>NW_022990879.1:0-318396 GCF_902827175.1 Gymnodraco acuticeps | reverse complement strand
AAGTAGAGACACTACATATGATATACACCTGAACATCAGCAGGAGAGAACTCTTTAAAGTAGAGACACTACATACTGATATACACCTGAACATCAGCAGGAGAGGACTCTTTAAAGTAGAGACACTACATACTGATATACACCTGAACATCAGCAGGAGAGAACTCTTTAAAGTAGAGACACTACATACTGATATACACTGAACATCAGCAGGAGAGGACTCTTTAAAGTAGGACACTACATACTGATATACCTGAACATCAGCAGGAGAGGACTCTTTAAAGTAGAGACACTACATACTGATATACACCTGAACATCAGGAGGAGAGGACTCTTTAAAGTAGAGACACTACATACTGATATACACCTGAACATCAGCAGGAGAGGACTCTTTAAAGTAGAGACACTACATACTGATATACACCTGAACATCAGCAGGAGAGGACTCTTTAAAGTAGAGCACTACATACTGATATACACCTGAACATCAGCAGGAGAGGACTCTTTAAAGTAGAGACACTACATACTGATATACACCTGAACATCAGCAGGAGAGGACTTCTTAAAGTAGAGACACTACATACTGATATACACCTGAACATCAGGCAGAGAGGACTCTTTAAAGTAGAGACACTACATACTGATATACACCTGAACATCAGCAGGAGAGGACTCTTTAAAGTAGAGACACTACATACTGATATACACCTGAACATCAGCAGGAGAGGACTCTTTAAAGTAGAGACACTACATACTGATATACACCTGAACATCAGCAGGAGAGGACTCTTTAAAGTAGAGACACTACATACTGATATACACCCTGAACATCAGCAGGAGAGGACTCTTTAAGTAGAGACACTACATACTGATATACACCTGAACATCAGCAGGAGAGGACTCTTTAAAGTAGAGACACTACATACTGATATACACCTGAACATCAGCAGGAGAGGACTCTTTAAAGTAGAGACACTACATACTGATATACACCTGAACATCAGCAGGAGAGGACTCTTAAAGTAGAGACACTACATACTGATATACACCCTGAACATCAGGAGGAGAGGACTCTTTAAAGTAGAGGACACTACATACTGATACACACCTGAACATCAGCAGGAGAGGACTCTTTAAAGTAGAGACACTACATACTGATATACACCTGAAATCAGCAGGAGAGGACTCTTTAAAGTAGAGACACTACATACTGATATACACCTGAACATCAGCAGGAGAGGACTCTTTAAAGTAGAGACACTACATACTGATATACACCTGAACATCAGCAGGAGAGGACTCTTTAAAGTAGAGACACTACATACTGATATACACCTGAACATCAGCAGGAGAGGACTCTTTAAAGTAGAGACACTACATACTGATATACACCTGAACATCAGCAGGAGAGGACTCTTTAAAGTAGAGACACTACATACTGATATACACCTGAACATCAGCAGGAGAGGACTCTTTAAAGTAGAGACACTACATACTGATATACACCTGAACATCAGCAGGAGAGAGGACTCTTTAAAGTAGAGACACTACATACTGATATACCACCTGAACATCAGCAGGAGAGGACTCTTTTAAAGTAGAAGACACTACATACTGATATACACCTGAACATCAGCAGGAGAGGACTCCTTTAAAGTAGAGACACTACATACTGATATACACCTGAACATCAGCAGGAGAGGACTCTTTAAAGTAGAGACACTACATACTGATATACACCTGAACATCAGCAGGAGAGGACTCTTTAAAGTAGAGACACTACATACTGATATACACCTGAACATCAGCAGGAGAGGACTCTTTAAAGTAGAGACACTACATACTGATACCCACCTGAACATCAGCAGGAGAGGACTCTTTAAAGTAGAAGACACTACATACTGATATACACCCTGAACATCAGCAGGAGAGGACTCTTTAAAGTAGAGACACTACCTACTGATATTACACCTGAACATCAGCAGGAGAGGACTCTTTAAAGTAGAGACACTACATACTGATATACACCTGAACATCAGCAGGAGAGGACTCTTTAAAGTAGAGACACTACATACTGATATACACCTGAACATCAGCAGGAGAGGACTCTTTAAAGTAGAGACACTACATAACTGATCTAACACTACATACTGAACATCAGCAGGAGAGGACTCTTTAAAGTAGAGACACTACATACTGATATACACCTGAACATCAGCAGGAGAGGACTCTTTAAAGTAGAGACACTACATACTGATATACACCTGAACATCAGCAGGAGAGGACTCTTTAAAGTAGAGACACTACATACTGATATACACCTGAACATCAGCAGGAGAGGACTCTTTAAAGTAGAGACACTACATACTGATATACACCTGAACATCAGCAGGAGAGGACTCTTTAAAGTAGAGACACTACATACTGATATACACCTGAACATCAGCAGGAGAGGACTCTTTAAAGTAGAGGACACTACATACTGATATACACCTGAACATCAGCAGGAGAGGACTCTTTAAAGTAGAGACACTACATACTGATATACACCTGAACATCAGCAGGAGAGGACTCTTTAAAGTAGAGACACTACATATGATATACACCTGAACATCAGCAGGAGAGGACTCTTTAAAGTAGAGACACTACATACTGATATACACCTGAACATCAGCAGGAGAGGACTCTTTAAAGTAGAGACACTACATACTGATATACACCTGAACATCAGCAGGAGAGGACTCTTTAAAGTAGAGACACTACATACTGATATACACCTGAACATCAGCAGGAGAGGACTCTTTAAAGTAGAGACACTACATACTGATATACACCTGAACATCAGCAGGAGAGGACTCTTTAAAGTAGAGACACTACATACTGATATACACCTGAACATCAGCAGGAGAGGACTCTTTAAAGTAGAGACACTACCTACTGATATACACCCTGAACATCAGCAGGAGAGGACTCTTTAAAGTAGAGACACTACATACTGATATACACCTGAACATCAGCAGGAGAGGACTCTTTAAAGTAGAGACACTACATACTGATATACACCTGAACATCAGCAGGAGAGGACTCTTTAAAGTAGAGACACTACATACTGATATACACCTGAACATCAGCAGGAGAGGACTCTTTAAAGTAGAGACACTACATACTGATATACACCTGAACATCAGCAGGAGAGGACTCTTTAAAGTAGAGACACTACATACTGATATACACCTGAACATCAGCAGGAGAGGACTCTTTAAAGTAGAGACACTACATACTGATATACACCTGAACATCAGCAGGAGAGGACTCTTTAAAGTAGAGACACCACATACTGATATACACCTGAACATCAGCAGGAGAGGACTCTTTAAAGTAGAGACACTACATACTGATATACACCTGAACATCAGCAGGAGAGGACTCTTTAAAGTAGAGACACTACATACTGATATACACCTGAACATCAGGATAACAGGGCCTCTTTAACACTTTAGACATACTTTTTTAGGTGTTTTGAAACTTTTTTTCTTCCCCATTTCTGCCAAAAATACACAGTTTAGACAATATTTTAAATAATATATACGCTTCAGGGTCCCATGAGAAACTTTGATAACCGTACTGTTAACATCAGTTGCAGTTTGGAGCTCCATGCTGAGAGGAAGTGAGTGCTAGTGGAAATGTGTATTGATCCTCACCAGTGAGGTATTGATGAGCAGAGAGTGGGATGTGACATCAGCTCGTATCGACTGCCGCTCTAATAACTCTGTTTCCATGAGCTTCACTCTGACTGCAGGGAACAAATACAAACCATAACAACAAAATGTTTTTCACAACAAACGCAGAATCTATTGATGCTCGGCTGCAACACAAACGTCCTGCAACAAAAGCTGGTTAAACTTGACTTTAATGCATAGTTGGAAACACTAACTGGACGTCCAATGATGCAGCAAAGAGGACTTTCACAAAAACTGCATTTCCACTTAATATTTGAGCTTTTTAAACAATAGCATTTAGTTTTTCAATGATCAATGGTGATACTTAGAAAGCAGGGCAGTTAATGTATAACTCCAATATATTGTTGGTATTTTTAGCATCTTGCAAAACACAACAATTTAAACACTGTAAACAAATTGCAGAACTTAAATTAGCATTTATTTTACACTGTGACTTTCTGCATGTTCTCCGCTTTTGCTTTAGCATTTCTACACTCTGTCTGCAGCGCATTCATTTGAAATACAAATATGTAACCAACCCCAAAAAATATAATGTTTTTTGCCAAAAACTGAGCTAAAATGGACTTCTATTAATCCCAGAGGGGAAATACAGTTTTCTCTTTATTGTTAGTATGCAATTGCAGTGTAATTTGCCAACCCTCCCGATTTTCGCGGGAGACTCCCGATTTTATTGCCCTCTCCCGGTTTCCTCCCGGGGTCATATTTCTCCCGCATTTCTCCCGATTTCTGACAAAATCAGATTTACTCACGACTGTTTCCACTCTGACTTTATTACAGCTACACCATTGTTTGGTTTCCAGGGTAGCGCGTCTCTTTAGTAGCGCGCGCAACTGAAGTCTGAGAGGGTGAGGCAGATAGTCAAGAAAACAGAACAAAAATCGACAATACTACCCTCTGCTCACTCCTTCCCTTTCCAGCCCACACATATGCTGGTGCTACAGGCCGCAAGGCAGTGCACTTACAACTACAATACGCGTCTAATACATCTAATCTAATACAGCTCCGGCGATCCACTAGCACCCCCGCACCCCCCGCAGTGGTTTTGGAAATGCTTCCGAATTTCTGAGGTATCAAGGTTGGCAAGTATGAGTGTAACACTAAAGTGAAAGTGTGTAATTATGACACACAAGCCCGAAATACAGACACATGCACAAACAAGACCCATATAGAAGCACTGATGAAGAGGCGGTAGAGCGAAGAGGCTGCCAGTTATTAACATTTCTGTTTAAGACAAAGCTTTGAATGACATGTTTTAATGTATATTGTGTGTGTGTGTGTGTGTGTGTGTGTGTGTGTGTGTGTGTGTGTGTGTGTGTGTGTGTGTGTGTGTGTGTGTGTGTGTGTGTGTGTGTGTGTGTGTGTGTGTGTGTGTCCTCAGGCTGCGGGACAACGAGCAGCATTCCCTCGCCCTGCAGCAGGAGAGAGAGTTCTTCTCGTCTCAGGCCCACGCTCTGCAGCAGTCCCTCTCTCAGCTCACGGTGGACAAACAGCAGACTGAGGCCGAGCTCAAGGTGACTCAGCACGTCTCTGCAAGCATGACTCAGCAGAAAACACTCAATGTCAGCGGGGAGGTCACAGACAGGGAGATAAAAGAGAGAAATCATGCAAAGTAATCGGCCAGAAAGTTGTATACGTAGCTCAACCTGAGGCACAATTACAAAAAAAGGGCACAATTTCAGAATATCAGTCAATGACGCCCCCTTTGCATTTGGCTTTTTATTGATATGTATTCATTATAATTGTTTTTGCACACACACACACACACACACGCAAGCATGCACACACACATACACACACACACACACACACACACACACACACACACACACACACACACAGACACGACACAGAAACACACACACACACATTAAGAAGGTGCATGTAGGAAATGTAACTGGTTATGTTTTATGAGCATTGTTTTAATGAATGGATAGTAAAAAGCAAAACAAATAGAAAACTAATTGAGACACACTTTGGGCTTGTCTTTATTATATTCTCATTTATTTCTTATTTAATTTGTTATTGTTAAATTATTGATTTACTCAGTCCTGTGTTTATTGACTTTCATTTGTTTAAACTGAGGTACTTGATGAATACTATGAATGACCTGGAAACGGGGAGGTATTGGTATTTGAGTTTTTTGTGAATGAGAACTGGTGTATAAATGAAGTCTGATTGATTGACTAAATGTTCCCGGTGTGTTTCCTGCTGTTGCTAGGCGGAGATCGAGTCCCGGGTGGAGCTGGAGAAGCGGCTGCAGCAGGCGGAGGAGGCTCTGCAGGATCTGGAGAAAGGTCTGGAGTCTCTGGAGCGAACCAAAGAGACGGAGGAGAAGATGAAGGGAGACGTCACTCAGCTCAGGAGTGAGTGCATTCACTGATATCCCTCCTCCAATATTAACGTCTGACCCGCTGAGCATGGATCTCAGCAGAGCTCTCATCTCGCTGAGAGCCAGTCGCTCTCCATGAGGAAAGCAGCAAGAATATCATGAGCTCCTAGTTCAGAACATGATAAGCATTTGAAGAGATAGTTTGGATGATTTGAATTGGGGTTTTATTGGGTAAATGTCTCCTTTAATTTCTACTAATGATATCGTTTCTTATTTTAAGTACATCCCAAAGCCTGGAGACATTCAGTTTACTGGGACGAATAAAGCACGTTCCTCTCTGATACACTGGGACAAAAGTGATCGTGTGATTTTGCTGGACAATCAACCTGAAAGATTATTTATTTATCAAAAAAAGGTCCACTTACTTACTAAGCCGTTTCCTCATTTTATTTTCACAAAATGACTGATATCATATTTAATATTCTATACGTTTTGTTCGTCGGTAATTACATATTTAAGTCTGACCATTTATATGGAAGTTATTGCTCGATAGTAAATCAGTAGAGTGAATCTGTCATATGCAGCTGAAGGATGTGATGAGTCTGTGGCCTGATGATAACATTAGCTTCCTGTAAACGATGTGTTTCTGATGTGTGTGTTCAGGATTCTTCGAGGACTGCATCAGCGCTGCAGAGATCGAGGCGAAGCTGCCGGCGATAATGAAGAACGCCGTGTATCTGCACAAAGCGGCCGCTCGCAGGATCAAGAGCTGCCGGATCCAGAGGAGAGCGTCCAGACGCCACTGGTGTGAGTCTGAGTTCAGATTACCCCCCCCCCCCCACAGAGTGCATCCACACGTGAACATCAGGCCAGATGTAATTTATGATGTTCAGCTAATGTTTCTGCAGTCTGCAAAGCCTTCCGATACATTTCAATGAAAGCTGCTGCAAGCTCCATGTTTTTTTAAATGCAATACTATGACTTTTTTTCATGTTTTTCTGACACACTATACAACTTGTCAATTTGTTTCAACATACTATACTCTGCAGAGGTGGGAAGTAACTAAGTACATTTACTAAGAACTGCACTTAAGTACAATTTGGAGGTACTTGTACTTTACTTGAGTATTTCCATTTTATGCTACTCTGTACTTCTTCTCCTCTACAGTTCTGAGGTACATGGTGTACTTTTCCTCCACTACATGTATTTAATACCTTTAGTTACTTCACAGATCTGGATGAATGATGTGAAATATAATCAAGTGTTGAATCAGACTTTAGTTCCACCTGGAGTAAATCCACCAGCTACCCTGCAGTATACAAAGTCCTTCAAACTAGCTGCACCTTTACCAGCTTTGAGAACACTTTCATGATCAATCATTATAAAACACATCATATATATTATTCTGAAATGGACCAATCTGCACGACGACTACTTTTACTGTCGCTACTTTCACTATATTTTGATGCTGATACTTTTCTACTTTTACTTGAGGAACATTTTGAATGCAGGACTTTTACTGTAACAGAGTATTCCCTACACTCTGGTACTTCTACTTTTACTCAAGTACAAGATCTGAGTACTTCTACTTTTATTCAAGTACTAGATCTGAGTACTTTTACTCAAGTACAAGATCTGAATACTTTTACTTCAGAACAAGATCTGAGTACTTCTACTTTTACTCAAGTACAAGATCTGAATACTTTTACTTCAGAACAAGATCTGAGTACTTCTACTTTTACTCAAGTACAATATCTGAGTACTTCTACTTTTACTCAAGTACAATATCTGAGTACTTCTACTTTTACTCAAGTACTAGATCTGAGTACTTCTACTTTTACTTCAGAACAAGATCTGAGTACTTCTACTTTTACTCAAGTACAAGATCTGAGTACTTCTACTTTTACTCAAGTACTAGATCTGAGTAATTCTACTTTTACTCAAGAACAAGATCTGAGTACTTCTACTTTTACTCAAGTACTAGATCTGAGTACTTCTACTTTTACTCAAGTACAAGATCTGAGTACTTCTACTTTGACTCAAGTACCAGATCTGAGTACTTCTACGAGATCTGAGTACTTCTACTTTGACTCAAGTACCAGATCTGAGTACTTCTACGAGATCTGAGTACTTCTACTTTTACTCAAGTACCAGATCTGAGTACTTCTACTTTGACTCAAGTACCAGATCTGAGTACTTCTACTTTGACTCAAGTACCAGATCTGAGTACTCCTCCCACCTGATACTCTGATACCCCTCTCTTCTCTCTTCTCAGTGAAACACTCCAAATCCTTCGCAGTAGCGAGCTCTGACGACAGCATGGAGGATCTGCGTGAGACGGCCCGTCGCCTGACCTCTGACAGCAGCTTCAGAGAGAGCGTCTACAAGATCATCGCCCGCCAGGACGCCTCCAACAAACCAGAGGACTGAAGAGAAACCTTAGCTTCACCTCAGTCCAGCATGTGTAGAGACCTGATCACAAACCCATCATTAACATGCTGTAGAGGGAGGTACACAGCAATCTGTTTGATGGAGGCTGTCTAAAGTGTTTGAACTGCTTTCAGTTAGCCAAAGAGTATTTATTAGAAGTGAAAACCCATGTATAATAAGCTATAACATTATGATTATATTCAACGTTAACATGTGGGACCTTATATGTAGCAGATAGCACAGACAATGCAAATCCGTCTTGTAAAATGTTTGTTTTTATTATTCTGGTTTTGATTGTTTGCACAGGTTGTCTCCTTTAATTTAACAGAAGGTTTCATGATAACAATGAACTCACATGTTGGGATTTCCACCTTGCATTATTGCTACATCTTAAAAAACGTGTCCTCGACGAAGCAACTCGATGTCTTTCACTGACGCAAGCATTTAATGACAATGTAAAAATGATAAGTTAACACCAGAATTGATAGAGGAAGGTAAGAGGGAACATGATAAGGACTGATCGACATGCCTTGATGCTAATAAAGCTGTGTTTGAACCTGGTACATGTCGTTTCTGCAGGTAAAAGGCTGTGGGTTTCTGTTCTCAGCAGCACGACACATGGCACTGTTACTGGTTTTCAAATGAAAACGCACTCTTGATATGGATGTTGAGTTTTCCGCTCTGATAAAGTTCAGTGTTGGAAGAAAATGAGGATTGTAGATAGCGTCACCAGCTCTCGTTTATCAGCAGGACCTGCAAGAAATAAAATATAAAGTAGGGTACAGTTAGAATCTAGAGTATAGCATGTCGATAAACCTAAAGGAAAGTCACATTATAGCATCCCTGAATAAAAAAGTAATAGCGTTGTATCTCGAAAAACTAAAAAAAGCCAGTTTTGCAGCATGTTCAAAACATTTTTTTAAAGTCATCGACAAAAAGGCCGTAGTATAGTGTTTCAAATATGTTTAAAATAAGTCATAGATCAGTGATTCTCAACTGGTGGTTCGCGGACCCGTTTCGAGTGGATCGCAGATGTGTGAGTGAAGAAAAAATAAATTGAAATTGTTTGGTTTTATTTTGGAAAAAAAGTCAAACTTTTATTTTGAAGGCCCGATTTTCTAACGCTGTGCATGCAGTCGGCGTTGGACTGGAATTACCGGAGACCATACACGGTTTGAAAACTTCTGTCACGTAGTGATCATCTTCTCAATAAAACATCTTTGCTGATGTTTTTTCGAGTCTTCTGGCCAATCAGAATCAAGAGTGTTCCCGGAAGTCCCCACGGAGAATAACTTTGCGGTAGAACTCTTCTTTATACATCCATGGGTACAACTTCAGATACAAATGAACACATGATGAAATATGACCCCCGGTTTGATGATTGACAGGTCACAGAACAATGGGAGCTATCTACCCTTACCCACAATTTAAAGTAATTCACAGACTCTCTCCTCTTTGCTCTTCTCTCTGTGAGGAGCAGCAAGCTGTCAGAACTAAGTGAAAAACAAACAATGGCATAACATATTATTAATATGTCGGGTAGTAATAGATGTATTTATTTTCTTCTCAGTGTACCAGAATGCGTAGTTTATGTTAGTATTTCTAAAAATCTCCTGGGGGAGAATCCCCCCAGACCCCCTGCTGGGGTTGGGTTTTCAGCATGTGAGCCTTTTGATGTTATACAGTTCATCTTTGATTCCATCATCTCATTAAACCTTATTTAAAGCATACTTTAGTTCTGTGAAGGGATATAAGGGATATATGCACTGCACTTCACTTTCATTAATACTGTATGCTGAAAGGCGTATACATTACAGCACGATTTTTTGTTGAATAGATTTGAGTGGTTCAAAATTTCGGGTCGCGATTTATTGACAAAGGAACAAGTGGGTCCCGAGGCCTGACCAGTTGAGAGCCACTGGCTTAGATTATGTTGAAAAACATGAACATAAACTTGAATAGAATAGTAGGTCAAAAAAAGGTATAGGATAGTATTTAAAATAGTCCCAGTTATTATTAGTTTTAACATTTTAATAGTTGGGGATGACTTTTCTGTCAATTAACTTATCAATTAGTCAACTACTCGCTGCAGCTTCATTACTACTGTTCTTTTTCATTATAATTCAACTGTACACGTTGAATTAGACAAGAGGTATCCACTGGAGCTGTTACTATATTACTGCATTTAAATACAACCTTCTCTAGATTAGCAACCTCGTCCTTTTTGTCGCCATCATAAACGCCGACTATGTGCCGACTCATCCCTTCTTACATCACTCAGATTATCTGCTGGGTCAGCGTGTTTCTGCTCTAAAGCTGCATTTTAACCTCCGTCTGGTTTTTATATCCGTGACGTCGGCAGCTTTCAGACTGTCTGAGAAACGCGGTCTGCTTCCTGGCCACAGATTTGTATATTATATATTTATTTGAATCAGAACCAATCAGATAGAATCAGTCCTGATTATTGACCCTTGGGCTTTTTGATATCGTCTGGAGAACCGATCCAATACCAGGGTTTCATTAAAAAGCCGTATCCATCACTGTGTGGAAGAGACAGCGGTCCTTTTTTAATGTTTAAAGTACGCTTTACTAACCTTTTCTAATACAATTCAAATGGATAAACATTTACTTATTTCCTTATGATTTTTTACCATCTTCAGCATGGAGTTTTTTTTCAAATCTGTTAGTCTGTCAACAGGATAACAGGAAAACTACTGGCCCTATTTTCACGAAACTTGTTTAAAGGCTTTATCATTGGCCATCTAAGAACCCTTTTATTTTTAAATGGATCCAAAAATAGCGGATGGATACACATATTTAACTTTAGATAACATCATGGGATAGGGCATTAATGTGCTCAGGGAATAATCTGAACAAAGAGTTCCCGACTGGAATAATTCACATTAACGCCACCTCAAGTCGAACAGTAATTCTGTAAAAGATATTAACGTGTAGTTTAAACAATCTGAGCAATACATTATTACACATCATCTTTCAAGTGTCCACTATGTTTCCAAATTACAATTTAAAGCTCATTAATAAACCCTACATTGGAAAAATGACTAAACGGGTCAATCTGAGAAGGCCTTGAACGCACCATTCGGCCTCGGCAGATATCCTCTCTCTGAGTGCCATTCAAGTTTACTATAAAAATAATAAATGACCTTTTGAAAAAACTTCAGAAAGCAGCAATAAACGGGTCAAAACTTGAACAGGAATTCAAACTCCAGTGTCCGATATATCTAGTTTATAAAAATAGAGTTTCATTGAAAATATTTGAGTTTACGTCGCTTTATTTCCAGTTTTAAACCCTTTCCGTGTGTCTGAGTGAGGAGCAGGAATGCTGCAGTGTCACCCCCCCCCCCACACAGACGTTTGTACAAAGTGATGGCGTGTTTTTCCAATAGCGCCGAGCAAAGAAACACCAGAACGATCCGGCAGAGAGGCGCTCCGTCGCTCCATTTGTTGACCTATTATTCAGGTTTATTCTATGACTTTCTTTACAACATATTCGACACACTATGACCTTTTGAGTTTTTTTGTTGAACTTTAATATGACCTTTTGAGTTTTTCGACATACTGCTCCATCCTGATTCAGATTGCTATGGCAACACCTCATAAGAGAGCCAACCCCCCCCCCCCATCGTGTGTATCTGCCTTTTCTTTTAATCTGACGGATTGTAGGATCAGCCATGGGCCTTTAAAGCCAGCTGCTGGCTCGCATGTCGGCTCATGAGTGGATGCTTTTTTATTTCTGACTGTCAGTACGGGTCAGTGAGGTCAAGGGTTGTTGTGTTTGAGCTGAAGGGCAGAACAGAAGGAAGCAATAACAACTCGTACCTGTTGACCTTGTCCTCACTGTTTACTGGGAGGTGTTTGAAGGGAGTACGAGGGGGGGGTCCTGGTCCTCTGGTGCTCCATCAGTTGTGCACACGGCCCTCCTGTCAGCAGCTCCGTACAGACGAGAGTATCCATGCTTTTTATAGCTGTGTCACAGAAAGGATCCTGCACTAGCTTCGGGGTCTGAAACCCATTTGTGATTATTCCCTCTCAGAGGAGCGCTTCCTTAAAAGCCTCTGCAGTTGTGCTTCCTGGTAAACAATGACTCTTTTCATTCCTGCACAGCTTCCAGTCCGGTAGCTGAACATAGACAGAAGGCAAGAAGAAGGGGGGGGGGGGGGGGGGGGGGGGTTTGCTGCAGCCCTCTACCCACTTTTCCTCTGATATGAAGTGAATGTACGTGACATACAGGCTTTACTGTCCACTTATAATAAAGTGTCATTACATCCACGATACAAAATGATTTGGTTTGCTCAGAAACAATAATAACGCCAGCTGATGGGGGATGATATGTCAGGGAATAAATAACACTGTTGTGAGAAAAGGTAAAGCTGTTTGATGACGAGGCGACAGGACGTGACCTCAGAGTTTACTGTCGTTCAGGCTGGCTTTGAGCTGAGCCTCCAGAGCCATCTTATCAAAGGTCCGCATGTTGGTCTCCTCCCTCACCTTGTCCCGGACGTGGAAGGAGGCCTGGGCCACGGAGCGAGCGCTCTCCAGCACCGCCCTCTTCTCCTTGAAGATCTGCTCGCTCTTCTCCAGCTTCCTCTCGATGGACTGCAGCAGCTCCGTCCTCTTCTGCTTCTCCTCCTCCTCCACCCGCTGCCTGTTGACTTTCTGCAGCTTCTCCTTCTCCTGCCGGCTCTGAACGGCGCGCTGAGCCTTCTCTTTCGACCGAACTTCAGCCACCAGCGCCGCCTGCTGCGCTCGTTTCTCCGCCTCCTTCACACGGGCCTCCAGGAGCTGCTGCTGCTGTTTCTCCCGTTTCTCCGCCGCCTTGCGAGCCTTCAGGATCTGCTTCTCCTCGCGCTTGGCCTTCTCCTTCAGCTCCTGGCCTCTGCGCTCCACGATGTGTTCGTAGTTCTCCAGGGAGCGGCTGAGCTTCCCCTCGGCCGCCCGCCTGGCCTCCTCCCTCTCCTCCTGCTCTCTGCGGGCGATCTCCTGGATCAGGGCGGCGTGGCGTCTCTTCTCCGCCTTGTTCAGCCCCCGCCGGTCCTCCTGGCTCCGGTGCTCCTTCTCCTGCCTCTTGAGCTCGGCCATGGTGAGCTTCTCCTTCAGCAGCAACCTCTCCTGCTCCAGCATGGCGGCCCGGTCCTCATCCCTTGCCTTCAGGTTCTGCTCCTGCAGGGACTTCTTGTGCTTCTCCTCACGAGCCGCCTGCTGCAGCCTCAGCAGCCGGCTGCGCTCCTGCTGCTCCGCCAGCTCCCTCCAGCGCTCCTCGCTCTCCTCCGCCTGGCGCATCTTGGCGGCGGTGGACAGTCTCTCCTGCTGGCTGAGCCTCCTCTGCCGGGTGGAGACCTGCGACTGCCAAGCCCTCTGGCACTGCAGCACCGCCCGCTGCTTCTCCCGATCCTCCTGCTCTCTCCGCAGCTCGTCCATCCTCCGCTCGCTGTCCCACTGCAGGTGAGCCACGTAGCGCGTCTGGCTCATGATGTCCTCCTCTTGGTATCTGGCGAGCATCAGCGCCGCGATCTTTCGGTCCCGCTCGGACACCGCCTTCAGGCCGCGGCGCTTCACCTCCTTCACGATGCGCTCCACCTTCTGCATGGTCTGCAGGGAGTGGCTGAGGTCCCCCAGGCTGAGGCTGCGGCCCATCAGGGAGTTGAAGGTGGCCATGGTGCGAGCGCGAGGACTGGAGGCCTTCGCCCAGTGATCCCGGACGCCTTCCCAGCTGTAAGAGGAGGAGGCGCCGGACTCTGAGGAGGTGCAGGTGGTGGTGGTGTTGGAGGTGGAGGAGGGATCCATGCGGCGCTGCAGGGACTCCAGCGAATGGCTTTTTGATTGCACCTTGGACTCGAGGGCAAGATGTCCGTTGTGCTGAGAGACCGTCGGTCCTGAGACGCCGTTCAGAGGCTTGGTCATCGAGGAGGTGAGGCTGGACTTGGCTCTGGGGAAGGACGGGGGTTTGGGTGTGGATCTGGGGAAGGTATTCGAAGATTTACCCCCTGAAGACTTCCTGATTATGGGTGGAGGTCCGGAGAGCGAGCGGTTGGTTTTCACTTCAGATTTCGATGACAGCAGGGAACCAGTTTTCGAGGACTGAGATTTCGGGGAGTTACCGGTCGTGGTTCTACTTAAAAGAGCAGGTTTAGATGCTGGACACGGAGGGGTGGCTCTAGAAGAAGCTCCAGAATCTGAGCCGGAGGTCACCGGCCCAGATTTGGGAGTCTGCGGGGATCCAGAGGAGGTTTTGTGCTGCTGGTCCTGAGGCGAGGCGGACTCCCTGCTGCCGGTGTTCGCGGCCGCCTGCAGGATCCGGCGTTTCTCCTCCCTGATGATCCTCTCCCGCTCCTCCCGGCACTGCCTCAGTTTGCCGTGTCTCTCCTTCTCGAAGACTTCAAACAGACCCGTCGCGACTCTCATGGATCGACCCGGAGCCTCGCGGGCGAAGTCGGCCAGCGGGCGGTGCAGCAGCTCTACCGGTTTCACCCCACATCGAGCGCAGGCCTCCAGGGAGTGAGGGCTCGTCAGCACGTAGCGACTGCCCTCCGCCACGGGGGACTCGAAGTTGTACAGGTCCAGGTGGAGTTTTGGTGAAGGAGGTCTGTCAGTATGAGTCTGTGTTTGCTCAGGAGGAGGGGGCTGAGTCTCAGGAGGAGGGGGCTGAGTCTCAGGAGGAGGGGGCGGAGTCTCAGAAGTCGGGGGGGAAGCCACGTGGCAGGGGCTCGCCACGGAGCTGCCGGACGGCGGCGTCTCGAACCCAGCGTCCCCGTCCTCCTCTGTGGTGCCATCAGCCTGGTCGGGCAGCCGGGGGTCTTCAGCTGGAGCACTGAGCTGCGGACCTTTACACTGATCCTCAGCCTCCGAGGGGTCAACCATAGTTGGCGAATACTGCAGGAAAAGTGAGGCGGGGGGGGTATGATATGTGACGGGACATGGATAAAAAGAGTTTTCTATTAGAGGATTACTCAGTCCAGAGCTTAAGAGATGCAGTCAGTGGGGGAGGGTCACAGATGCATGCATGCATGCATGCATGCATGCATGAGCACATATTCATGCACTGATTTTTACACCAGATGAGACATTTCCCCTTCAGGGATCTGACACAACACACATGCAAAAACACACCAGAGTTCTTTAATAGAGGAGAGGCTATTTTTGGCAGAGTTACTGGGCTGAGAGAATTTGATTACTCATAGCAATATGTTTCACTCTACATCACAATCAATCTAAAAATACATTTAGATTCAAACCAGGTCCTGCAATGTATAAATTATGAACAAGTTGGTAGTAAAAGCTGGATGTAAAACGGGACATTATATGAGGTAAACAAGCTGCTCACACCAAGGCCTTCACACTTTACTGTATCAGCAGTAGGAAATATCCTCACTTTCAAACGATAGAAACGAAACTAAATGCAGATTATATTAACGATGTTTAGCCCCTGTTAGCTGCTGTGTTAAAAAGGTAGTTTTTACCACATTTACTGCAGTTTCATCCCGTGCTTTGGTTGTTTTTCATGCAGTGTCGCACCACACAGACACCCACTGACCTGCCAGTTCGTAAAAGGTGTTTTAAAGCAGTGCTTTGTTCCCCTTGTGTCCATGCAGAGCGCCTGGTTCCCCGCATAATATCAGGCTATTTCAGGGAGAGAGGCTGCGGCCGATGGAGCTTCACATCCCCGCGACCTGCAGACAGACAGACGGCCTCTCACTGCGCGGCGAGAATCTGCGAGAATAGAAAAGTAAAAATGGTGCACGGGTTGAGTGAAATGTAGGCTATTTCCCACGTCGAAAAATGTCAAATCTGATTCCCAGGTCCCTCCGATCGTCCCTCAGCTGTACCGAGCATCCACCTGCTTCAGCAGCATCTCCATCTCAGCCTGCTTAGCTCCGCCTGCTTGAGCCACATATGCTAAAGAAATACGGTGTGCACGGTGCAATCAACCAAGCGCTCACACAGTCACATTACATGCGTTTGACATGTGATGTAATAATTAAAGGTGTTGATTATGTTAAGGGGAAAGTTGTTTTTAAAGGCCTGTTATTCTACCTGAGAGATCAAATGTTATAATATTAAATTAAACCAGTAATACGCTTCGTTATTTGAGATTTGTTTACTAGGGAATACAACAATTAGCATAACAAATGTACAATAGATTGTACGAAATGTGACCATATCTTTGTATAAATTGAGATTTGATGTGTGCAGGCTGCTCCATCAGAATTCACAGCTGCCATCCTGTCATCCTGGTTATTTGTGGAATTACAAACACTGTAATTACTACACTCGGCCACTAGAGGGCGCGGTTACACCAGAGATATATGTGTTTGGTATCCTGCAGACAAAGGAGGGCCAGCAGCCAATCAGCATCACACACACAATATAGACACCCTTCTGTTATATCTGTCTCTAAACGTGATGAATGTAATGGAGTTTTGTGTTGAGTTTCACACACAAGCATTACAAAAAACATAAAACATCACATCAATTTCAACCAAACAGTTGTCAATAAGGTGCGTTAGGTTAACAATCAACATATACTTAATAGCACATATGCATATATTTTTTTCTTCAAGTTTAATTAAAAAAATTATTCATGCCTGAATTATTTGAAGCTGCTTCATTTTCAGGGTCCTCGTATTGTACAAGCTGTCTCATTGCACACATACTACGACACTTGAAAACAACCAACAATCTTATTAGCAACACTTTATCTGATGAATATCTCATGATAAAAAGCAGCCTATTGATTGTATGATTGTCTGTGTTGCTTTTACATAAGGAAAACCACCAGAGTGTAGGAATACTCTGTTACAGTAAAAGTCCTGCATTCAAAATGTTCCTCAAGTAAAAGTAGAAAATGTAGTGGAGGAAAAGTACACCATTTACCTCTGAACTGTAGTGGAGAAGAAGAAGTACAACGCAGCAAACAATTGAAAAACGGAACTATAGTACAAGTACCTCAAAGTTGTACTTAAGTACTTGAGTAAATGTACTTAGTTACTTCCCACCCCTGTTTCTTTCCTCACTTCTTCACGTATTCACAGAAAGTGTCTTTATCCAGACAGTCCGGTTTACCCAGGATTAGATAACTCAGAGTGAGGGTCCCAGAGATTCTGGTGACCCACTAAACTCCTGACCCGGTGTGGGGAACAGTGCGGGTTTAATTGGCCCCGCCCGGGACCCTTGTGAGGAGCGAGTGACCGCAGGCCGCCTGCTGGCTTGTTAAGCGGGGGCACGCTGCACAGGTCACTGCTGCGGGGGTATGTCCTCCTCACCATCTCTGTTTTTGTTTTTGGTAGGGCATGAACCCCCAGCACCAGGGCTGGACTGGGGGTTCATCGAGAGGTGAGCCGCTCTCTGCTGTCATGGAGACCACTGCCACGCTGAGGCCTGCACAGAGAACTTTAAAATAGTGCCGTCTAGATTAAAAAAAGTAATAATAATCTGTGATTTCTGAATGACTGGCCTGAAGTCAGACAATGGACAGAGCCACTGTCACAGGCTGTGACCCCCCTCGGTGTAATGTACGTCACACAGGACATATCTCTGCCGCTATCGTACTGCAGCTCTATCTGTTCCTGCAGTGGTGACCCTGTGTAGTATTTCCAACTCCAGTGTAACTTCAAGAAGCTGTAACATGCCCCCCCCCCCCCCCCCCCCCCCCCCCCACACACTAGTCTGATAGCTTCCAATATAGATCAAATAGTTCACAAGCACTAAAATGAAGACATTCTTTTCTTTATATTGTGTTCTCTATAACATTGGGACATTATTCAACTATCAACCTGGAGGTACAGACACAGAAAGGCACAGTAGGGTTTCTGACTTTTCTTGCTCCTGTACTTTATTATCTTTCTTATGTTTGTGTATTTCAAATGATGCAAATTCACTTCAAAACAAAGTGCAGGCAGAATCTGCGTTGTGCCGTTCCCTCCTCTGCAGGAAGCCTATTTTTTTACACAGAGGCAACAAACCCAACCAAGAGATCAGAGACAGACAGAACTCTGGGAACTCGGACAATAATCACCTCTGGTTTCATGACTCAGCAGCCTCGGCTGAGATGAGTTCAGCCGTTTGATTTCCCTTCAGGACGGAGATCTGATTCTCAGCTCTACGTGTGTGCTGGACTTTGACAAGTGTGGATAAAGACATGGCAAACAGTTTTACAGACCTGGACATAAAACGGATATTCATACTGCATGTCCACCTCTCAGGAGGGCGACTGATTTTCCACATTATTATACTTTACCACTATTGTAGTGGACCGTGCCAAGAGGACACTGTAGGGGAGTTCGCTCAGAGCAGAACATTTTTATAAGGTGGATAATGCTGTTCAGTGAACCGAGTGGGATGATAAAACATGTTCATGTCATCTATTATTATATAGATCTATATATCCAACATTTACAAGCATTGCTCCAAAGCAGTGCTGGAAGTAATACTCTGATTCTTTAAATTGTAAAAACTCCTGCATTCAAAACGTACTTAAACATTCAATACTCATGTTCAGGTGTATATCAGTATGTAGTGTCTCTACTTTAAAGAGTCCTCTCCTGCTGATGTTCAGGTGTATATCAGTATGTAGTGTCTCTACTTTAAAGAGTCCTCTCCTGCTGATGTTCAGGTGTATATCAGTATGTAGTGTCTCTACTTTAAAGAGTCCTCTCCTGCTGATGTTCAGGTGTATATCAGTATGTAGTGTCTCTACTTTAAAGAGTCCTCTCCTGCTGATGTTCAGGTGTATATCAGTATGTAGTGTCTCTACTTTAAAGAGTCCTCTCCTGCTGATGTTCAGGTGTATATCAGTATGTAGTGTCTCTACTTTAAAGAGTCCTCTCCTGCTGATGTTCAGGTGTATATCAGTATGTAGTGTCTCTACTTTGAAGAGTCCTCTCCTGCTGATGTTCAGGTGTATATCAGTATGTAGTGTCTCTACTTTAAAGAGTCCTCTCCTGCTGATGTTCAGGTGTATATCAGTATGTAGTGTCTTCTACTTTAAAGAGTCCTCTCCTGCTGATGTTCAGGTGTATATCAGTATGTAGTGTCTCTACTTAAAGAGTCCTCTCCTGCTGATGTTCAGGTGTATATCAGTATGTAGTGTCTCTACTTTAAAGAGTCCTCTCCTGCTGATGTTCAGGTGTATATCAGTATGTAGTGTCTCTACTTTAAAGAGTCCTCTCCTGCTGATGTTCAGGTGTATATCAGTATGTAGTGTCTCTACTTTAAAGAGTCCTCTCCTGCTGATGTTCAGGTGTATATCAGTATGTGTGTCTCTACTTTAAAGAGTCCTCTCCTGCTGATGTTCAGGTGTATATCAGTATGTACTGTCTCTACTTTAAAGAGTCCTCTCCTGCTGATGTTCAGGTGTATATCAGTATGTAGTGTCTCTACTTTAAAGAGTCCTCTCCTGCTGATGTTCAGGTGTATATCAGTATGTAGTGTCTCTACTTTAAGAGTCCTCTCCTGCTGATGTTCAGGTGTATATCAGTGTGTAGTGTCTCTACTTTAAAGAGTCCCTCTCACTGCTGATGTTCAGGTGTATATCAGTATGTAGTGTCTCTACTTTAAAGAGTCCTCTCCTGCTGATGTTCAGGTGTATATCAGTATGTAGTGTCTCTACTTTAAAGAGTCCTCTCCTGCTGATGTTCAGGTGTATATCAGTATGTAGTGTCTCTACTTTAAAGAGTCCTCTCCCTGCTGATGTTCAGGTGTATATCAGTATGTAGTGTCTCTACTTTAAAGAGTCCCTCTCCTGCTGATGTTCAGGTGTATATCAGTATGTACTGTCTCTACTTTAAAGAGTCCTCTCCTGCTGATGTTCAGGTGTATATCAGTATGTAGTGTCTCTACTTTAAAGAGTCCTCTCCTGCTGATGTTCAGGTGTATATCAGTATGTAGTGTCTCTACTTTAAAGAGTCCTCTCCTGCTGATGTTCAGGTGTATATCAGTATGTAGTGTCTCTACTTTAAAGAGTCCTCTCCTGCTGATGTTCAGGTGTATATCAGTATGTAGTGGTCTCTACTTTAAAGAGTCCTCTCCTGCTGATGTTTCAGGTGTATATCAGTATGTAGTGTCTCTACTTTAAAGAGTCCTCTCCTGCTGATGTTCAGGTGTATATCAGTATGTAGTGTC
This sequence comes from Gymnodraco acuticeps, assembly GCF_902827175.1. Taxonomy (NCBI): domain Eukaryota; kingdom Metazoa; phylum Chordata; class Actinopteri; order Perciformes; family Bathydraconidae; genus Gymnodraco; species Gymnodraco acuticeps. The sequence continues at coordinate 297,760 of NW_022990879.1, read as the reverse complement.
TCTACTTTAAAGAGTCCTCTCCTGCTGATGTTCAGGTGTATATCAGTATGTAGTGTCTCTACTTTAAAGAGTCCTCTCCTGCTGATGTTCAGGTGTATATCAGTATGTAGTGTCTCTACTTTAAAGAGTCCTCTCCTGCTGATGTTCAGGTGTATATCAGTATGTAGTGTCTCTACTTTAAAGAGTCCTCTCCTGCTGATGTTCAGGTGTATATCAGTATGTAGTGTCTCTACTTTAAAGAGTCCTCTCCTGCTGATGTTCAGGTGTATATCAGTATGTAGTGTCTCTACATGTCTCCATGCTTTAATGTTCAAAAAGCTCTTTATTTTTCTCATACTGTCTGTGCTGCAGCGCATCTTTTCACCCTCTGTCTGAAACCAGAGCCCGGTCTGCTCTGATTGGTTAGCTGGCCGGCTCTGTTGTGATTGGTCAACCTGCTTAGAGATGTGGGGACAATGTGTGGGAGCGCTAGCCAATCGGAGCGCGAGTGTTCCATAGTGATGTCACTATGTTGCGGAAGTAAACAAAGTATTCCAATGGAGGCGTTTCAGGCAGGGGGGGGGGGGACACAGGGATTTTAACCTTTTGCAGACCATTACTCATTACAGGAAAGGGAACACCCCAAAAGCAGAAGTACTTTCAGAGTGTACATAAAGGATCTGAATACCTTCTTCCTTCAAGTATTATGAATGCAGGACTCTTACTTGTAATAGAGCATTCATACAAGAGGTGAATACTACTGAACCACATGAGCAATTGTATTTGGTTCTGCAGGAAGCTCTCGGGGTGCTTGTTCTCAGCGCTCGCTCTGCCCTGCAGGAACTCTCCGGTCCTGTGAAGACGGAGACCTTTCGTTGCCCCCAGTTCACATTTCCAGCCTCGCTTTGCCAACAGAAAGAGACACGTTCTGTGGACAGTTTCAACAACTCCCCCTTCTGACCCTTTGCTTTCTGCAGCCACTAACAGTCCTCTGTGGGACGGTACAGGGGTCCCATGCGGGTGTGGAAGGGGAAAAGGTCCCAGAGACAGAGCTGTTAATTCAATCAGGAGAGTGCTATGCTCAATTAGGCACCCATAAGGGCCCGGGCTGGGTGAGGGCCCCACGAGGTATTAATTGTGGCTGACAGTGTGTAAACAGAGGGGAGAATGGCAGCGCAGGTGCGGGACTCAATAGCCCTTTTCACACCCTGTGTTGCCACTTTCCCTCACCGCGTAAAAATCCCTCACATCTCTGATTAATGTCACGGATAATTTTCCTTTGTGGGCTTATTTGTTTGTTGCTGTGCGTGTCCCTCAGCAGGCATGCTCCAGTGTGTGTGTTTACGTGCAGTGTGTGTTTGAAGAGGGTAATAAGAGACCAGGTTTCTGCCGCTGCTCAGAAGGCTCCTCTCTTTCAGGAGCTAATGAAAATTGTGGCCAGTACATGTAAAATATGTGGAATTTATGAAATGAAATCCAGATGATGTTTTAAAAGGAGCAGGCTTTCTATCTGACCTCCGATTTCTTCGTTCAGAAAGCCCCCCCTCTGTCTGTCTTTGATTCGGTGTTTGGTTGTGTTTGACAATGCTAACTTTTCAGGGTAATCATATACGGACTGTTAATAAACTGTATTCTAATGTAATTAAGTTTCAATAAATACGCTTCGTATGAGCTAAATATACAGAGGTATCATCAGCAAACTGTATGTTCAAATATCAAAATTAAAACTATGAATTTCCCCTAAACATGTGCTGTAAGCAGCATTTGAGATGAAGTCAGATGTGGCAGAATACTTTTGATATAATAACGGATCATATGTTTGGCATGTAGAAATGTGATCTTATAAAGTAGCTGAGGATGTAAACAAAAATATACCTCAATACTGTATAGCTCCAGGGGAGGAGGGCGGTCTCAGATCCTTTCCACTAGAACCTCCAGAGATTTGTTATACCTAAAACCGCCACCGGGGTCAAATTGACCCAGAATTAGAATGCATTGATTTTCAAGGTAAAAGTATTGCTTTAAAAAGAAAAATGGTCCTGTGGTATTGGTATTTTGACAAGCAATTTTGTGAAATTGTTTAGTTTATTAACGGTACAACGTAACATAGCGTTTCGTGAGGCGGTTGTCGTTGTTGGGTGAAAAGCAAACAGTTGTTTGCTGCGGAGCGCGAGCAGTCTCCCGTGACAGTCTTCACTACAGACTGTCGCTATCAATCTATCTATCTCTCTCTCAATCTCTCTCTCAATCTATAAGGAACCGCAGTAGACAAAAGGCGTTGCTATAGCAACACGTCATGTTTGTTTACACGCAAAATCAATAGCGCGAAAAGGGGTGGGGTCATATGACCCGCTTGGCGGAAATAGGTATAAATGGCAATTTTTTTGGCGATTTCTTCAATCTGACTTCATATTGACAATTTTTAACAACATAGGGTGCTACATAACAGACTTTCAGGAAAAGTCACGGACTGGGAGACTTTAATATGTTATTGAAAAAAAGTTACATACAATAAAAAACAGCTCTGGGTCAAATTGACCCCGTTGGCGGTTCTAGTGTTAAAGAGGACCTATCATGCAAAATGCACTTTTTGATGTCTTTTATACATAAATATGTGTCCCCGGTGTGTCGGGGAACTCACGCAGCGTCAGAAAATAAAAAATATTTCTTAGGGGTGCTAGAAGAACTATCAGAACTATTGACTATACTCTACCTTTTATAATATGTGGTTAAAGTATAAAGTTGAACAAAATGGAAATGTTCCAGTCCTGTTAAGTTTTTCAGGTCTCAGGCTCGAAAATGACATTCCCAGAACAAATGACCATATCTTCCCTTCTAAAAGGGTTAAATTAATAATCTTTTTTCTCAAAGCAAGGTTACACCTGTGAGTTGGATGTAGAAGTGTCAGAATTAATATAGATGTTTTTATTTTAAAGTAAATTCAGATTGAACACAGTAAAAAAATGTAAATTATTGTGTCCGTCCAAATTTTTTTTACTTATAGTGAAAACCACCCTTGAATGATGGGATGTAGACTAAAAGCTTTAGGAATCCAAATTACAACATATAATAACCCTGTATCAAGATTGATGCAAAACAAGTGAAATTTGACCTTTTTACAGAGATTTAGCAAAAAAAAACACTTCTGGGGTCATTTGGGTGGATTTTCCATATCTCTGGCCCCCCTTGCTCGATTTTGCTGATTGACATCTCTTTCTAACCGTCAGAGCCAATGGAATCGAGGGGAACGCCCACATACTTCTTATTTGGTAATGTGTGTGTGTGAGACTGACGCATAGCCAAAACCGGAAGCTGCGATAACTCTGGTGGCTACCATTAGCAGCTAACTTTTACTCTCCGATTTTTACATAAAAATAGAATTATGGATTATAAATTTAAAAAAATTATTCCACAGAAACATTATCAACCTATGGATCAAGCGATTCAGCCGCGTTTTTTCTCGTTTTAATGCCATTGAACACGTCTTTTGATCAGATTGACAGCTACGGTGAGACGATCTCCCGTAAAAGCTCCGTAAAGGTACGTGTTGTGATGTCTGTGTTTGCTTCCCCTGTCGCGTGTTCGGATCACTCAGTGATGATACTATACCTAAATAATCTGTGGAACCTCAGCTTTAATCGGATATCTTGTATGTGCAGCTACGATAAGTAATAAGGGTACTTTTATCTTGAGTTCTGTGCCAAAGTGCGTTAGCATTTTTCGCTCAGGGGTCATTTAAATGCTTCTTATTCTTGTGTTGTGTTTTGGTAAACATGGTTTGTATCGTCAGTTAGCTGTGATTCTTCCCGTTAATCTGGTATAACACATTAATAGGTTCTTAAATATTAAGATGCCCTGAGACACTGTCGTGAAAAAAAAAGAGCCCCCGCCGAGGGGGGCTTTGGGGCTTAACAGGCTAACTTCTCAAACATTGGCAAAAATGAAAACAAGTGGAGCTTTATTTAGAAAATGGGACAATTTAGGTAGTTTGATCCTTTAATTTAAGGTATTTTTACCCTTAATCTAACCCTCCCATGTGTGAACTCGGTGTACTTTTCTGACATCATGGCTGAACATCTGTGCCCCCCCCCTCGCTGGGTGGCCTCCGTCTGTTTCTCTGTCTACACACACCTGCTAATTTTCGGCCGTATGTATTTGGTGTAAGCCGGCTGGAGGGCAGCGGCTGTAGGGGGGGGGGGTGTTCTTTGGAAAGGCCACTGCAGTAATTGGGAAATACATTTCCTTTCAGCGTGCCCATTCATTCTCCTTTTTTTAGTTTTTGTTGTCAGAGGTTTTCTTTCATGCTCGGCCAAATGACAACAGAATTAAAGTGTTGAGCCATGCTTCCCCTAACACAGCTTTACACCCCCGAAAAGTCTGCTTTGTTAGGGGTCGAAGGGAGAGGGACGAGCAGAGAAAAGTTATCTCGTTAACATTCCAAGAGACACTCCTGCTCCTCTTCCTCACCTCCCTCTTCCTCACCTCCCTCAGGGTTTTATAAAACACACCGGGACTGGAGTCCAAGCCTTGGTGTCGTCCAATCCAATGACAGCAAGGCTTTAAGGGTCTTCGTTCTTAACCCTTAGATGCCCGAGTGACTGGACCCTACACTCTTCCATAAGTGGGTCAAAAAGGACCCGTATTAGAATAATATGTGTTTTTATGCCATTTTTGTCAAGAAAAAATCACTTGTATAATATATATATATTATATTTTGGTTCACACTAGAAATATTTTATATTTAATTTTTCACTATTTATAATTTTAGACATTTTTATTACATTTTGAAAAAAAACCGAAAAACCATAGAAAATGCATGCGGGTCATTTTTGACCCACTTATGGAAGCTTGGGGTAGTAATACAAAAACTAAAATTTCTTAAAAAGCATAAAATGTACATTTGAATGGCATGATATCCAAATTTCGGTTTTTTTCCCGTGTTTTTTGAGGAATAGCTGGAATATGAAATGATAAAAATGTTTAATTACAAAGATACTTCAAGAAAACCACCTCACCGGGTCCAAAAAGACCCACGTATGCATCTAAGGGTTAAGGGTAAAACTCAGAATTCTATATTTGCTTATTTTTTTTTACAATATAATTCCTCCACCTGTGTTAATGCATGACACAAAAGCATTTAATAATTTCATTAAATAACAATTATTTGTTTATTTGGACCTACTTGGCACATTGAAAAGGTCAGTTTTGGTGACATAATAATAATAATCTTTTCCCATCGTGTTTTATCTTAACAAAAGTGAATTTGAACATTTAAAGAAATGTCCATAAAAAGGTCTTAAAGCACACGTGGCTGTACTTTGCTCCATCCTCTCGTGTCTTCATGTTGCAAATAACCAAGATGGGGACGACCAAAAACTGACGCCTCCAAACCGATAGGTGACGTCACAGATCCTCGGTGAACTTATACAGTCCATGTTTTAGGCCTACATCTCTCTTCCTTTATGTCCAGCTTCACTTTCTTTTCATCTCTTTGCCTGACCCTCTTCACAGTTCCTCTCCATCCTTTCTGAGAAGCTGTCTCTTCAGTGAAGCGCCGGTGCTCACAGAAATCATTAATGTTGACCCTAATTGTGCCAATTCCAGCAGCTCAATAGCTCTAATTACAAGGTTCTTCAGTGAGGCCCTCAAAAAGCCGCTGAACTGTCATAGCCAACAATTAAAAAATATCTATAGGGACAAAGACGGAGGGAAGGGGATTGAAGAGGAGGGGGGGGGGGGGGGTTACCCACTTCAGTAAAGGGTGACCGGATGGCCCTTTTCAGCTCTTTAAAGCCCCGCTCTGAAGCTGGACACCTGCACTCAACACTCGTCTCTCCTCCTTCTTTTGAACTCGCTCTCAATGGGCCTCACAATTCATCTGAAAGGGGGAAGATGGAGAAAGAGGGAGACAGAAGAGGAGAGTGTGGGAGAGGTTTATGAGTTCATTTACTGTGATTGTGTCTCAGGATGGACAGTAATGCAGCATGATGAAGGAGAGGTATTCAAATCCAGCGGCAATACTGCAGTATAAAATACTCCATTAGTATCTTGGTCTTCCCCATTAGCAATTTATTTTTTAAATTCAAAATTCCTCGTACGTGTAAACCTGGTAATAATCACACACACACACACACACACACACACACACACACACACACACACACACACACACACACACACACACACACACACACACACACACACACACACCACACACACACACACACACACACACACACACACACACACACACACACACACACACAATCACACACACACACACACACACACACACACACACACACACACACACACACACACACACACACACACACACACACACACACACACACACACACACACACACACACACACACACACACACACACACACACACACACACACACACAATGCTCGGCTGTTGTTTCTGATTCTGAATAGCAGGAGCATTGTTAACACCATTAATTACAGTAATTAAGTAAAAGTCTTTCATTAAAAATGTACCTTAAGTTAAAGTATTAAAAAAGGTTCTTGAGGTAACAAAAGTAAAAGTTTGTTTTGAAGTTACGGAATACTAAACTATATGTTATACTATTATAAATGACATCCTTCTATTGGAGTATTGTTATGCATGGGTACGTGTGTAATTACTATGTTTATCTAATATATGTATATATATATAGCTTTTTAAGAGCAAAATCTTCATCTGGAATATAACTGTCAATGTGTAAATAAATACTTACATTATATGTATTATATTTGACCAACGAACAAGATCATAAAGTTATTTTTTTTGATGATATGATTTCATTTTGTTATTTGTTTACAGAAATATATATGTTAGATTCCTTAACCCTAACCTCAATATAGATAAATACAAAATATACATACATATATTTAAATCAATAAAAACGTTACATTTGTGTAAAAAGAAGATGAAAAAAGTTAAATCATCAACAATAATGAGGGATTAAGTGACACACACACGCGCGCACACGCACGCACACACACGATGCTCGGCTGTTGGAGACCTTTGTGTCCCTGAAAGGAGGGAGCACTTTAAATCTAACTTCAGCCATTGTTGCTGCTGATAATACACTGCAGCTGCACAGGGGGCGTGGCCTATATCGCCAGCCATGACCTCCTATTGGTCAGTTTTGCTGTCAATCAAACCGCTTCTCCCTCCCCTGCTTTTTAAATGAAGTTGCAATGGATCCAGGCGCGACTCAACCTGTGGCAGCCGCGATGAACAGCTGATCCCCGCAGTGGATACACCCTGAGTCATGCTTTATGGTCCCTATCATCGCTGCGCGGCACTATGTGAATAGTTTTATTGGAGAAGTAGAGAATAACTTTGAGGAAAGTAGTAGAAGTTTATTTTGGAGCGTGTTTCTGGACCTCGGAGCGACGCTTCATCATGTTGGTGTCTCTGCTGCTGTTCTCCTTCTCTCTGGTCCTCTGCTACCTGCCGCAAGCCTCAAGCCAGAAGCCGGGCTCCAGGGTGAGTCTGCTGGGTTACTACTGGGATTATACTGGGAGGAAACTGGGATCAAACTGGGATAATACCGGGAGGAGAGGGGACATGGCGAGATAGAGGAAGACTGTGCCAAATTGAGTGCGTAACTGTAGCGCGTAATTTTATATACCGTTTTAAGAGGGCATGGTTTATCACTATTCAATACTTTCAGCACTTTAGACAATCCGTATATGTTTAAATTGAAATATTACAGTGAGAGAAACCATTAGAAGTATTGGGTCTGCTTCATATTAGTGAAACATATTGATTATTTTAGTGTTCATATTATTATGCGTGACGACTTATTTCCATGAAACCTATAAGCAGGCACACACAGTATTTAAAGTGGTGATTTAGCATGTTCCTTTATGTCGATTATAGTGAATAGAAATCATTTGACTGTTGGTCGACTAAGAAGACAGCAGTGTAGTTATTATTGGAAATATAGTGCTGGTGTGTCATTAGATAACTGCGTTTTTGTGCACACGTTGAGGTCAAGATGTATAAAGAGTCCCGCAAAACAATCAATAAAGTCAACCGTTGGCTCAAATTCAAGGACCTTTCAAACCGAAAGTTAAGGACATGTTTTTGGGGTAAAACGTAAATAAAGTTGGCTTATGTACAAATAAAGTAGGCCCACCTAATTTGTTACTGGTGCAATAACTTATGAGAGGTATTTATAGTGCAGATCAAACGTGTGTAATGACATTTCAACACTTTGTAAGGCCTTGTTGTATCTATTGTGTAAGGAAAGGGTCTTTGTGCTTTGGTACTGGGGGTAAATATAGTATTGGCTGTTGATGGCTGTCATTTTGATACCTGTTCCTAAAACGTTTCTTTGAGTAATTTGAGGAAAAAACTCTAGCCCTGATCTCATTGGCTGTCAATGTGTCGTAGCAATGCTTAAAACAACCAACACTGAATGTGTGTTTGACCGATGATAATGCAATAAGAGTGTAAACAGGATATTGTTTAACTTGCATGCACTTCACCACAGCTCCCTGCTCTTGCCCTCTTTTTCTCACCGTTGTATTTGTCCCTCTTTTGTTGAAGCTTGTTTCATTTACTGGTTGCTCGGGCAAGAGGGAGTGAGTGATGGAGAACAGCAGTGTTTCAGTTACAGATGCAGTGTAATGTTTGTGGTCGGGGCCCCCCCCCCCCCCGATATGTAATAATCACATATTGGAACTATTTCACCACATGTTGTAAAGCCCCCCACCTTTAGTGAATTATCCTTTGTGTAATCACGTCGTTATTAGTCACTAGATAATTATTTTCTTGCGGGTGGAGAGACTGGTTTTCACTTGAGTGTTTAATGTATTTACTTTGTGGCAGACTCAGGTTTGTGGTGAGCCACAGGGGAAAATACAAGTGATGGGATGTTGGAAACCCAGGACAAGCCGAGTTATGAGAGTTTTCTGTGACTGACAACCTCTCTGAGTTTAAATCATAATGCTTTTTTCTTATTTAAAACTTTAGTTAAAGGATTTCAGGCTCCTCTGCAGGCTGAGAATCATGAGGAAACCTTTGCAAGTCCATGATGGATAAACTCCAAAATACAGGATGATGTCAATTTTAAAACAACACTGCTTCTTAATCCGGTGAAGCTGAAACTTTAGTCCTGAAAACATATCCAAAGTTTGGTAAACAACTTTCTCCCCACAAATCATCCACTTTCTCTGCATCTCCTTCCTCCTCAGCCTGCACCCCCCCTCCCTCCTCCTCCTCCTCCTCCTCCTCCTCCTCCTCCTCCTCCTCCTCCTCCTCCTCCTCCTCCTCCTCCTCCTCCTCCTCCTCCTCCTCCTCCTCCTCCTCCTCCTCCTCCTCCTCCTCCTCACACCACAGTAGATACCTTTCACATTGCTCACAGTAATACCATGATTCACATCTCCTCTCCTCGCTGATATCAGGAGTGAAGCCTGGGCACGGCTCCTTCCTCATTCCCCCGGAGCAAACATGATGCAATGCGTCCAACATGTCTCACAATACGAGAGATGGCTTCAGACATTATTTAACTTTTACTGTGTTGTAACTTTGATGTCTCCTGCACTCACTTGATAAGGATGTGAGGTGATGGTAAAGGAGGGGGATCACACATTTTCCCATGAGGAGAAATACTGCCAAGACGAAGTAACTCTTACAATCGAACTTTCACTCTTCTTCCCATGACGCAAACACCGGGTGTTTCTCAATGTCAAGGAAGGATGCTCCAGAGCCACTATTTCAAGGATGCTACGTCATCGAGTCCCGCCGAAGGACTGTTCCAATGTCCAGGCTCCTTGGAATTCTATCGAGCCCGGCGTCCTTCGTAGCGAGAAATTTCGAGGCTGCACATGTGTATCCTCCGCAGGTCTTAAAATCCCCACAATGCTTTGCGCACGGACCAATTTCCAAAATCTGTGGCGGAAAATGTAAGGCGGAGCCTCTCATATGACGCACACCTGCACACTTGCTCGCCTGTTCCACTCTTCGGTCTCCGAATGCCAGGAAGGATTCTTGCCTAGCTTCTGAAGGACATGACTCGGAAGACTTGTCCTACCAAGGAAGCGTCCTAGACATTGAGAAACACCCACATTCATATTGAGCATCCAGCCGTGTCAACATTCATTTAAACGTTATTCAAGTTTTTTTTAAATGTAATTGCAGGTTGTAATGAAGGAAACAAGATATGTTGCAGGTGTTCTGGTTCTCAGTACCAGGAGAGGAGGTGGTGGGGGCAGGAAGGCAAAGTCTGGCCTCCTAGAAGTAATTATCACTGAGAAATGTGCAACCCGGAGGCAGGGATTTATTCGGATATACTGTAGACCTCTTAAATAATCCACTCTCACCTACGTACCCTTAATCCCCTTTATCATATCCACCTGATAGCGCCAGGGATGGGATGTGAGGAGCTGCGACCTGCATACTTTGGTGAGGGCATCAGAGATGATTTAAAAAGAAGGGCTGAGCGGAGCCAAGAATACAAGCCCTCGGCTAGAGCAGGAAAGCCTTTTTATTAGTGAGGTAGATCACAGTGCAGGTGTGACTTGCGTCTGTGTGTGTGTGTGTGTGTGTGTGTGTGTGTGTGTGTGTGTGTGTGTGTGTGTGTGTGTGTGTGTGTGTGTGTGTGTGTGTGTGTGTGTGTGTGTTTGTTGCATGGTCAGCCGATGACCTAAATATGCTGACAGTGCTCAAAGGAATGCAGGTCAATAACTGAGGGAACAGTGTGGTCAAATTCACCCAAAAATGGTTTTGGTGGGAAAAATCTAGAGAATCTTTATAGGCTCATCATTTTAACTAATGTGGACGTTTCATATGAGTAAAGCATAGCTGAATATAACGCATTTTCTCATCTGGAAAAACTCATGACACTTCAAATAGTGAATATAAAGATTAATATTTGGCTTTGAATGTGTCAGTTTGCAATTAAAAGGAATTAGACCTGTTTTTACACTGTTTTTTGTATGAAATAGTGATCCAGACATCAACGAGGACATGCTCAATTCAGGGTCATATTTGTATTTAGTGTATTATGGGGCTAATTGAGTAAAAGGGGGCAGCCATAGAAACCGCTGGTATTCTAGAAGAAGAGCTGTTGGCAGTAATCACGCAGATGTGCCGTGCACATTTCTCCGTTTAGTCTTTATGGGGAAAACATTCTTGGCAAAGCGATAAGGTCATAGTTTGGCATCACCGTCTCTCTTAAGAGAAGTCATGAAATAGAAACCTTTCAGATTAAACTCTTTGTTCAGCAGCAGGTTCTCATTAAGCACTTAAAGGAAAACCCCTAAGAAAAGTTATTGGTGATGAAGCTCGTGCTTTTGAGTTCTTTTGTTGTATGGTGGTAAGATTTTAAATGTACAGACACAGCAGCATACATATGCATGGTTCTGATGTTCTTAGATTCCTGTGTTTCATTATAACATTTTGTGGTTGTATGTGGACAAAACTCATCCTCTGGGAACTATATATACACTCAGGGAAATGTCCGCATGTATCTACTTGTAGTACTTTGATGTGTGTTGTGTATAAAGTTGGGTTTAGGGGCATAAAGAGGAGGTTTTACATATTTTAGATTTTGACGTTTCTTTTCATGAAAAGTCAGCTGGTCACCAAGGTCATCGAGTCCCACTGTACCATCCTTGAAAAACACAATTTCTTGAGTTTTGACAATTTCAAGTCTTTTAAAAGTATGTGCTTTTTTATAAATGTTTACATGGACTGCCCCCCCCCCCCCCCCCCCCCTTAGGGGAAATCATCCACAAAAAACACACTGGACGCTGCACTAGGTCAGAAACCAGAGGAGCCTATGAGGTGAAGTCCACCGCAGACGGACCACTTTTGGACAAAATGTCTTCCATTACAGGCAGCTCATTCTGGAATAGCCTCCCAGCTCAGATACGGATTGTCCCACTCTCAATAGCTTCAAAGGTCAACTCAAAGAATGGTTGAGAAACAAACAGACGTGCGATCACCGCTAAATTCACTTTAACACAGGGGTATCTCCTCCTGCACTTTATATGTCGTAGCTGCTAAATTGTACTGCCATGGCAATTTTCTGCCATGTGGTAAATACTTGTATGCTTCTCATGCTCTTCCTGCATATCATGTATTTATTTTTGCCATGTATATAACTGTCATGTTCATAAAAGTTGTATGTGATGGGACTACGGATGGAATATAGCTTAAAGTTAAAATCCGGCTCATTTACATTTGAAAGCATTATTTTGTTTAAAATGTTCATCAATGTGCATTGTCCCGGTTCAAATAAACGATTAAATGAAAAAATAGTTTTCATTCTGTGCCATCAGTAGGTTATATCACTTATCCAGTGGAATGTCTCTACTGTATATTTGAAACATAAATTGGCACTTTGGGGTTTATGGTAAAAACTCTTGCCAACTATTGGATGGAATTCCAACACTTTGGTTTCGCCAAAATGGCTTTACAATAAGTGTAAAAAAGGTCTTTAGAAATGGAGTACGTGAAGAACTAACTACACGGAAATCAAAAGCATTCATATTGGCAGTGATGTGAATTTGGGACGATCGCAAAACACTTGTTATAAAATTTTTTTGAAAATAATTTGCCTGAGTTAAAGGCTAACCCTAAACTAGACGATCCCTGGATGGGATTATGGTTACTGGTGTATTTGTCTAGAGCTTTTATTGTGAAAGGTAAGAAAGGAAGGAGTCAATATGGTATGTGCTTAGTCAAGGTTAAAGGAGGAAAAATGTAGCCCTCTGGTTTTTTATCTACACTACGCCCTGATTGTGTCTGTACTCAACAACTGATTGGTTGATGGGTTTATTCGCAGTGCAAAAGCCAAACAAATTAAATGTATCTGGTAAAAATGGGAAAAGATATGCTTTTTGGCCGCATAATACAGCAAAAACAAAAGATCAAAGTATTGATGTACGAATTAATCACACAAAAAATGCCTGTAGTGTAGTCTCAGTCTATTGCAGAAGCACTACACATTAGGCGCGTTCACACCGGAGTACTTTTACCCCGTACTTTTCCCATTTAGTTCCGTTAGTACCTCTTATGTTGCGTTCACACCAAAAAGAGTACTTAGTGCCGGGAACCTTTACCCCCATTTTTAGTGCCTGCTGAGACGTGGTACCAAAAACGTACCAAAAAAGTACCAATTTCTATTGGCTGGGCGAATTGCAAACCACGCCCCGTAAAACTCTGAAATTTTTTTTTAAGCCGCCATTGTATTTGCTGGCATTAGCATTATTAGCATTATTAGCGTTAGCCCAGCGCACCAATGGAGAGAGACTAACTTATGGCAACACCAAATAAAACATGGGAGCGGTGGAGATGAGGAGGTGTCGGCGTTCTGACGATTTACTCGGAAGGCTTCAGTAGAAGCTGCTGGGACTCCCAGCAGCTTCTACTGAAGCCAGTCCCCAACTCCGGGGACTTCTGGCCGGGGACCTTGGGCGGCAGTATACGCCGTGAAGTTGTTTGCGGCCTGCCAGTAAACCCAAAGCAGAAGAAGAAGAAGTGACGTCAGCGGCCTATTTGCGTAATCTTCCCTCAGGGAAAAGTACTCCGGTGTGAACGCGATTGTTACTTTGTGCCCTGGGGTTATAAGTGCCGGAGCACTAAGTGCCGGAGCACTAAGTGCCGGCTAATCAAATATGAAGAAATCATATTAAAGGAGAATGGAAAAAAATCCATCTTTTCTGCGGGAGTTGTTACGAGTCTTACTGGAAAATGTAGGGAATCTTACTGAATTTAGAATGAACTCAAGAAGCTGAGGGAATTAAGGTACATTAAGAAAGAATTATGACTAAAACTTCAGCTTCATGCCAACAGACACCTAGGCTCCAGTTATATTTCATACGCCGCTGACAGAAGGGCGACTCCACCAGCGACCAATGAAATTGCTTACACATGTCGATTCCCTCCGATAACTGCGTAATCAGAAAACGCATTTCATGCTCAATTGGTGGGGTTTCTAATCAGCGTAATGAAGTCCAGCTCTGGGATGTTTGAGGCCAGTGAGCTCCTCGCATGGATCATCACAACTCCACTCAGCCCTTTCCCTCCAAACATCCTCCTGATAGTTGTGGTTTATGGTTTGCTTCTACGCAACTGTCTGGTCCACAAAAGGAACTGTTTTAACTGTTATTTGAGAGGAAAAGCGCCTGCTGTAGGAGTCGTGGCTCTGTGTAAGCCTTCAGATTATCAGGACGGCAGAAACACTTCCTCTTTGCTATCAAACGAGCTCAGCAGATTAGCCTCTGCTCAGCCACATATTTAATCGTTTCCTTTGATATGAGCGGATGTGTGGTCTTACTTTGAGTATGCAATGGCGACGTTGAATCTATTGAAATGAGCGACACACACACACACACACACACACACACACACACACACACACACACACACACACACACACACACACACACACACACACACACACACACACACACACACACACACACACACACACACACACACACACACACACACACACACACACACACACACACACACACACACACACACACACACACATTTCCTGGAGACTTATCCTAACCATAACCAACACATGCCTAACCCTAACTCTAACCCTAAACCTAACCAAGTCTTCACCCTAAAATGAATGACTACCCTCATGGGGACCTCCATTATGTCCCCATAAGGGAGGTGAGTCCCCACACGTGACTGTGTAAACAGATTTAGGTCCCCACAAGTATAGTAATGCTAGACACACACACACCCACACACACACTTCCAGGGAACAGCAGAGACGGCTGACTGTTCTGTAGCCAGGATGTTGAATTAGTGACAAACAAGGAATGCTGTTAATCAGATTTAAAGCCACTTCCCAAAAGAAGCCTCCCTCTGTCCCCTCGCCCACACTTTAATTCTGATGGCTTAAAACCACTTCAAAAGCAAAATAAGGAAGTGTTCTTTCTCATTAATCAAATGGGCAAATGGGATTCAAGCATGGTGTGAAACTGTTTCTGTAACATCTCTGTATCAGATGTTTTCAGTCTGTTTGAGTGTATAATCATACCAATACATTAAAGGTGGGGTAGGTAATTCACTTCAGAAACACGTGTTATATTCCATGGAATGCTCTTAACATCCCGATAGCAATGAATACATTAAATGCTTTGACAATAAATACATAAAAATATTTCATCAGTGGAAGCCGTGGCGCTGTAAAAAGCACGACCAATCATCTGATTGGCCGGCTAAAGTAACTGGATGGCCTACCTGCCTGTCAGCCTTCCATCTGTGCACAAACTGATCTCGTGCCCTCATTGGTCATGTGCGCGTTCGTGTGTGTTGGAGGAGGGGCTCTGTAAGGAAGTCTGAAGGAAGGGGCAGATTTTTTTCGGTTGTGTATTTTCAAATTCTAGAGCACTCGAGCTGGTTTCTCCATTCTTACCTACCCTACCTTTAAGGCCGATAAAATCAATATTATGTGAACAACAAATCAAATCTCCGCAGTTCCCTTTTGCTTTACAGCATTTTGGTGTCTTTAATCTCATTGTTTTGGTTTATAAAATAGCAACTTTACTTTTAAAATGTAGTCTAACTGCTCTCATTAGCGTTATTTCCAGAGGTAGCAGTTTAATGATACCGTACCAACTGAAGTTAGAAACTAGCTAGTGAACATAGTGGAGCATTTTTCCGCTAAAAGGCCAGACATTTTCCTCAGGAGCAGGTGGAGACCAAAGATGGAGCTCAAAGACAGAGAATATTTGACTTTAAATTGCTAGGTTTCCAGAAACAAGACATTGATTATGCTCGTAGCAGTTTGCCAACATGTCAACTGTTACAATGTGTTTACAACTTGTTGCCCAAAATGTTCATGAATCGCATAATTAAGGTTTTAAAGGAATGAGAATTAGATGACAACAGGCAATCTTGCTCTAATGGTTTGTTTACCTAAATCTTTGATACCACTTTATCTAAAACAGCTTAATAATTGACGCTCAGTTCTTTGCGTCCTCTAGATTCGTCTTCTTGGCTAAATCTTTACCCACTTATTACATAAAGAAATGAAAGAAATGGTGGAGTAGAGGACTACACTTTAATGCTTTAAGCCCGATCTCCACCCTCCTGCAGCGAGCGGCACACACACTTTGCAGCTCCTGTGTGAAAGTTTCACAACATGTTAGAAACTGTGTTTTAAAGAGTTACTTTGAAAATGTTACATCACAAGGTTTCCTTTTCAAGACAAACCCCAATTAGACATTTAAGAGGAATAAGGGGGAGGAGAAGAAGGGCGCAGCTTTTTGTACATTCCTTTTTATGTTCTCCACTTTCTTTTTATAACACGGTTTAAGTAAAGTGTGTTAATGGAAACAGCGTGAGGGATGGCATTTGCTTTATAGATTTCCTGAATACTTAATGCTAATTAATGGACAACAGTAATTACTTGCAGAACACAATTAGCCCGGATTTAGGTGGATAACTTTCATTTATTATGTGGTTTGTTCACTTTTTATTATCCTTTTCCTGTATTTGTTTAATCCAAGTGTTGGCCAGCGAGGGTTAGCCAAAGAATAAAGTATTTATGACACAGGGAAGTCGTATATATATTATTTATGTATGCGTTAGTGTTATTGCGTTTGTTGTTGTGGTGCCCAAAGGGGATAATGAGACCATCACACGTTAGCGTCGAGCTGACACACACACACACACATACCATGTATACATCACTTCAGGGGACATTACATTGACTTACATGCATTTCCTGGAGACTTATCCTAACCTTAACCATAACCAACACATGCCTAACCCTAACCCTAATCCTAACCTAACCAAGTCTTCACCCTAAAATTAATGATTCCCCTCATGGGGACCTCCAATTTGTCCCCATAAGGGAGGCGAGTCCCCACACGTGACTATGTAAACAGATGTAGGTCCCCACAAGTATAGTAATGCTAGACCACACACACACACACACACACACACACACACACACACACACACACACACACACACACACACACACACACACACACACACACACACACACACACACACACACACACACACACACACACACACACACACACACACACACACCACACACACACACACACACACACACACACACACACACACACACACACACACACACACACACACACACACACACACACACACACACACACACACACACACAATCTCCCATCTGTGCATGCAAAGCGGTTTCTGTCGGAGCGGTGATGTCATCCGTGTCAGGAGCGTGTTCCTGTTAGTAAAACAGAACAGACATGTTTTCCGCTCCGTAGGATCTGATCACCGTCCCTGGTGATATCCAGTCGCCCCGCGTTACAGCGAAGTGGAGAGGGTTGTCGCTGCAGAGGGCTTCTCCAACTAAATGGAGATCCAATCAGGAGAAGAAATTGGACCATTGCGCAATTTAATAACGACCATATTGCAGCCTGTATTCGTTCTGCCTCCAGTTTAACACGGCATCAAAATACTCATTGTTTTTTAGCGCAGGAATAATGACTCGCATCAGAGTGAATTCTGTAAAGCGTTAGTTGGAATTGTTTGAAATGGGTTTGTATGAAGTCAGAGTCAGTAGACAGAAGATGCTGTTTGGAGAAACAGACAGGAAGCAGGAAGCTAAGCAATGAACCGCTGTCGACAGATTTTAGACACCTCATAAAATCAATATCAGTTTAAGTGCATGCTATAGTAGTTTGAGTATTTTCATCCCTTTACCTTGCTGTCAGACAGTCCTGTAATTGGGAACTGTGGTCATTTTCTATAGCCACCAGACTCCCTTGAAAAACATTCATTTTACCTCGCAGTACACAGGAGATGTTTTTCTTAAGCCGACTCAATCGGTTATTTGTTTGTGTTCTTGTGTGACTTTAGGGAATCCAAAATGAGCCCTTTGAAACAAAGCCACACAATTACACAAACTAACTAACTAACTAACTAACTAACTAACTAACTAACCGATCAAGGCAGCGGTAGACCAGAAACACCTGTATCCTGGGAGGTAAAATCACTGTTGTTGTCAATGGAGTTCTGTAGGTTTGAAGAGAGCATGGCTCCAGTCCACTTCAGAAAGGGATGTCTGAGAGCAAGGTGAGGCAGTGAAAATGTTCTAAATATAGCACACACTCGGACTGATATTGATTCACAAGTCCACAGCAGTACAAGTTAGCTTCCTGCTGGTACTGTCTGCTTCAACAAACTGCATATACTGTGGAAAAGTACCTCATACAACCAAACCTTTAAGATGTATTTTTTACAGCCACACAACTACCTTTTTTCCTCTGTGACAGGCAACCATTTTTAATATGTCTCTGAAAAATCATCTCTTATTACCAGAGAAAAGCTATACTGGGAAACACGGATTCATAACAACAACCATGCCAATACGTGTGGCATTAAGTCATTACGACGTCCCAGCTTCATTCGGAGATGAACACTCATTTCTGGCAGTACTTTTTTAACCTAACCAGAAGCATGAAATATGATTTTTTTGGGCGTGGACTTTGAGTTTTAACAGTGACAGCGATGATTTCCATATGTAACAAAAGCCTAAATGCTGCTTCTAATAAACATATCAAAGAAACACGTGAGTTGTCTGACTGAACTTTATTTAGGAACATCATTCATTGCTAAATCAAAAGGACCAAAACATTGGGTTTGCAAGTTTAACTAATCAACTGTAAACCATTAAATGGAAGACAATATGGAATCAAGAAGATAACTAGAATGTGGTGATTTCGGCAATGTTTTAGGAGTCAAAGCTAAATTGTTGAGTACTCAAAGACACATGAAGTGTTGTTTGGATACATTAGTTACATCTGACGCCTGCGTAGTTCACTCCAGAAACAGGACTTATTTCTGTCCACATCCTCGTATTCCTGTCACCACAGCTCGGGTGTATCTGGAATATAAATCAGCTTATATGTATACTGTATGAAAAGTGTAATGAAGGTGGGAGTGGGACATAGAGATTATATTGTGTTTATGTTTCTTTTTATAATGAGAATCTGTCCACAGAAATGATGTCTATATTTGGAAATGTTAAGTTTATTTAGGTGACGTAATCCTCAGACTTGTTTATTTACCTCCTTTGTTCAGTTTCCCCCAGCAGCCCTTTAAGCATGCTGCGTGCATGCATACAAATATTATTATTTTCAAATCCTATTCTTTCTTCTCGCTCTGCGGCCCGGGGCACGAACAGACTCCCTGCCAGTGACGGTACAAAAAAACACCACTTTGCTAATGCTGTAACTGTTGCACAATGGGGGTTGCATTTAACTTATTTTACGAGTAGTGGAGAGAGAGCGGTGTGTGTGTGTGTGTGTGTGTGCGTGTGTGTGTATGTGAGTGTGTGTGTGTGTGTGTATGTGAGTGTGTGTGTGTGTGTGTATGTGAGTGTGTGTGTGTGTGTGTATGTGAGTGTGTGTGTGTGTGTGATGTGTGTGAGTGTGTGTGTGTGTGTGAGTGTGTGTGTATGTGAGTGTGTGTGTAGTGTGTGTGTGTGTGTGTGTGTATAAGGGGAATTTGGCTTGTTAAATGTGAGAATCTCAGGACTCATTGTTTCCCGATCAAGATATCAGAAACAAGCCATTGTGTAACTCCACTTGAGTTTTACCTTTGATTCATCTTTACTTGAAGAAACTTAACATTCAGGGGATTTCTAATTAAACTCTTGATCAAAGATTACACAAATATGCATTTTCCTTGTTTTACACCTATAACGAAACTTTAAAAATAGAGGCTTTTAAAGTGTGATTATTTTCTCAAAGGTGCGTTTAATGTAGAGACGTGAATCGTTCAGTAAGTCACAACTCAATTTTCATAAAACTCAATTCAAAATTCGATCTCAATTCATCCCTGATTTTGGATTCAGCACAAAGGGGTGCACATGTTAGGATTGACTCCAGTCTGCTGTAGGTGAATAAAGGCAGTGTGGAAAAAAACTACAGATAGCTGCCTTTTTATTTCTCACAGACTTAGAGATTTCAAAACGGATTTTTACACAAAATGACATTTTGTCGGACCTAACCTATTTTAGGATAATGATTCATTAGTATTAGTATCTAACGTTGTATGTCGTAAGTTATTTTGCGTATTCGGCCTCTCTTTGGTGCGGCGATGACATTACACGTTACGTGGTGGTCTGCGCGAAATGTGAGCGCCACAGGTGAAGGTAGTCGGTGTTATTTTAGGCAGCTTGTGTTCCTCAGCAGATCCAGCAAAAGCTCCTGTTACATGTTAGTCTGTTTAATGGTTGTGTTTGTTTGGATTTGATTATGGGATGTCGGGCGGTTCTCAACCCGAGCCGTTGTTGGACGAACAGGAGGGGCTGTTCTAACTCAGGAGATAAAGGGCCCGTCTAACTCTGTAACAGCTGATCACCGTCAAACAGACAGACTGAGAAGCGTTTGTTTCAACCACCTGAAGCCGCCTGATGGGTGGGGTTTAAACCACCAGGACAATACAGATTGGTAATCTTGGCACTAAAAAAACAATCCTCAATTATCTGTCTGTTCGGCTGGTTAACAGAGTTGTTTTACTCTGATCCCAGATCAGTCATTCACTGCTTTAGTGAGAGGACTTTATTTTGGCAGGATTGAAATGTGAACCACATGAGCATAACGGTAGAGGAGATTATGTAAAGCAGCGAGACTGGATCAGAGGTGACTGTGAAACAGAGCAGAGACAGAAAATTAGATTATAATATATTGGATTATATTATGTTAGGGTTTATAGTGTTCTGTTTGATATTCTCTCCAGGAGGCTTGCCATTATAGTTTCCCATTTAGAGGTTTTTACCTCAGCTGCTTTAATCTGAAACAGTTATGTTGCAAATATGGTTTTGCAAAAGCAATTAATGGTTTTGGAAATTATGTATTTTCCTTATTTTGAATTAGATACAGACAGTACATTAAACATCTCTTCATCAGGATTTGATGAGAAGATCAGATGCTAAGGTTGGACAAAATACAGTATTCTTTCAGTCTCAGTATGGTTTGGTAGACAGACAGGATAGATAGATAGATAGATAGATAGATAGATAGATAGATAGATAGATAGATAGATAGATAGATAGATAGATAGATAGATAGATAGATAGATAGATGGATATATATATAGATAGATAGATAGATAGATGGATAGATAGATAGATAGATAGATAGATAGATAGATAGATAGATAGATGGATATATATATATAGATAGATAGATAGATAGATAGATAGATAGATAGATGGAGGTACTTTATTGATCCCAATTTGAGAAATGTTTGCGTTGCAGCAGCATAAAAAAAACGGCAATGTACATAAGAGAAATTAAGACACAAGCAATAAATAGTTCAAAATATTTCAGAAATAGAAATAAAATAGCATTAAAAAAGTTAAAGAATAAAAAAAAATAATATATATATACATGTGGAAATACCATTTTCCGGTAACAAATATAATGCAGGATATTATTGTGCAAGAATGGATTATTCAATATTAAATAGAATATGAATGTAATGTATGTGTGCAACGACCGCTTTGCCGGATGTGGACCAACAATGACAATGTATTTAAAACCTGTTTGGCAGCTTTATACAAAAGGAAGCATTAACCTCATTGACATTGATTAAAGGCTTCTTGTATACACAAGAGTTTGTTGCTTGTGAGACCTGCAGATTCTGCATGAACAGCGAACAACCAATCAATGTTTATCAATTCATCCAACAACCAAAGCACCTCAAAACCTCAGCAATTAAATAAAATGCAAGAACACACTTGAACACAATGAAGAATAACTCCCATCCATGTATTAGGAAACTTCTTCTGATCTGTTGAGTCTCTGGTTTGACATTTACGGGATACGTGTCTGTGGCTGGGACAGTAAGACTAAGTGTGGGAGACTCTGGGAGTTTTTATTTCCACTTACCGGACAATGCCGTCTCAAATTCCGTGATTTAAAGTTTTATTTTGACAGAAAGGTAGAAGGGCTGAATCCATTAGGAGTGTGACTCAGGCAGGGACTCTGTGGCTCTGGATACATCTTTTTTTAATTTAGAATAACTGGAATTGGAAACTTATTTAACATTTCATCACGTAGACAATCTGCTTTCAATCCATAGTACATTTTTTTAACCACTACTACTGTGGAATAAAACATGTTTTCATAGTTATATTGACTCAATGCAGATACACATTGTTTTCCCACTACTGAATTAGTTATATCCTGCTGCGTGAGGACATGATGTTTAAAATAAAACCATGAGCCATGTTTTCCTCTTTGTCGGCTCCTTCTCATAGGAATGGCATCATGATTTAGTTTCACCCTGACATGTCTGAAAACAGCTTTTACTATTCTTCAATGAACCAAGGCTGGAATCTTAGTAAATGTCTGGCTTGTTCTGGACATTGTCATGGAGAGATGTGTCCCATTGTTTATTATCATTCACTGTTTGTTTAAATACTGTTTCACCTTGTTATACTATATCGATCCATTTCAGTACTCAGAACAACACACGTTGCAAATGTAATCCTTCAGTTACAAAACTATCATTTTATTAATTGTTTCATAGACTGGAAGAACATTTGAATCCTACAGAAGAGAAGTCGGGCCACGAGTGCATTTTTCTTTTCTCAGATCGGACCAAAAGTATATATATATTTTTTGGAAATCTCAGGATTTGAAAATGAAATCGAGTTTTAGAAAAAAAATGGAATTACGAGATTTTTTTGCAATTTTCAGAAAATCCGTCAGAATTCTGAGATTTTTTGAAAAAAGTCAGAATTCTGAGATTTTCTGAAAAAAGTCTATTTCTTTACGATTTACTGAAAAAGTCAGTATTCTTTCTTCTCAGAATTCACTTTGGGCAGATCTCATCTTTTTTGTATACATGTGGCCCTAATCCTCTTCCATAACATTTTTCAATAAAAAAAACCCCATTTGTTTTGTCAGCTGTTTTGCGTTATTGTATGTTGAAAATAAACAAGCTTAGAGACTTATCATGGGTATCTCTGACTTTTTTCCTGACATAACTAAAGACCTAATCAAAGGAAGGAAAATATTTGCTTCTTGGAGCTCTAGTTAGTATTTTTTTGGACACTTCTTAAGACCACCCGTTTGCTCCCCTCCTGATTTTATATGGAAGTTAATAAGCTGCCGTATCTTTTTCTATTTCAAGAAACAAGTCTTATCATTCCAGATAATGGTTTATCTGCCTGAGCTGCCGTGAAAGCAATACAAACGTCTCCACTGCAAAACGCTTCCCTACAGGGGATTGTGTTTTATTAAGTTGTAAGGAAATATGGCCCGTGGGATGAAATAATTCCACTTTTTTTCCATTGCAGCTTAATCTGTTTCAGTATTGAAGCCAGTTCTCCTCACTAATATGATGGAAATGATCCAAACCGGTTCATTTGCATTGGACAGGTCGGGTGATATTAGCTCACAATATGGCAGATTTTCCACCTCATGAATTTAGGACTCAGTTTTTATTTAATATTAAGAAATTAATGTCCATGACCGTCATAGCTGTTAGCGCTGGCAGATACTCTCTGCTACAAGCGGAGTGAAAACACATTAAAGGATTATTTTCTGACCGGCGTCTAATTTTCTTCACCACATTTTGTATTTGTAATTTGTGCAATTACAAGTTTAAACTGCTGTGCTGTTTCCAGGTCGTAGAGATGGATATTAGCCAGAATATGACAAAGAATAATAAAATGATTCTATTTAAGTAGTAGGAGTTTTTGAGCCTCAGTAGCTGCGTTGCCCAAAGGAATGGCTGGTCGATCCAATCCTTTGGTGTTAAATATCTCAACTGCTATGCAATGGTTTGGCAGAAACTTTTATTAAGATGTATGTTTCCCAAAGGATGAATCAAAATGACTTTTCATCTATAGAGCCATCACAACGAGGTTCACATGTGTGGCTTTGAGTGAAATATCTCAACATTTAGTGAATCGATTGCTATGAAATTTGGTACACACATTTATGACCCCCTCATGAGGAATTATAGAAACGTTGTTAATCTTTTTGACTGTTTGTCTAGCGCCACCAATAGGTCAAAATCTGAATTTGATCAATACCAAATATGCAACATTAACGGCATTCCCTTTACCCAATGTATATCTTATGAGATTAGATATTGTTTTAGATTTGGGCTTTTAGAGTATTGTAAGTGTTGTTTCTTACTGGTTTGAAGGCTGCATTACATTAAAGTGATATCATTTCCTCAGTTTACCAGACTTATACCTTTCCTATTATTTACCTTTACACAACTAGCCATTCAATCCACATTACCGGTGATTGTTTATCAATATCTCACGGTTAAATATTTAGTGAAAGCACCAATAGTCCAACCTACATTTTTGTTTGAGTATTAAGGTTGTAGGTACAACAAATATAATTTGATGTTCTGCTTATAACACAGGCTATGCTAAACTAGGAAGGGTGGGTAGCTTAGCATTCATTTCAAAGTGCCATGTCATACATACATAGTTTTGTTCATTTATATTCTACAACAGGGCTATTCAATTAGTTTGGAATGGGGCCGGTTGATGAAAATGATCCAAAGCAAGGGGCTGGGAAAAAGATGGCTTGAAATATGAGCAATCATATTAAGAGCTTCAGATACAGTAAATACTACAACAGCATAGTGGAGTGCATATATTGTGTTTAATTCAATCAAACAACATAGCCCCAAGGCCTTTAGAGATCTAAATGGCGAGTTCAGAACTCAGTAGGCCGACATGTGAAGCTAATTTAACCATCAACATCATTTCATTTGATTTAATTTAGGTGAAATGATCTAATCATTCACGCAGAGATGCAATCAATGACAGGAGTTGTCACAGTAGCTAGTAGGTGGGTTCGAAACCCGAGCCCGCAGAGGTTTTCAGGCATTGTCTTCCCCTCTATCTCTCAATTGAACACCCTCTCTGGAATAAAGGCACTCGGGCCCAAAAAAAAAGTCTAAAAAAAAAAGTTCTACAACATACAACGTTTTCTGCTACCTCCGCGACCCGACCACGGATAAGCGGGAGAAGATGGATGGACAACGTTTCTCGGTTTAAAAAAGAAATATGCCTTATAAACAAATTCAAGAACAAAGACTTTCACAAACCTCTATAGTAAAAAGCAGTCTATATTGTGATCTGTGTAAGTGTCCACTGATCTATGAAAGTGAAATTGTCCAGAAAAAACACTGGCCACTGGCGGATACTTAAGACTTGATTTTGTTGGCAGGACGAGCGGGGAAGAAGAGAATTCAGAGAGGATGAGTGTGACGATTTCTGGAGACTTCTTTAGAATAACATGGATATAAATGCAGAGACTCAGATGGACGTACAGTGCTGCACAGACAGCCCTTCAGTTCATCATTTAGAGCACATTAGACAAAGACTCCTGCTGAATATTTTGTATATGAGATCCAGTTGTACACCAGCTCATTCATGACATCAGCGTTTTGGCTTGTTACCCTCTCCACTTTGTTCAGGTCCGTGTGATTGCTCTTTATACTTTGGTAAATCTGTCTCCAAGCAACAATTCTGATGTTATTCAAAACAAAATACAGCATTTGGAAGAGGAGGGAGAGGGAGGATAAACTTGTGCTTGTATACATGCGAGCTCGACACAAGTATTTGTAATGTGGATCATTTTTAAAAGATCGTCTGATAGGAGTTGGCGAGGGAAAGGACGGAAACTGTGCTTTTTTGTTTCTGGCTGAGTTTCCTTTCCCACCACCTTCTCCCCTCCGTACCTGACTCTAATGAGATCTCATGTGTCAGATCTAAAGCTGCATCCAGCACTCCTGTAATGTTCAAGTAACTTTGGGTGAACAATGCATTTTAAGAAAGTTTTTCACATGCTTTTTGCTACTTGAGAATACCCTAATAATCAGTTTTGGTCTGTAATAAAGCATGTGTTTGCACAGCTCCCCCTAACCCTAATTGCTTGTAAGATAAGATTCAATCAAGAGGTTGTTGTGTTTTTCAACAAGAGTTTCCTCAGGTAGTCTGCTGCTGCTCAGTGCACACCTACTCTTTACCCACAGACCCAAAACTCCATCTTTGTTTGGCAAAGTCTACCCTTCACTGTAATCCTTCAGGCCTTCATTATATTTAAGGCAGCTGCAAAGCCAAGAAACATTTATTCTGTCAGAGAGAAGGCCGGCGTCCAACAGGAGAGTAGAATCGCCTCACTAATACATCATGAGTAAAGATCTGGGACTAGGGGGGGGGGGGGCATTCCCATTGCTGTTAATGTGGTTTGACTACGTTGATTCGTAACGAAGGTTGAACTTGTCGTCAGCCAAAGATCAATTAGATAAATTAGCCTCTCTGTTGGGCTGCAGAGCGAAGCTGCTCACTGCTGTGCTGCGGAAGCCTGACACAGAGAGGCAGCGAGCGTCAAGTGTTTAAAGAGAAGAGAAATGTTTTCAGTGCATTTGTTCGTTAGTTTGGCTTCTTCTCAGATTCAGCTGAATGCAGCCTTTGTTCAAACACAGTGAAACAAGAAAGAAAGAAAAGAAAAAGAGCCAAAAAGAAACGTATTATTTAAGCATTGAGCAAAAAGTTCAATACTTTTAGAAAAACAACTTTCCCGCTCTGGTAAGTGGTATTATTGTAGGCGCCACTGTAACAAAGACAACCGGATTGATTTCTGTTTTCCACAGAGCTGCTACTTGCAAAATGTAGAAAACTCATTTTGACCGTTGGGGAAAAGGGAGAAATATATTCACATTTATTGTATTGTAACTAATTCCCAATGCTGCTCTGAGTGCCAAATTCACAGAGCGTCTACCTCAAGTTGGCAGTTTCTCCACTGAAACAACACAACCACTCAACTTATGCAATTAATTCATGCTGACGGACTTCATATGCAAATTAGATCATGATGTTATCGGTTTTTGGAGCTAGTGATAGCTCCTGTAATGCAAAATAGTTGGCCACACTACACAGGACACACTGCATTTATTCTTAAAATGTTATTTGGTGAAGTGGTGCAGGAATGAGTCTTAAAACCTGTAAATGAGTCAGCATTTTAGTCGTACTCCACGACAATTATGGCGGTTGCTAACAAGTGTCTAAATGAGACGACTAAACGTCATCACGCCCAACATTAGCCTCCTTTAGCTTAGCGGTGGTGGCGTGAAGTCGTGTGACCGTGCTGTAGTTCTTTTATAGCCCAACATTAGCCACCTTTAGCTTAGCGGTGGTGACGTGAAGTCATGTGACCGTGCTGTAGTTCCTTTATAGCCCAACATTAGCCTCCTTTAGCTTAGCGGTGGTGACGTGGAGTCATGTGACCGTGCTGTAGTTCTTTTATAGCCCAACATTAGCAACCTTTAGATTAGCGGTGGTGACGTGAAGTCGTGTGACCGTGCTGTAGTTCTTTTATAGCCCAACATTAGCAACCTTTAGCTTAGCGGTGGTGACGTGAAGTCATGTGACCGTGCTGTAGTTCTTTTATAGCCCAACATTAGCAACCTTTAGCTTAGCGGTGGTGACGTGAAGTCATGTGACCGTGCTGTAGTTCTTTTATAGCCCAACATTAGCAACCTTTAGCTTAGCAGTGGTGACGTGAAGTCATGTGACCGTGCTGTAGTTCCTTTATAGCCCAACATTAGCAACCTTTAGCTTAGCAGTGGTGACGTGAAGTCATGTGACCGTGCTGTAGTTCTTTTATAGCCCAACATTAGCAACCTTTAGCTTAGCGGTGGTGACGTGAAGTCATGTGACCGTGCTGTAGTTCCTTTATAGCCCAACATTAGCCTCCTTTAGCTTAGCGGTGGTGACGTGAAGTCATGTGACCGTGCTGTAGTTCCTTTATAGCCCAACATTAGCAACCTTTAGCTTAGCGGTGGTGACGTGAAGTCATGTGACCGTGCTGTAGTTCTTTTATAGCCCAACATTAGCAACCTTTAGCTTAGCAGTGGTGACGTGAAGTCATGTGACCGTGCTGTAGTTCCTTTATAGCCCAACATTAGCAACCTTTAGCTTAGCAGTGGTGACGTGAAGTCATGTGACCGTGCTTTAGTTCCTTTATAGCCCAACATTAGCAACCTTTATCTTAGCGGTGGTGACGTGAAGTCATGTGACCGTGCTGTAGTTCCTTCATAGCCCAACATTAGCTTTTTACTTCCAAAATGTTTTTAAGATTTGAATCCCTCTAACTTGTTGCTGTTGGTGGTTGCAGTGGCTGATCGGGGACAGGGACAGTCACTGTGGGGTGATCTGCTCGCGGACGCAGGGGAAGCCGGTGTGCGGCTCGGACGGGCGGAGCTACGAGACGGGCTGCGAGCTGCAGAGAGCGCGCTGCAAAGATAAAACTCTGGCACTTGCACACCGAGGCCGCTGTCGAGGTGAGCATCAAACTTTGCATTAAATCTATGCTGGTGTTCTAAGAAAAGCATATGTTAAGCTGCCTTCAAGGACAATCAGTCATTTTCCAAATATGTTTTAAAGGTAAGAAACTATAAACCTGCAACATCCGTACATGAATAAACAAGTGAAACGAGGTCCTACTCATAACTTTACAGTAAGTAACTCTACTATGCCTTAGCATTATTGTGACTTTTTGTGTTTCAGGTAAAAACTGGGTTAAAAACGATCAGTTGCCGGTGGCTCCATCACCGACTTCTTCATCTGAGACGAGAGACGTGGAGGTCAAAGGTGAGAACTCTAAACACTTTGACTCTGATCAACAGTCCTATAAACAGAGATAGAATATGAGGAGATGAAGTTCTAATGAAAGATTGATCTGCGTTACCTAGAGCCAAGATAGCATGAACAAAAAAACAAGATAGCAATTGAAACAAATGCAAAAGAGAGTGAAATACATTGCGTTGGTTCCTAGAAGTTGTAAAGACCCACTGGAACCCTTTGCTGGATTATTTTTGCACCTAATTGTAACCCAATTCTTCCCTCTGAGACTTCATACTGTAAAGTTGGAAAGCAGTACACTGTGATTTACTCTCCGCCTCCGGGAGCATGTTTAAGATGTTGCAGCCTTAGTTTGGGAAAAGTGGAACCGAACCGAAGATGTCTTTGATTTTCCGCCTCTCTGTAGGCGTGTAAGTTTTTGCAGACCAGGATCACACACTTCCTCTCTGTGTGGATGGCAGCCCCTCAACAACAGCAGAGATTGATAGGTCTGAAGTCAAGGTTGGAACTTGGCATCCCCCTCCCTCTATTTATTTTTTCAGCCGCACTGTCCATTAGGAAAACAGCATTCCCAAAGGAATCCATTTGGAGTGGGTGTATACTCGCTGTGTGTAATATATGGTTTAGTTTCATAATGTGAGTGGTGTGCCACGAAAAGGAGAGCTGGGCAGAGATCACCGTCTCTGTCGATGCAGAGGACGGGTGTGTTGTAACGCCACCGCTGATGATGAACCAATGCTTGTTAACAAAGGCAAAGCTTGGCAAAGGCTTATTTACGTGAGATTCAGGTTAAAAACAACAGATACATTTCACTACGAGAGACAAACAACAACAAACTCATAACTGAGCTTAA
Organism: Gymnodraco acuticeps; assembly: GCF_902827175.1. Lineage (NCBI taxonomy): Eukaryota > Metazoa > Chordata > Actinopteri > Perciformes > Bathydraconidae > Gymnodraco > Gymnodraco acuticeps. The sequence goes on along the minus strand of NW_022990879.1, from coordinate 268,291 downwards.
TAAAAACAGGCAGCACTGATTGTTAGTTGTTTATCTGTGACATCAACACGTCGTAAACAAGCTCATTATGGTAATGGTTCCTATTTACAGCCAGGTTTTGTACGATGTGTCAAAAGTCAATAAAACGTACCTTAAAACGTAAATACAACAAAGAAACAAGCCTTTAGATGTGGATGCCTTGTGCACAGACAGAAAGAAACAGATGCTGAACTGGATGGTCCCATTTCCCAAACTGGGAAGTTGTTTTTCTGAAACCGATGTGTTCACGAGCTTTAGGTCGTAGTGTAGATACAACAATGGATGATAAAAAAGACGCGTTGAAGCCGTTTTTTTTGTTGTTTCCCAATTATTGCGTGACAACAAAGAGCCATGAAATGTGTACCAACATTTTCAACGACACAGTAGTTGTTACTACTCGAGGGATGGTTCACATGTTTTGTCCCATTAGGGAGCTACCTTTTATCTAGTATTCTGACAAATGTGTGTTCCCACCCTGTAATTCAGATTGACTCTAACATGTTACAGGTTCTCCCTTGGTCAATGCTTCACCTCTCCACCAAGTTTTAAGAAAATCGGGCCTGTAGTATAAGCTGATCCTTTTGCAGAGATAATTTGCTGCTAAAATGTCAATAAATCAAACTCAATCAGACTTGAATGATTTGTTGGGGTCTTCTGTAGGGCATTTGACTGTTTTCCCTTTTCCTCACGACCCAACACTTGTTTTTTATGAGCCTTGTTTCTGAAGTGAGTTATAAATCCATGTATCCATGTCTGAGCTTCTGGGTGACTTCAGTTCTGGCTCCGTCAGTCTCCTTCTCTGGAGGAGACAACATGTCTGTCTCCTTCTCTGGAGGAGACAACATGTCTGTCTCCTTCTCTGGAGGAGACAACATGTCTGTCTCCTCTCAGGTCCAGAGAAAAGTTTTATAAACTCGTATTATATTTATCCGGGGGGGATGTTTGCCAGGAGTGGAGGGCTGCGGTGGCTCTGGTTAGCTCCCTGGTGTGAATGTATACACAGAATATGGAGCTCCTCTCCACAGGAGCTCCGAGTGCAGTAAAAACAGTAGTTTCTGACGGGGATTTGAACCGGTGACCAGCTGGGGTTCTGCAGACTCTGACCTTCCCCCTGAGATCCGGATCATCAGAGCTGCAGTTTCCACTGAAGTTAGAGAACATGACGCACTGCTCACAACGCGCTGCTCATGGTCTCGATGGTAATGGTCAGTGTCGAGGAATGTGTTGTTTTACCGCTTTTTCGAATAGTGTAATAAGAAGTTATTTGACTTGTCTGGGCTTTCTGCATCTGCAGTGCAAAAGGGTTTTAAAGGGATTTTTTCAGAAATGTTAAAACTCCCTGGAGGGGACACAGGGATTTTTGCCTCTGCAGACCATTTACATGCATCAAACCTATAGAAAACACTACAGGAGAGGGAACACCAGAAAAAGCATAATAAGGCCTCTTTAATGCTGCTCGTAGAAATAAAGCTCATAACTCTAAGAAAGACAATCTCCTTGTAAAGCTTTCAAAAGTAACCCTTGAACAAAGCACTTAAACGTCACCTGGCCCTCGGTAGTAAAGTGCTGTTGCTCTGCTCGGCCTCCAGGTGTGAACAGGGTGTTGTTGACAAAGAACACGCGTCTTCAATAAAACCCTCAGCATGCTGGAGGGTTTGCCTCTGAGTCCTGTGGATGTGTTTCAGATGCGGGTCAGTCCAAGTGTCGCGTTGAGAGGAACCAGGCTCTTGAACAATCCCGGAGACCTCAGGAGTCCATTTTTATCCCAGAATGCAACGAGGACGGGACGTTTGCACAGGTCTGACTCTACCTCCACAGATTTAATATCCTTCATGCTTGATATTCTTTATCTTATTTTCCTTTCGCTTAGTCTCTTATGAACTACTCACATCGACTAAAGGCCCACAGACACACTAGGGGCACACTAATGAAATCCAAAAGTTATGGGTGTGATTGACCTTTCTGTCTCTGCAGGTCCAGTGCCATACTCTGACAGGTTACTGCTGGTGTGTCACCAGTGATGGAAAGCCAGTGAGTGGCTCCTCTGCCCACAACAGGACCCCGGTGTGTTCAGGTACTGGGGGAGGGGGAGAGCCCGGCAACCTGTGGATGAAATGCCAAGAGGTTTTTTTAAAGAAATCTTGAAACATTTTTCCCATATACGGTTACTGATGTTGCCAACAAAGATTGCATCTGTCCTTCTCTTATAGAATAGAATATGGAGGGATGAAACCCTCTTTAATGGTCTCACATGCAGAGCACACAGCACACACAGTGAAATGTGTTCACTGCTTTTAACCCATCCTAGTACCAGGAGTCTAGTACTAGGAGCAGTGGGCAGCTATTGTACAGCGCCCGGGGAGCAATGGGAGTGAGGGGGGAAGGGGGATGTCTGGTGCCTTGCTCAAGGGCACCAGGGCAGGGCAGGAGGTGAACTGGGACCTCTCCAAATAGCAGTCCACACTCCATATTTTAGGTCTGGTCGGGGACTTGAACCGGCAACCTACGGCTCATAGTCCAAGCCCATACTGACTGAGCCACTGCACAAAGCTGTGCTCATTAAAGTTAGCTCAACATCAGGTTGTATGAGTAGAACTCTAGTAGAAGGGTTGATTCCCGATTATTATTTATAAGGGTGGAAAAGCAGTATTAGGAGCATTTTAAGTGTCCAATGGTCATTGCATTGGAGCCAAGAACGCCTTTTAGCCAAGTCACTGGAGTTTGGAGAAATTAATTGATGGTCCCTTTATGATTTGGATGTTCTTTGAACAACTAGAAATAGTTTTCATTTGAGGACTTCCTGATGAAATAAAAAGATTGAGGAAGGATGCAGGACATTTGGAGTAGAACTTAAACTGAGTGAATGACCAGTGATCACACATTAAATCTAAACTAAAAGGCTTTTCTGATGAAGGATAAAGAGTGAACGCAGCCCTTGGGTTGCAGTTAAAGAGGGTCCTTCTTGCCCTGCTGATGGTTCATATGTACTGCATGTCATGTGGCGTTTAGCAGGTGCAAGGTCAACCAGAAGGTTAATGGCCATACATCAAGCTTCCCTTCCCCCCTCGTCTAACTGCTCTCAGCAGGCCGGTTGAGGGAGAGCTCTGCACACTCATCCTGGATGGGAACACTTTATGATAATCACCATAATTTTCCCCCTGAAGTTAATACACGGGGTCTCTGCCAGATCTGGATTGCTCAGCCACCGGAACACATGGAGCACATTTAGTTTAGAGAGCGGTCGCTGCATGGTGAAGCTGCTGCAGACCGCCAGAGGCTTCCTGCTCCTTATCTTCCTCCTCTGCCTCTAAATATCTGCCTTTCTCTTTTTCCCACTTATCACCACTGAGGCACCTGCTGAGTTTCAGTCATTTGGGTAGATCAGTAGAGTTTGCAAATGGAGAAAGAATACAATGCTGCTTTCCCAGTAACAGACGCATTGTAGCAGATATATTAACTTTTTGGACAAAAAAAGGAATTGTGCATCTAGAGAACAACTCTTCTGTTTGAAGTAGCCATACATGGCCTTCTGTAAATGGCAATGCTTTATGGGGATTTCTCTCATCTCTGTAAGTGGAGGCAAATTTAAATGAAATGTATTTATTCCTGGGAACAAATGAACCACCGTCTGCATCCTTTGGAACCAGGCATTGTTTAATTTGCCCATGAAGAACTCATGAAGACAGAAGTTGATTGAAAGAGTTAATCTGTAAACTAAGTCTCTACACAGGAATTAAAGGTCCCATGTCATGGCCATTTCTACTGATCATAATTCCATTGTTGAGGTCTACTAATAGATTTATATTGTGCAATTCTCACATTGGTTTCTCATACAGCATCTCTGTATAGTATGTGTATTCACTCTCTGTCCTAAAACGGCTTGTTAGAGCTCCTGCCCCCCCCCCCCCCCCCCCCCCCCCCCCCCCCCCCTATGAGCCCAGTGGCCGTCTGCGAGACAGCGAAACCCAGCCGGAAACCAGCCCGAACACACACACACACCCGCAGCCTGGCTGGGAGTTTGTGTGTGTGCTCACCAGTGTTGTGCTAGTTACTGAAAACCAGTAACTAGTTACCATTACTAGTTACTTCATTTCAAAAGTAACTCAGTTACTTACACCAAAAAGTAATGCGTTACTGTGAAAAGTAACGTTTTAGTTACTTAAAAAAAGGGCTCCCATTAATGCCCTTATAGCCTTCATTTCAGTACTGTTATTGCATTGGAGAATAATACAATCTGTTGATCAACTTGACATGCATTATATGCAATCTGGATTGCATCGATATTTGCTGGCTTTCCATTTTTGTATATTCTTTCTCCAGGTAGTTAGAAAAAGTTTTCCGTGCCATAGCCTATGCAGTGTGCCGCCCGGACATGCTATCATGCTAACTAGCTCCCTGAAAGCGGGTGACTCCACTGTAGCAATAGCCTGCATGTGTTCTACAACATACCGTGCAATGGCTTTATCGACTTTTCCCTGGCCAGCAGTCCCTCGGTTAAAATCCAGCCGCTGTTGCTTAGGTGGAGGTGGAGTGGCGTCGGCTGACTCTCTGTGGTCTTAGCTACTAGCTTCGTCCCAGCATGTTGTTTTTGCAGATGTTTTAAGAGATTTGAATGACTGGTTTGGGCAGTAGATATGATCTTTGACCCGCCAAGACACAACTTACATTTAACTAAAACGTTCTTTTCTTTGTGCTCGACAAAAGTGAGATAGTGAGAATATCTCCAGGTGGAGAAACTAGACTTGAGCTCCGCCGCCGCCATGATAGTCTTGTTAGTAAACAACACAAACACGCCCACAGCCCGACTCTCCGCATGTGACACAGGAAGTATCTAAGTACATTTACTCAAGTACTGTACTTAAGTACAGTTCTCATCTCTGTTCGCCTGGCTGTTGACTATATAAAAAAACTAACGGAGTAACGGAGTAACGCACCATGTAGTAACGGTAACTGGGTTACTGAATTTAAAAAGTAATGCGTTAGAGTACTAGTCACTGCCAAAAATTACGGCGTTACAGTAACGCGTTACTTTGTAACGCGTTAGTTCCAACACTGGTGCTCACACACCGACTCACAGCATCCCGCCGTCTCAGGGAGGAGAAATCGGCGGAGCTGCAGCTGAGAAAAGATTGAGTGTGATTGTGTGTGAGGAAGTCCGCGGATTGGTCAATTTGGACCAATCCGCGGACTTAACGTAACGGCTCCACGGATATGTCCATTTTGACCAATCCACGTAGGGGTCGTCGTTACGTCACTTGGTTCCTGGAAGGAAAACATTTAAAAAGAAAATGTCCAACGAGGCGTTCTGGGGCAACACAGCCAGGTCTTTTCTGTGTTACGGCCCCTACACACGGCGGCATGCGTTACCGCTTGGCGGTGGGCGTGTCTGAAGCTTGGGGATTTTTTACGAACAACGCGACCACATGAATGTCCCGCCCCGGACATACAAAGCAAAGCATTCATGCTACATCCATGCTGGCTAAATATACTGTCTATGCTTGCTAGCTGTCCATTCAAACGAAGTACACTGGATATAAACTCCCCAAACAGGCGAAAACCTACCAGTGTCACCCACTGTCTCTGCCACCTCCCCCCATGCCTGGCTCCTCCGGTTTGTATCCATGTATGTAAAGAGGGGCTGGTCATATAGTACCGCCACGATCTTTTTCTCCTCCATTTTTTTTACATATGGGAAATAACTGCAGTCTGGCTCTCCCAACATACACGCGGTTTGATTGGCTAGCGCTTGTAATGTCAGATTTGCATACGTGGGATTTGATTGGCTGACGCCTCCGTCGAGGCGGCAAAAGTAGAACATTGCTCTACTTTTGCAGCGAGCACCGCGAGAGAAGCTACGCTTTGCTCCCACAATGCAATTCGGCGAATTGTGACGTCACCCCATTCAAAGTGAATGGGCAGAAGCGTTGAAGCGGCAACGCACGCCGCCGTGTGTAGGGGCCGTTAGAGTTTTACTCGCTACAGGGAGTACTTTGAGGGTTTGTGACTCTGCAGACCGTTTACATGCAGAAAAACCTTCATAACAACAAGGGGACGGGTAATAACCGGAAAAGCATGACATGGGACCTTTAAGTCATTTAGCATGAAAAAAAACATTAAAAAAATGTAATGGACTAATAAATAAGTGAACTTAAACTTCTAAAAGACCCTGACTGCAAAGGAATGTTGAGTATATTCAGCACTTACGATGGTTTGGCTTATTTGAAGCTAAGGAGCTGCATTTTTCATGTTGTTCTTAATTTGTTTCTTAACAGTTTATTGCACTTATTCTAAATTGCTTTGGATTAAAGTGTCAGCTAAATGTAATGTTAACAATCCTAAACTGACTGAGAGAAAATTGACCAGTAAGACGCCTAATTCACTAAGAAGGAAAACCGTAAAACGTATTTTTTGCAGAAATGAAGAATAACTCTTCCAGCGCTCAATGCAAGAAATGCTTTTGGTTCAGGTTTAAATAAAGCATAACTGAAATCCTGAGATGTAGTTTATTGCACGGCACAGTCTCTACCTGTCTCCCTTCTGTCCTGCATAAGATCCAATATCTTCATCGTTTCTTGCAAAGGTATGTATGGCCCTGAGAATCTGGGTACAGTGCAGCTGGAACAGTATTCAGCTGCTTCAACTCCCCCCCCTCTTAACTGGGAACAAATAACCTCCACTGACCTGCTCAGACGCTCAGACCCAAATCAATCATCTCACATACATTTGCAGGAAACTTCCGTGAATTTATGGGAACTCATGCTGGGACAAGTGGATTGTCAGGTAGTACATTTCCTTCCAGTTGCCTTCCCTCAAAGATTCTCCTCTTTGTCTTTCTATTGTAATTGGTTGTCTAATCTTCCCCGGTGCATCCATGCATGAAACCTGCATGCAAAGATCAAGAATGATATTTGCAAATGTACAACTTTATTTAACAAGATCTCCACAAATGTTGCAGATCTCTTAGGGTTGCATTGATCAGAGTGAGGGTAATGCAGAGGCTTTCAATGTGCCTGCTATTAATTACTAACAAAATGAACTCATCCAACTTTGATAAACCTCAGCGTTTAACTCTAAGAAGTCAGTGAGTTGGGTAATCTGTGGGACGTTGCTCTTTGGGTCCATGTTAAGGCGGAACAATCCAATTTAATTCTGAATCATAAGAAAGCTGGTTATCATTTATATATTTATAATCACTTCTAAAAGCATTTTGGAATCTTGAAATGTGCCCAGGAGTTGTCACTGCCGTCTAGTCTTTGCTTTGTACATGTAATGTTTTTCTTTTTTCTGCAGGGTCAGTAACCGACAGACCACCGGGGCCGCCGCACTCTGGTAGAAAAGGTGAGCAGAGATCTGCTGTAGGTTGTGTGTGTGCATGCAAGGGACTGTTTCTATTTGTATGCAAGAGACAGAAAGAGAGCATGAGTTCAAAATGTCTTTTGAGGCGATCTTGTTCCTGTGCAAAGTCCATTTTGGTGCAGAGTGTAAAGGTACAGGACTGCACTTTGACTTGTACCGTTAAGAGGATTAGGATGAAATCTTTATAGCACTTCTTTGCATGTTTGCATGATGCTCGGCTCTTTAAACGAGTATACCAATACTACAGTTCAACTGAAGCTAAGGTATACCTATAAGGTATTCCTTCAGTTGCATCATCAGTGACAGTAATGGATGCTACAAAAACTCCCTGGTTTTACCCCTTTAGGCATTTCTTCATATTGTTTCTGTTGAAACTGTAAGATATCCACGCTGTCTCATTCCCAGTGCACTATATACCAATGTTTAGTCACTGCCCCTCGCATTGTTATACCAACAATTACAGCTTCTTTAACGGCCCGTCCACACAGCGGCGTGCGTTGTCGCTTGCCGGCGGGCGTGTCTGAAACTCGACCAACAACCAATCACATGAATCTCCCGCCCCTGACACACAAGCAGCGGTTTGATTGGCTAGAGCTTGTACTGGCATATGATTCGATTGGCTGACGCTTCTGCCGAGGCGTCAAAAGTTGAACATTGCTCAACTTTTGCACCGAGCCACGCCAGCAAAGCTCCGCGTCGCTTCCCACAATGCAGTTCGGCGAAAAGTGACGTCACCCCATTCAAAGTGAATGGTGAAGCGTCAACGCACGCCGCTGTGTGGACGGGCCGTAAGTGTCTGTAGGAGCTGCACCATTAACCACAATGTAAACCCAAACAAAACTGAAAATCGAGTTATTGAAGTTGTGGAACTTAATTTGACCCAAGCCACACTTTTTTCTTCTTAAATCTGACCAAGTATTTCCGTTTGAATTCAAACAAACTAACAACATTTTACTGCAACCTTAGTGGAGCGTCACGATTTGACATGTAAGGCGATCTAATGAAAGTGCATCCAACGGTTCCTTAACAAGCGTCAATATTCGACGAGCTGGGATTGAGAATGGTTTAAAAATGATGAAGAATGACTGTATTGTAACTCTACAGTTTTCCTACTAGTTTCAAAAAAGTTATACAATCAATATCAAGATAACTGAAGTAAGATCAATGCAAAGATTTCTTGCATGGGGCTGCCGCAGAAATACAAATAAAGTTCAAGGTGTTAAAAACACCTTGAACTTTATTTGTATTTCTGAGAAACTGAGAAAAGATGGGCAGTCTCTTAGTGAATCTCTTTTGTAAAGCATTATAGTTTTTGTTTCCCCACTGAGAGTTACTCTATCGGTGATAGTCGAGTTAGGAGTTTACAGTCCGTGTCCAATAATTGTTTTTTCCCATCACAGTCCAAACATGTTAACTGTTGTATTTTATTCCCAGTTTGACCCAATCAGGTCAGTTTGACCTCATGTTTGTATTTGCTGACGAGCCATCTGATTTACTTTAGTGTTTGTGGAATGAATCCAGTTCTCTGTGGTTTGCTTTTAATCAAATTATTTCCTAAGGAGTGATCCAGACGCTACAAAACTGCACATGGGTGAGTATTCTAGGTTGTTAAATTCACAGCATTATAAACAGTAAGAACAATTACAACTCATCTACTATCTATAACAGAACATTGGCTCTTTAGGCCTGATTTTATAAGCAGAAAAGAAGATTTAATACTTATTTAGAGCTACTGAAAGAATAAATGTAAGACCAATTCTTAGCACACATGTTCAGCTTTTTCCGTATGTGCATGACTTTAATGTAAAAGGAATTTAGTAACTTCGTTTTTTAGAAATACAAACAATTGTTTTGGGCAAATCTTGTCAAAATAGTGGTTTTTCAGAATCGTTAACGTATGATCCAAGATGCGAGTCCGTGGTGATTTTTGATTTTGACTATTGAGCCAGAAAAATGATTAGGCCATCAACAAAGTGGAAAGATATTTCCTCAGGAGACAATCAGTGTCATTACCAAATTCTTATGCAGTCTGGCTACTTTTAGAGCGTTCGTAAACTGGACCTGAGGTTTTAGATACAAATGAACCAACAAAGTTAATACGTCTTAGTTTGAAAATACAGTTTCAGTCAGTCAGCTCAGTATGGATAATTTGCACTGCAATCATGCGAGCCCTGATAGGGATGGTGGTCCCCTCGTGTGATGGTATATGTGAATGTGTGTGTGGTTTACATGATGATGGTGAGGGTGTGTGTGCAGTGCGTTGGTGTGAGAGTGTGAGGAGTTTGATTCATTGATGTGTGTGAGATGTTGAGCCACATGTGTGTGTGGTTGTCCTCTGTGTTTTTTTTATTTTTATTCCATCTATCTCTCCCTCTGATTTTCTATCTGTCTTGGCCGGGCCATGTGCAAATCCAAACCATTCAACAGTTCTGGAGAGTAGATTGTATTAACCTCAATAATTGTAGTCTCTTTCCGTTTCTTTCTCACTCTCAACCCAGATGATGGCTCCAAGCCCACGCCCACCATGGAGACCCACGTCCCCCCCGAGGGTGACGGTAAGTCTCCTACATCTGTAACACCTGCTGAGATTTACTTGTCACGCACCAATATTATCGCATATATGCAGGGATTTTAATATGGGAAAACACGCAAAATAATAATTTTCTGTTATCTTTTTCTGGTTTGTGACTTTTTAAATCACAAACTGTGGTAACTTGTTATTTATATGTTTTATTCACAACATAGTTGAAAGTCTAACAAAGATGAGTTTGTTTTGTCTCTTAAGTTTACACAAATTGAGTTTTACAACGAACAGCGAGGTAAAATAACAGTTTCTGTTTCAATGGGGTCTGGTGGCTTTGAGTATTGCATATTCATTGTATGAATTGTACTTAAATAAACTATAATAATTGTCCAAATTCCAGTTGATTTTATTCAGATAAAGACCATTAGCATGTCCACGTGGATGTCAGGTTTCCAACACTGCTGATTGGGGCTGGTTAGCGTTAGCCAACGAATACTGTAATAGAGTCATTTGTCCCAGGAATAAATGCCAATTGGAACCGAAGGGAAAATTCAGAATTTGAGTTCATGTTTTTTCTTCATTGGCTAAGAAACTTTAGTAAGCTGAGGCGCCCAGCATGTAAACATTACAGTGCAGTTAAGATATCTATTTTATGTTGATACTTGAGTTTAATGTTAGTCAAACCTAAGATACCATTTCTTAAGTATGCACTGTTATACTGAATGGAAAAATCCAGCTGTCAGAAATATCACATATTTGATATTTTTGGAAACACTGGAATCTTGGATGCAGTTTTAATGTGTGGTTTGGTGGGCAAACTTGGCTGTGCAGATGTTTTGAATATGCAGCTACTGAAGGATCAGGTTCACTGAGGAGGTTAAACAAAGCTGTGGGTAATTGTGTGGAAATCATCTCACAGCATGGAGTTTATTGACTGTACTCTGTTTCTTTTGGTCATTGCAGAGATAACTGCTCCAACGCTGTGGATAAAACAGCTGGGTTATAAGGAGAATAAACAGAACAGCTCCAGCTCCAAGAGACAAGGTGAGACAAAAGACCTCCTGAGAACTCATATCATATTCATCCTAAATGAACGTTGTTACTTCTACTACTTCATTGTTACTAGGTCACTATGTCCAATCACTATTAACACAGATCCTATAGATTGCCAATTTAAAGCCATATCAATTATGGATTCATTATTAAAGTAATTCTTTTTGCGAATATGGAAGAAATGCTGTTTTAAGCCTCTGGAATATTTAAATGTCTTGCTTTTGTAATATAATAAACTGAATATCTTTGACAAAACAAGACATTTAAAGACATGTTCTTGGACTTTGAGGAACTAAGATGGACATTTTTCACTATTTTCGCACATTTAATAAATCAATCTACAAAACTATGCGCAGAAAAATCGATAACTAAAATAAAATGATTGGCTGAATTAGCGAGTGGGAAGCCAGTGAACCCATCTCTCCTTGCAAGAGTACCACCCTCTTAAAGATCACCAGTGCACTGTTTTCAGGACGCAATTATGAGAAATATAAATATTATGATAAATATTATACCAGTGAAGTAGCACATAGCAAAGGATAAATAGGAACACTCGGAAAGTATCAACTGTAACTGGTTTTCAAAGCCACTGGTTTCCATTCTGAAAACAGCCCTTCGTCACTGGGATAATGTTTCCTGGTTGCTTTCCTTTGGTGTAATTTGTTTGGCTTTCTCTGTCTCCTTTTCAATTACACCTCGTCATGTTCTCTTCCCTCTGGGCAGCGGGACGCCTTTCACGCTTCTGCAGCGATCAATGAGTGAATGTGTTCAGGAGGGAGTGTGTGTCTGTGTGAGAAAGGTCTTATTGGTTAGCTAACATATTTCTATTCAATATTCTGCAGAAAGTGCATTTGATAAAGTCTTTACTAATGCCGTTGTTATGTTTTGCTTTGGTAATGTCTTTTAGCTAGCCACTGAGATGGAGCAATTATCGAGTTTTATATTCCTAAAGCTAAGGCTGATCAATTTTGATTTGACTGATTTTTGCTTAAATACACGGCTTCCTACACGTGTGCATTATAATTCAGGATGCAGTGAGCTCCCAGTTGATTGTAATACGGGGGTCTCTCTCCTGAATGACGGTGCTGTGTGGGGGGGGGGGGGAAGCTGTGGTGAGGGAGAGAGAGACTGTATTTCAGATGAGAGAGATTCACTCTGACAGCTCTTTGAAACACAGCTTCCTGTTTCCAATTAGCATCCGGTGTCCTCAAAGCCTGAGCGACAAGGCCGACTGCAGGGAGATGTCATCACTCTTGAGACATGAGCGATGTGTGTGTCTGCATCTGCATGTGATTGCATACAGTATGTTCCGTGTGTGTGTGTGTCTATGAATATCTGTGTGTTAGTGAAAGAATGTGTGTGAAGATGTATGTGTGCATGGAAGTGTTCTGCATTTTTATTTTGTTTGACCGATGTTCATTTTATCTCCTATATATTTTAGACAGTAGATACTTAATGCTGAGTCGTGCTGAGATTGTGAGGATACTGTCGATTTGACTGTTGATGCTAACACACATTTTGATAAATAATCTTCAGTAATGATGACTGAGTGGCTAAAAGCAAATACAAGTACAAACCAGAGCAGATAAGAAAAGTACATCCAGTACTGTGAAGCAGCCTTAAAACCAGGAAACCTTTGTGTGCACATGAAGTGTGTGTTTCAGTTTCTGGCCCTCTCTGTCTGTGGATGGATACCCCGTAATTATTAGAGCATAGCAGAGATTGTGTTAGTGAAACGTGTTTGCTTAGGCAAAGCAATGTGGAGGCAATTTTTCAAAAAGATGCTCTGCTGCCAGACTTTGACATGATGTTGTTTCAATGCTGTAAGGAGGGGAAGAGTTCAGACATGCAGCTCATTTGTAAAAGTGTCTGGACGCAGAGAGGAGAACCAAAAAATATGCAGGAATATAACGTGATCGTGCCTACTGATCCTACATAATAAACGATGCAGGCGTATAGAGGGATGTTGGTTGTATCAGTCCTGTTTGCATGTGTTGCTGGAAGCACTTGGGTTTGACTCTTCAGCTCGATTAGCAATGACAGTAACACGACCGGAACAAATTTGCTAACGAATGATGTGTTCAATATCTATTTTATGAGTCATTGCTCCATCATCTCTGGTTTTGTTTGACCCTAAATCATAAACACACACAGATGCACCTACAGACCTACTCGCAGTGCTCCCCCATTACTAAGGCTTCCGGTATTTTAACTGCAGAGGAGGCTAGCTAGAGACAATATTGCAGTGATTACCCGACAGCTGAAAGCCATTGGAGGGAAGTGAAGAGGAGAGGGGGGGAGGTCCGGAGAGGGAGAGAAAGAAAAAGGAAAGTAAAGAAGTGACAGACAAAGGCTGAGAGGCAGGAGGAAGGGATGGGAAGAGTTATACAATGATAAAAGAAGAAAGTGAGAATATAGAAAAGAGAAGGCGATTAAAAATTCATTTGGCTCAGAGCCTGGAGGATGAGGAAGGTTTAAAACAGCGAGCCTGTACAGCAGATGTGTTTAAGTTATCAGTTTGCCTTGAAGAAGGAATGACCACAACAACAAGAAGAGACACTCATCCACTTGTGTGGGTTTCTTTCCTTTTTTTCAGGACAATATTTGTTTTCCGAAGGTTTTTGCTTCTCATCATTCGCTTCCTGCTAAGGGAAGAGAAATGAAAGGGAAAAAGAAACGAAAATAGAACATAAAGCGCAGAGATGCAGATATCAAAAGCAGGCAGAGGAGGCCTAGATTACATTTCAACTCCAAACACAACTGAGAGGATTGCATTGCAAGGATCCAGCCTCTTTCCATTTATATGTATAAAAACAATTTTCTTTTGGGAACCCTAGTGCCTGGCGCCAGCATAACCTCTGTATAATAAACAGTGCTAAATAATTTGGATGTGAAGGAAGCTTGGCGAGGAGCAGAGCCGCGGTGCAGCGCTCACAACACTTGAGAGTGAGTCTGTGCAGGGGAAAACCTATTGGTGCGTACACACACCAACACACACTCCTCAGATCTCTACTGTCATCTCCAATCAGTATTAACATTATGAAGGATGACAAAGGACTGTTGTGTTTAACATTAAATTAAATTAAATGACCAATTCCTAATGAAAACCCCCAGGACTTCTTCACATTAAGAGACAGATTTTAAGGTTTTGTGTGGAGGCGTGTGGCGCAGTGGGTTAGTGCGTTGGTGTTCGGATCAGGGGAGCACAGGTTCAGACCTCACTGCAGTCAGCATGTCGTTGTGTCCCTGAGACACTTCACCCCAAATTGCTCCTGTGGGGATTGCCCACAGTATTGAGTATGTAAGTCGCTTTGGATAAAAGCGTCTAACAAGTGACATGTGAAGGGTGTGTCTACTTGTTTTTGTCCAGCATGTATAGTCTTTATACTGGGGTCAATATAAATTAGGGCCTAAAGAGCCCAGGCCTATGAATAGGTCTGAGACTTAGGGGTCAATTCACAAAGAATGTATTGCATCCGGTGATCCCCAAAAACGTTGTGTACTCTATACTTTGCATTGGTTGTTTTTTACAATAGCTATTAAAAGGGGAAAACAAAACTTGCTACTACTTTTAGCTCTGTTTCTGGTCCCTACTAACTCTTTAGCTGCTGTTTTTTTTTTACTTTCCTGAACTTTCTTGCTGGGTTAAAAAACAATTTGATACGAGCAGTGAGACTTAACTGGCTGTAGAACCAAAAAGTGTGCTAAAAGACACTAAAACTACCCGTAGAACTGGGTGGAACAATACAGATTCGGTAGATAATTGTGGGTTCGTAAGCAAGACCGCACAGTCATGTATTCCAGTGTTAATAAGGACATATTGATCAACATTTTTTTGTAAGGATCTGACACTTTCCATCGTTGTTGTTGGGTACAGAATATACCTAGTGCCATATTTTATTTCACAAGCTCCTTCCCGTGTTGACTCAGACGGTCACTATGCCGTATTGTTCTCATTATTCTTTGGTTACTGGAATTGTGGGAAAATACCAGCGACGCTTTGGATGTAATAGGCGGCACAATGTGAAAATATAACGTCATTCCTCGCTGCATTACAGGATACTTGAATGTAAAATGAAGAATGGATTAGGAGTGGTAAAAGCACACTTCATCCCCATGGTTACAAGTTTAACATGCAGCTCTGTTATACTTGTTTTAAGAGTGAGTGATGGGCTAAATGGATGTGAATGTAAACACAAATGTGGTGAATCAAGGTGTAGCAGGAGCAAAACTTGAGGGCTGTTGTACAAAAGACAGATATGACAGATTGTGCTGGGTAAAGTTATACAACCCGAGCAGGACTTGTAAAGGTTTTATAGTTTATAGTGGAAACAGAAAGGTAGATGCGTCTTGATGAGGTTTGTTTGGGTACATAAGTATTGAATAGGAGACCCCCGGTGCAATTCAACTCTCTCACAAAGGTTTTTTTTCTATAATCAGCAAGGTGAAATGATAGTTTCTGCCAATGGAGGAGAACGTACTTATTGTATGTTTAATACATAAATAAATGATAATAATTGTCTACCCGTGTGTCATGTTTCCGACAAATACAGTAACTACTGTAGAGTTTGAATTCCAGTGATAACCTTTCCCATTAGAGATAAAGTCGGGAGTAGGGGGGGGTTAGTTGTCCGCCAATCATGATGTAGATAATCCTGAATCAGGTTTACGAAATATTAGTTACCAGAAAGTCAACAATGTGTTGTCAGCTTCCTCGTTATTCTTGTGACTGATACTAATTCTGTGAGTGTATATTTCCAGTTGTGGTATTGAGTGTGTTTCTCACGGTTTTAGAGAAAGTTCCCTCTTGTGACCAGGAGCGAGAGAGCGCGCTGGACGAGGCTCGGCAGAATCCTCGAGAGGCCATTTTCATCCCGGACTGTGGCCCCGGGGGTATTTACAAAGCGGTCCAGTGCCACCAGTCCACGGGCTACTGCTGGTGCGTTCTGGTGGACACGGGCCGGCCCATCCCTGGAACATCCACCAGGTAATATCAATTCAAAAAGATCTTCGGTAACGAGTGCTTAAGACAAGTTTGATTCGAGGTGCTCTTTGAATAGGGATAGCTCAAAACATCTGACAACAAGGTTATATAGTTTATCAGAAAATGGCCAGTGGGAATGACTATTTTATGTTGTCATAGCTTGAACGTTTCTTCAAGCAAAATGCGTACATTAGAACGCTAATATGGTCACAATTCTAATGCTAACGCTTGTTCTTTTTAGGTATAATGTTTATGTTGTCCATCTTTGTGTGCTAACATTATCTAATTAGAACTAATCATGAAGTAAGGTAAAGTATTTCAGAGCGATCTATGAAAAAGATTTGAACAAAAGTGTTGGACCAACCAAACAGCAGACCAATATGGAAATCCCTAGAGCTAACGGCTAACAGCTAATTTAACGGTTAAGACCTTACATTTCTTGAGAAATTCAGCTGCTGCTGCCGATTCACTTGAACAATTAACTTCGAGTCCTGATGGGAAAATCATATAACTGACCATAAACACAGCGCTTGGTATGACGTTGGTTCCCAGCGCAGCTTTCTGTGTATCTTGATTTCAGGGAAGTGGTGGAGGCACAATGGGTTTTTTGCCAGAGCTGAAAGTCAAAGGAATGGAGATGATGCCATGTTGAATAAATGATCCTCATTGCTCATGTTTTGGTTGTTTAAAAATAGGAATATTACAACTTGAAACACAGCGTTCGAAATAGGGAGAGAGATTGAATGTTTAAAAAAATCTGTCAGTGTGCACCGGTGAATAGATGAGATGTTTTTGTTTCTGAAGGGGCATCATCGCTCTCTCTAAAGAGGGTTTATGTTTTACAGTCTGAGCTGCAGACCATCAGAAAGAGTTAGCTGGCGGCCTTATTAAAGCTTGAATGCAAGAGAATGCAGGATTTGTTTTAAATCAATTTAATAAAAGCATATCCACAGCCCCCAAGAAAAGCTAAAAGAGATCCCTAACAGACCAAATTCTCATCTGCATTTCTGAAGTATTGAATGACACCCTCGAGGCGATTATTTCCTCACATAAGAATGTATTGTATTTTGGACTAGACCTCAATTTCTTTCCTCTAGACAGCAACGTGCAGAGTCATGCATCAGACATCCGTTCTTGGATCAGTGGCCTTGCAGAAAAAAGAAATGACAACTTGCTTTTACTTTGAAATTGAAGAAAAAAAGCCAAATGAGACGCACATGCTCAATTTTCCATCCTATTCATGGAGAACTGATACAATAGCCAGGAAAAAAACGAGTCATGCAACGCATAATGCCCAACAGTTTGTTATGGCTCCGAAAACAAAGCTGTGTGCACGTCACATCAAATTAATGTATTAGGCGCATATAGAAACAAAGGGTAATCAGAGTGCTTTGACAATATATTCTCTTATATATTTTTTTGGGGTTTCTGTCTTCAGTTTGACGCTTTGTTCATTTATTTTTCTCTGATTAAATGTGTCAGCGTCTCCTTTGATATCTGGGGTTTTTCACACGTTACTAAGACGGGTTTATTCTTTCCTTCTTGTGTCTCATGCAGCCATGTTCCCGCTGTCCTCTCCTCTCTGTGTAACAGGTACCAGACGCCAGAGTGTGACGGCACGGCCCGCTCTCACGTCTCAGACACTGAAGACCCCTTCCTGGTCAAAGACCTGCCAGGTTTGTGTTGCTCACTTTTCACTCCAGTTATATTCATATGTTTGGGTTTTTAGGGAGTATCAGAAAGATTCTTGGAATAATTTAACTTGCTCAACCCATATTCTGAAAAATTATGAAGTTGAAATATTCCCTTCAAAGTCTGTAAAAATGTTGTGTCACATAAAAAAAAACGATTGACTTCGAGACGAGGGAACTGGATAAGTCTTTTGGGGTTTTATGACTCATTCCTGCACAACTCGCTGACCAGAAGATGGGTTTAGAAAAAGATAAATGAAAAGCGTTGAAGCTCAGAGGTTTCACACTAACTGACCAGATAGAGGGTTTTTATTGGGAAAGGACCAAGTCACACTTTGTGGTGTAGGGTTCCCAGGCAGCAGAGATCAGAGAGGCTCTTCTGAAGCAGGGGTTGTAACCTCCTCTGCCCTCGTTCCTGCGCTGCTCACTTACTTTTGTTGCCCCTCTGTTTCCCTATCACTGCATTGTAACTCTAATTTAATTCCCCATCTGGTGAGTTTACAGAGTGGAGCATGACTCCTGACTGTGCAGCAGATGTGTGGCATGTTTTATGGAAGGTGTGAGTGTTGGGGGTGTGGTACTGCCGAGGCTTTGGGGGGGGGGGTGTTGGGAGACCACAGGGAGTGGAGATTTCTTTATGTACTGTAGAGGGACGTTCTGAACCGCCACAACAAAAAGCTCAATATTTCGTGGTCGTCACATCTGTCAAGGCCAGAGGAGAGAAGAATGCTGAGATGGCAGCGTGTTAGCATCGTGTTAGCATCGCGAACGCGCTGCGTTAGTAGCACGTTAGCAGCGTGTTAGCAGCGAGATTTTTTTTTAAAGAGTTTTACACTCATAAAAAAAAGATACAGCTTAGGGGCCCTAATGCTTTTTGGGGTTTACCCTTTCCTGTAGTGTGTTCTAAAGGTCTGTGTGCATATAAATTGTCAGCAAAGACTAAGGAAAACAGTTGGAAGTCCAAGAGTAAGCTATGAAAATGGCAAGCACAGGAAACAAGGGTATGGCAATCAGACCAAAACAAGATGGAATCTGAAGTTGGATTTCACACCGTAACCCTCGTTGAGGCGGGGTTTACAAACAATAACCACCAAATCCTACTCAT
Organism: Gymnodraco acuticeps; assembly: GCF_902827175.1. NCBI lineage: Eukaryota > Metazoa > Chordata > Actinopteri > Perciformes > Bathydraconidae > Gymnodraco > Gymnodraco acuticeps. Next base: position 249,560 of record NW_022990879.1, on the reverse strand, counting down.
TGTGTCTTTGAAAAAGCAAAAACAAAATATCAGAATGTTGTCTGTTATTGATATTTAGTCAATACTCATAAATCACTAAAGATAATTAAAGTGGTAGAAACTGAAATATCTCTTAGCTTAAAGGTATGAGCGAATGCAACCTGTGAAGATGTGCCACAGTTAAACTTAGCTTTTTTCTAATATTTTTAAGCTAAATCAAGTTTGCTTGGTGCAGCTTGAGTGTGCTTTCATACATTGGACCACACTGTGCCCTGACACCTTGCCACAGCATGCATACAACCATTCTGCGCTCCATAACCCCCCAATTTAACACTTGGATTAAGGCGCAGCAAGGCAGTGCTTCTCCCTGCTTGTCATGTCCTCGGAAATGCTAATTGGATTCACCTGGAGGGGCAGCAGACCACCTCCCACAGAACAGAAAGACGTGAGCAGAGCGCAGAACAAGGAGGCTGAGAGGAAGAGGAGGAGGGGAGAGACTGGAGACTTAAAAAACTAAAAGAATGAGAAGATTAGTTTACTACGCAGCTGCGTTTGAAGTTTCCCTTTAAGAGACACAATTAGGAGGGAAACATTTGCACTGGTTTAGCGTGCCATTAAAGCCATACATCTGGGCAATTAAACATAGCTACCCAAGGTGTTCAGAGTTGTGTCATAAAAGTTAACAGGTCTGCACTGCTCAACAGAACTCTCTCATCACCGCACACTTCGGCCAGCCTCCCGCCATGTGCCGCGGCTCTGCTTTCTTACAAAACAGCCAAACTATGTATTCCACCTCCATTGGAAATGATTCACCGGTAATTGTAAGCGTAAGCCAATTAACAGATACACCTGGTTTGTCGCTAAGCTGCGCACAAGGTTTGCTTTCTTTCACTGAGTAACAGCCAACATCTGTCACGCTGGTTCCCGGCGTCGAGGCTTTAGAGGCACTTCGGCCTCGCGGAGCCGTAATGACTCCAATTACTCGTGGAAGGTAATTTTGATGTTTTTTTGTGTCTTTGATTTGTGCCAGGCTGCCCAGAGGGGAAGAAAGTGGAATTCATTACAAGCTTGTTAGATGCCCTCACCACAGACATGGTGCAAGCCATAAACTCACCGGCCCCCTCTGGTGGTGGGAGGTAAGTAGTTTCATGATGTAGCCCTGAATTAGTGTGAATATTGTACCAAAACATGAAGCATTATGGGTGATTGTTTAACTGCTTTTGGGTTTTCCTCAAACTCTTTCCCCTCTGATTTTCTGAATGTAATGCTTATGTTTTAACTCTGGCCTGCACAGCTCTTGGCACAGACTAACAGGGTTTGTGTTCACCTAATATTATAATACAACTTTATACACAGTCTCCCTTATAAATATTCAGTATCTGTCCTGGAGATTATTTTAAGCTTCTGGAGAAATGGGAGGAATTCTAGTTTAATTATCTGGGTTTATTTAACTTGATAACAAATAATAGGCTGGTTATAGAAAGAATAATGCTGATCTTTCAGACCTCAGACTGTTACTTTATCTCAGGATCATCATTGTCATTAGACAGGCATTTTAGTGATATTAGCTTTCACCACACCCGTTTTGAAACATGGACCCAGTTTATCACGCCTAATGCAACCAGTGTGTTCAAAAATAACAATACACAGAAGGAGATAGAGAGATTTAATTTAATGATAAGCTACAATTCAATTTGTGGTTGGAGGGAATTCTTTTCACGGGACACTATGACCGGATAGATTTAAAATATGACAGATTTACAACAATTTTCTAGGGGATAACACAAACTCGAAACAGATGGGACTTGAAGGTATTTGGGATGCCAATGAACTCTTGATTTAAAAATGATTTTATTGTATTACTGTAACAAACGACTATCAGTTTCTAACATGAACTGCCTGAAATGTCAAGATTTAAGATTTTGTCATTTCATGTATATGAATTAGGGCCAAGGTCAAGTTATTTTATGTCAAATGTCAAATGGTGTCATGCAGGATTAATACAACGTTATTAGCCCTTCTAAAATGCACATTAAATTGTTATCTTTGGTCAATTTATGTTAACTTTCACTTTTGCATTTCCAGTTAATTCTTGTGCATATGCTTTATAGTAGTGCTGGTGCTATAACTTATGGTGAAAAGGTATTTACTTTTTGAGCAGTTTTCACTAGAGTTATCGTGCTACTTCCTGTTTCCCCTCTGCTCCTCTTCCCTCCCCAGGTTTGTGGAGCCGGACCCCAGCCAGACTCTGGAGGAGCGGGTGGTGCACTGGTACTTCGCCCAGCTGGACAACAACGGCAGCCAGGACATCAACAAGAAGGAGATGAAGCCCTTTAAGCGGTACCTGAAGAAGAAAGCCAAACCCAAGAAGTGCGCCCGCAAGTTCACCGACTACTGCGACCTGAACAAGGACCGGGCCATCTCCCTGTCGGAGCTGAAGGGCTGCCTGGGCGTCAGCAAGGAGGGTGAGAGGGAGAGGGAACAAGGGGAGAGAGTAAAGGTCACAGAGAGAGGTCACGACCCCGGTGTGAACCTAAAGCCAGCTGGGAAAATCTTCCCTCCTTTAACATCTAGTTGGAGATGCTCTTTGGCGTGAATAACTAATGTTTTACAGTTAAACGGCTACTTCAAGGTCAATAAAACCTTCCTATAAACGTCAGATTGAAGATTTATGAGAGTGAAAGAGGAACATGGTTGTGCTAAGATGATCATTTGTCTTTTGTTTAAAAAGTGGTGTTGTGTAAACCACAATATAGATAACTATTTCCATTTGTTCTTACATTATTTTTTTTTACTATTTGTTTTAATCATGTCACAGTTTGAAAACCGGTAGCTGTGCTGATCCATTAAAAAAAAAAAATCGATTTAAAGTGTGCTGGGAATATTTTATATCCTAGCATTAATTAATTTTCATTGCCTTAATAAAAGAAATCCACCTTCATGGAGTTGAATCTTTGTTTTCCTCTTCTGCAGGAAGCTCAACGACAAGCAGCAGCCAAGGGTCGAGGCAAGGGACCAAACTGTCCAGTAAGACAAACAACTAAACACTTTCACTAACTTTGTCTTTAAACGCTGGGGATTGGTTATGGTGTAACATATTAACACACAGTGCATGCTGGGGAAATGCAGATACAGATAGTGGACACACAGCTTTTGATTCACATGCAGAGCTTTACACGAGTAGAGTGAGGTGTTTGTCCTTCTGTATCAGCTTGGATGTGCAGTAATGTGAGGTGTGTGTGTCCATGGCTACTCTGGTGTATTGTTATCCGTCCTGCTGCATGTTATGGACGACGAACACAGGCCACTCGATTCACAACATTACCCTAACCCAGTGTTTCTCAAACTTGTTCATACCAAGGACCACTTAACCAATACAAAAACACTCGCGGACCACCTAACTCCACAAATGTCCAAAATCGCATCGTTTTTCTAGAACAGATTACAAATCGCCTGAAAATGGTACAAACAAGTGGCAACATGTGCGATGAAGGTGTTGCGCTGGGCTATATCATGCAATAGAAAGTGAAACTTAACCTCGCTCCATTGCGGAGATATTCCCGCGAGAGTGCGGAAAACTTAAATGTATTTATTTCAAATGTGAAATGTTACCAATATACTCGCGGACCACTAGGGGGCGCTCACGGACCACACTTTGAGAAGCACTGCTAACCCTACCCCTCACACCAGATACTGACTGGTTTTCGGACCCCCCCAGACCCCCCCAATAAAGCAAAACTTCACGTTTCAGAGTGGCCTTCTATTGTGGCCAGCCTAAGGCACACCTGTGCAATAATCATGCTGTCTAATCAGCATCTTGATATGCCACACCTGTGAGGTGGGATGGATTATCTCGGCAAAGGAGAAGTGCTCACTATCACAGATGTTTTCAGATTTGTGAACAATGAGAGAAATGGTTATTTTGTGTTTATAGAAAATGTTTTAGATCTTTGAGTTCATCTCATGAGAAATGGGAGCAAAAACAAAAGTGTTGCGTTTATATCTTTGTTCAGTGTATGTCCTTTTGTGTTATCTGTTGTTTTATGTTCATGTTGTAACAACTTGCTGCCATGTTGGACAGGTCTCCCTTGAAAAAGAGATCGATGATTTCAATGGGACCATCTGGTTAAATAAAGGTTTTAAAAAATAACCCCTACCATCAGCGTGAGAAGTATAAAATAAGATGCTACCAACTATTTAGAGATTTCAAATAGCATCGTAAGAATACATCTTTAAAAACATGCTATTTGTCAAGTTTGAGTCCTTTCAAGACTCTTTTAAAAGGAACCGACCCTTTGAAACATTTGAGGTATTTTTGATCCATCCCCCTCTGAGTGATCATCGGTCCTGGTGGTGCTGTTGACTCTGGCCCGGTGGGTTCTTCAGCATCGCTCTGAGGTCATGTGTTTACCCAGCAGCCTGCAGAACAGAGGCTGCATGACATCATGACCCGGCAGCGCTGCCAGGGTTAACAGCGAGGAAGAGCAGAGGAGCGTTTCTGAATCTCTCACCTTCATGCTGAGAGCTGCAGATCCTCATGCTAACACTGTGAGCGAGTGAGGGAGTAGATCATTGATTTATGAAGAGAACTGGATAGAGGATGGAGGAGAGACTGTGCTTTCCCAAAGTAAGTCAATGGGAAAAGTAGTACCGCCGCTTGGCCACTATGAACATTTGCGTCAATGTCCGGCGCACTTCATGGGGGCTTGGGGTAGATAGAGGTTTGTAAACAGGAAGGACGTGCTGAAATCATTTATTCAACATGTTGGAATGGTGAAATGCTCAGCGATAGATGTGCAGGCCAACAAGTAATGCATATATTGTATTACCTATTATTTATTTAAATCATTTCATACAGTCATCCTAATTCATGTGGACAGGAGCGTGAGCAACATTTCCTTTCCCTTTCTGCAATCTTGTTTATTTGTCCCACATGCAACAACACTAAGAACGCATGAATTCTCCTTCACATCTTTCCTTAAGCCTATGACGTTTCCTTAAGCGAAAAGACATAGGAGCAGATTTTTTTCGACAATTCGACCGTAGCCAAGTACAGCAGAGGAAGCTGTGTGAAGAGTGTGCTGGAACATATGGCAGCATTCTGCCCTGACTGAGATAGACGCTCATTGTGTTCAGGTATGCTGATCCTCAATGGCCTGGATCCCTTTAAGTCAAGCTGCCGCTGCCAGACGTTAAATCTCATCATGCTCTGTCGCAGCTTAGGAGCGTCACTGGACTGTTGTTGGACATATTTACAGTTTACAGTACGTGCTTTTTGCTGAAAGATGTGAGGAGGAGGAGGGGAGCACATCTGTACGAGAATCTGCACACGTGGGCAGGAAGAAAACATGTGAATACCTTGTGTGAGGGTTGAGGTGCTGCAGAGGGGGGCATCCATCCTCCGGAGAGAGCACTGGAAGCATGTTGTCTCCTTCACTGTAACAAACAAAACACAAACAGTTTAACGCATTAATCTGTTGCAATGGGTCCTGACACGACAGTTCACAATGTTCTCTTTTAAAGGTCTTAAACCCATTTCGAGACAAAAACATACTATTGAATAAGTTAAAACACATGCAGGAATGCTTGCATGGACAAACAACAAACCCAAACACAATTATAAAGATATTAGCGGGTTTATTGTGAGGGCTTACAAATATTTTTGTGTGAGGATGCATCAGCTGTTGCGTATTTTGCGGAGAAAATATAGAACGTGCTGCTTTGCAAAACAGTCCAATAATGCACCGCTTCACACGTATTTGAACATAAAAGGAGTAGTTTGGATGTTTTGAAGTGAGGTTGTATGACAGTGACCATCTACTGGCGGCCCGCGGGTCAAATCTGGCACGCCAGACATTCTCATCCGGCACGTGCTGTGGCGCTGGCGGAGTGGTTCATTTTTTAACAACGTCTCGTGAGTAATGTGCAGTACCGGAGTCCAACAGAGAGGCAGCAGCTGCGGGACAGGGAGGGTGTTTCTCAATGTCGAGTAAAGCTGCTCCAGAGCCACTATCTCAAGCATACTACGTCATCGAGTGCCGCCGAAGGACTGTTCCAATGTCCAGCATACTTGGAATTCTACCGAGCCCGGCGTACTTCGTTTGGAGAAATGTCGAGGCTGCACATGTGTAGACTACGCGGTCTTAAAATCCCCACAATGCTTTGCACACGGACCAATTTCCCCAAATCTGTGGAGGAAAATGTAAGGCGGGGCCTCTCATATGACGCACACTTGATAGCCTGTTCCACTCTTTGTTTTCCGAATGCCAGGAAGGATTCTTGCCTCGCTTCTGAAGCAAGACGCTCGGAAGACATGTGCTACCAAGCAAGCGTACTCGACATTGAGAAACACCCAGTAGCCTTCCCTGCCCTGACGAAGAAGTGATCCTTCGTTATGAGGCTCCGGTGACTTGACAGTACATGAGCATGCTCCACTAGCACCCCCCCTCAACAACTTCAAAATTCAGGGCTATATATACAAATCGCTGGCCCCCGAAAGTGTCTCTAGGCATCATTTTGGCCCTTGGACCAATGTAGTTGGTGATCCCTGCTGTATGAGGTACTTCTCCACAGTGTGTTGGCTACAGTACTGTAGATGCAGTTTGTAGAAACAGGAGTACCAGCAGGAAGCTAACAATAAACTTCTGTGGACAGAAACCAAAAAAAGAATCAATGTAAGCTAAGGGGACTGCTTTATTGTTCATATGTTTACCTATTAAGCGTGCATTCAGATAGTCCTTTCTAACGGGGAATCAAAGCTGTAATCATCGCTCTCAGACACCAGACTCCATTGAAATGTAATGTAATATAGTTCATGGTCTAGAGCTGCCTTGACTGTTGAGTCTCTTCAAACTAACACTTTAAAACCCAGCTGGAAGTCAAATAAATCAACTCCGAGTTAACTTTTCATACTTTTATGCAAAAGTTTAAATGCAGGGCTTTCAGTTGAAGAAGTATTTCTTCACACTACTACTATAAAGTAAATGACCTGAATACCTTTTCCACACTGACTTAACTTAACAAAGTTAAGTGTTTCTGCTCTTTTCTTAAGGCAAATTTGCATTGACAACAACATCAGATGGTGGACATGTTCTGCTTCTTGTTTCCCGTCTGCTGTTTTCTGTCAAACTAGTCTTCTCTTTTCCCTTCCCTTCTCATCTCCTCTCTCCTCTCTCCTCTCTCCCCTCCTGTTTGTCCTGGCTCTGTCCATCATTAGTAGTTAATGAAAGGAGGCATTATGGGGCAGAGCTGGCTGTGGAGCTGCAGGACCATTAGAGGTTTGAGAGCCAACAGTAATGACTCCTCTCCACCAGTGTTTTAATTACTGTGACATCAGCTGCCCACACGGTGCTGTGGTGAAGGTAAAGATGTCAACAGAGAGAGCTGTGACACTGGAGACGTGTGCTCATTATGAGCTCCGGTAATGTCAAAGAGGTTGTCCAGTGTTTTCCTTTGACACATGGAGCACACAACAGGAGTTTGTCGATGTCAGAAGCGCTTTTCACTTACTGGAAATATACTCTTTGTTTAAAGGTCACCTATCATGCTATTTGTAGGCAATAGCAGATATATAAAAAATATAAAAAACATGTCTATGAAGTGTTTTGCTCAAAATATCAAACAGATCACCCATTCTATCCATGCCTCATATCCCTCTATTTCACTTCCTGTTTCAAAAGTGCTGATTTGGGGATAAAGCTTTAAAAAAAAAAAAAGTATGGGTCTGAGCTCATGCGGGACCCGGCAGCTACTGTCTAAACTAAATGCTGCCGTGATGAAACGCCATATCATGGATCATCAAGGATTCTCTCTGAAACAGTTTGGAGCTCAAAGGCTTTCTCTCTTGCCGGTTATACCACAAGGTGAGTTCCTTTTTACTTCCTGCTTCTTCACACACATGCTCTCCAGTACAGGTTAGCTCTGAGTGTTAGCGATGCTAATGTAAACACCGACCATATTACGTCCAAAACAATCAGGCATTGTTTCTGATAGCATTGTTTCTGATTGGACCGTGGGTCCACATTTCAGATATTACGTCATATCGGACGCAAATCTGGATCAGCTCCGTTGTTCCCCGTTTTTAGAGATTTGGGTACGGAGGAAAAGAGAGAGGGTTTTATTTTCTGACGCTGCGTGAGTTCCCCGACACACCGGGGACACATGTTTAGGTATACAAGACATCACAAAGTGCATTTTGCATGATAGGTCCCCTTTAAGGCAAGGGTTTGCTCCGGGGTGAAAGTGAGCAACAACAGTTGATGGCGAGTACGATGGAGAGTAGAAAGTTGTTGTAGGAATATTATTATGAGGGAAATTTGCATGAGTGTAGTTAGGGAAGGTTTTGTTTAGTAAATGAAACACTGATGGTGCAGGGATGTACTGATCCTCTCTGTTTAGGATTCTTTTGGCTACCAAAAATATTTGTGTGCTGGTCAGAAAGTTTCAAAGGGGGTAATTATTGAGGGTTGCAGAGCAAAGGGAAACAGTGTTTTCCTCACCATCACTACTGCTGTGACTCGGTCTCTCTTCAGCCTTTTCTCCCAGATTCCACATGTTCAGGTTCACCATGATTCCCAGCTCTCGGGCCAAGCGTCTGTATCGTGCGGTCCCAGGTGAGGCGAGGCGATTCTCTGGCAGACAGGCTCTGCTTTCAGCTCTTTATCACGAGTGGGGCCAAGGTGTCCGGGGAGAGGCCGGGGGGCTTTGTGTTGTTAATGCAGCAGACAGTGTCCTCAGTGACTGGGGGGGGGGGGGGGGCTCCGTACAACAGAGACATTTATCTGAGCTGAAGAGAGGAGCGGCATGACTTCACCGAGAGAGGAGCAGGAAATGTATCTCTGCAGTTTAAGGTGGAACAATCAGCAGTGAGAGCATATTCAGACCCTTCGCTAATGTAAAATAGCTCACGTCAAACGTTATGCAGATACAGAGTCGGACCAAAGGACTGAAAGGATATCTGCAAAAAGTATGATAATTTTTCTTTGTAACATTTTAAGTTTATGAAAGTTAAAGGTGGGTTAGGTAATTTTGGAGAAACCAGCTCGAGTGCGCTAGAATTTGAAAATACACAGCCGGAACAAATCTGCCACTTCCTTACAGAGCCCCTCCTCCAACACACACGAACGCGCACATGACCAATGAGGGCACGGGATGAGTTTGTGCACAGATGGAAGGCTGACAGGCAGGTAGGCCATCCAGTTACTTTAGCCGGGCCGGCTAAGATGATTGGTCGTGCTTTTTACAGCGCTACGGCTTCCACAGATGACATTTTTTTATGTATTTATTGTCAAAGCACTTAAGATATTCATTGCTATCGGGATGTTTAGAGCATTCCATGGAATATAACAAAAAGTGTATCTCGAGCCGGTTTCTCAAACTTACCTACCCCACCTTTAATGCACCGAATTATTTTTAATCCGTCGCATAATCTTGTTTATAGATCGGCTAAAAAAAAAATCCCCATAGGAAAAACTGCAGTAGGAAAAACGGCTGGTGTGAATCCTGGAACAAGATATTTTAGTATTAAAATATCTCCATGTTTTCTACAATTCCGGTTTTCACCTTTAAAGTTGTCATAACAAAGGATAGCAATGTTTGTTTTCACTCTTCCTCCCGATGATAGGATCCAAGCCAAGCAAACTATCTAGAATTAATCGATTAATGTTTAACATATTATCACAAGAAGACATAATCAGGATTTTCAATGACTTCTCCATGACCTTTACCTAATTTTCCATGACCAAAAACATTACTCTTTCTCAGCGGTACCACTGAAAATGGTTTATTTGAACATGGAACAGGAAAATAAGGTCTGAAACATGTTGTGCCTATCTAAAACAAATCAAATAGCTTACTAGCTTCTACACGCTAAAGCAGTGGTTCTCAAACTTTTTCTGTCAGGCCCCCCCTTTGGAGAAAAAAAAAAGCTAGGGTAACTTGACGTTTCATAGAGGGTGCTCAAACATTTAGGGTTTCCCATTAATGTACCGGGCGCTACAGAGGAATGTTCTACTGCAACACTCCCCACGCATACACACAGTCTACCCGCAACTGTTACAATGAAGGCTCAATAATCAGCTCACGGCATATAGGTGTAAGCAGGGGTCAAGTGTTATTTTTATAGGTGGTGTGTGGACCTCACATAGGGGGGTCCGGGGGCATGCTCCCCCGGGAAGATTTATTTTTAAATATTGAAGTTAAAAGCATCAATCTGGTGCACTTTGAGAGCAACATGAAGAGATCTATGGATACATCTCTCAACACAGAACTGTAAACAGATTTACTATTTCTTTATGGATATTTTACAAATCACTCCCCTTTTAAACGTTATACATTTTTTAATGTCATATAGTATTTCATAATTGTTTTAAATTTATTTATATTAATGGTGACCAAAACGTTTGAGACCCACTGAGATAACACTGAGAGAGTCCTTTAGCTCACTGAGTCTCTCAGTCTGACAGGAGAGGACTCTCCTCCACTTTGTTGTTGAAAAAACTCCTTATATCCGTTAGCGTAGCTCGCTAGCACCAGAAGCTAACAACAACGATCTCCGGTACCGGTGCGCTCTCTCTCTCTCCCGCACACACACAAAATGGCTCGTTCCACACACACACAGAGCTTTAATGAAACAGACACCCAGACGTAATAGTACTGTACTGTATCATATTATTTTCGAATCAATAATTTTTCAAAATATGATTTTTATTTTTTTTTTTATTTAAAATCTTTTTAATTTTTTTTTTTTAATAACCATTTTTTCTCCTGGTCTCTCGCGCCCCCCTGTCATGCCTCTGCGCCCCCCTGTGGGTGCGCGCGCCCCACTTTGAGAACCACTGCGCTAAAGCAACTAAAATCTCTCTCCAGCAAAATACCTCGTCAGTTAAATGCCATTTTACGTTTCATTACTATACGATACAGTATTTATTATCATTATAGTGTTATACTATTTTGGCGATTAGCTAAAATATAAATTATATTTGATTAAACTTTAGTTACATTTCCATGACTTTTCCAAAACTTTTCCAGGGCCTTGAATTTGCATTTTGAATTTCCATGACTTTTCCAGGTTTGTAATGACCGTAAGAAGAACCCTGCATAATGATGTAAAATCCAATATTTACCCCAAAAAGCAGAATAAGTTCCCTTTAGTCCCATTTTCTTACTTTTATACAAACTGTTCATAATCAGTGGGTCGATGGATTTACTAATCATGACTTTATAACATACAGTCGATGCTTATTATACGTAGCTCAATGGATTACGTTTTTTGTGTTGATAAAAAATATTGTGAAAGAAAGCTTTCCTTTTATACCGTTTACAGGTAATGTCGTTTATATGTGTAAGTTTAGAGAAGCTAAGTATTTTATGAACTGGGTGGATACAAGTTGTTTCAGTGTATTAGACGGTAACAAAAATGGACATTTATTTATATGAGAAAGTCACGGCTGAGACAGCGAAGTCAGGAGCCATGTGGATCCCCCTCGTCATGGAAGGCAGAAGAGGTCATAATATTTATTTAAAACACTTAAAGTATAGGTAAAGCATTCAGAGCAGGACTCGCTCATCTGGAAGCTAATCTGTGATTTATGGAGCCACGGAGGAGAGGTGAAGCTTTAAAGTCTGAACAGAAACTCTGCACGGTCTGAGACTCAGGGATCAGCCGGACTGTTTCACTGCTGACAGAGAAAACACACACACACACACACACACACACACACACCACACACACACCACACACACACACACACACACACACACACACACACACACACACACACACACACACACACACACACACCACACACACACACACACACACACACACACACACACACACACACACACACACACACACACACACACACACACACACAGGCTAGTAGTGCAGCTACACACATACTGCATGTTCACAAACCTGCAGGCACAACATGCGAACTAATAGAGGGAAATAAATAAAAACACACATTTTGAATACATAGAAATGGATGCATTTACACACACACAGTTTGAGGACCTCTGCTCCCTTCTGACAGTCATCTGAAAGCAATCTAAACTCTGTGCCCATCTGCTCCACTCCAAGGCCTCCTCTCCTTTCTGTCAGTGAATGTCAATCGTCACAGTAAACAGTAAAATCCCAGTTTCAGTGTTAGCTGCTGCCGGCATCCATTCCTTAATGCCTTTCATTTCAGCTTATCAACGCCGCTCATGGATCTCCAATGACATGCTGTAATTGTATGCCTAACTGACCATCATATCTGGGCTCCTTGTAGAAAAAAACATGCAAGTTTTTGTACATTAGTTTTGATCTGAAGACCTCAGCATTTGTATTTACCGCCAGTGAAATCATAACAGATATGTTTACCAAAAAAGGGGCGGGGCCATGAAGGTAAAAGGACTCACCTGATGGTTGCTCTCATGTGTACGAGTAACGAAACTAGAAATGATTCACATTTGAGAAGCTGAAATCTGAGAATACTGAAAACCCAAATGGATAAATACATTTTCAAAACAGTTTGGGGTTCATTTATTATTTGACAATGTGAAGATCCTTTTCCCCAGCTCGAGTTGCTTTACATATTGTGATCCAAAATAAGCAACATGCGCACCATGATGGTTTTACTGCATTACTAGATATGGTTTATGTTTGTAACATCAATGACTAAATGTGTGTGTGATGTGTGTGTGAGTCTTTGAGCTCCTGTCATTGTCTTGTCACGCGATGTGTGTGTGCATCTGGACGCCGGAAACTAAAAACCAGACGAGTGACCCCCCCCCCCCCCCCCCCCCTCCCTTTGTGTTCTCCCAGTAGGTCGTCTGGTGTGAGCAGAGGAGGATCCCAGAGCTGAGACGAGAGCAGAGGGCACAGAGGGAAGGCATCTGTACGCTTGCTGACAGGAAAGAGCAAGATGGAGCAGAAAAATGTGCAAGTTCCAGAAAAACACAAGAAAAAAAACAAGCGGCGCCAAAATATTTGCACTTTCTCCTCCCTATGTTTGACATGTTTCTGTGTACGTGTTGTTTTTCTCTGGAAGTGACTGAAAAAGGCCGAGGTAAGAATGAGGATATATTTGTGAAAAGAAGACCACTGGAGGATGTTTCCACGTTTCCCCTCGTGTTTAGTCTGCCTCACAACAGGCACATTTTGTGGCTATTAAATTTACATTCCCCCGTTACATATAGGAGCCCAGCGGTAACTCGCAGTGAGTCAGAATGATGCTCGACACTCAGAAGGAGGAGCTAAGATCATGTAGAACAATTCAGAGGAATGTTGTGTGTGAGCATTAATGAGTATGACTATTAAACTGTGACCATGAAGTCTAGTGTGTCAGCACAGAGAAAGCTGTCTGAATCCCCTTGCACTGTACAGATAAATTAACATTTTGGCAAATGTGTTTTTGCTCAGTTTATATCTGTGTCGGGAAAAGTTAGCTGAAAGAATTATAATCTTGGAACGCAGTCAGTAAAGGTGTACTTCTTGTGCAGGCAGAAAGCAATGCATGTGGTGTGTAATCCACATGTCGGTGTGTTGTCTGCACAAAATGCCTCGAGGACTTCATTGCTTTTGTACTTGTGTATAAAGTCTGGGCGATTGAGAAATAGGCTTTTTAGAGTAGCTGGTTTTATTGATGCAACTTCTCTACCGTCCCTCTAAAAGTTCATATTCAATTCAGTTCATCAAATACAAAATGTGTTATTAATACTAATAGTTCAAACCATCATGAAAAAGATGACTAAAAATCTGATTTGTCAACAAGGTGTTTTTGTTCAGTACCTATCGCTCAATGAAATAACTTCATTAATAACTTACCACACATAGACTTGAAGGTGTTAGTGCAACCAGATCAGTGTGTAACCAGCATGTTGTCTGCAAAGAACGCCTTTGTTATTTTTGTACTTTTGTATAAAGTTTGTGCTAACAAGAAATAGTCTTTCTACAGTAGCTGGTGTTAAAGGATGTCCGGATACACATCACTGTCCTACTGTCTCTATTTGTATAGGAATAAAATACAATACAATCATAAATCAGGCAATCAGAGAGCACGTTGTGAAGTGTGTTATTAATATTAACAATCGTATTAATTAAGATGGCTTTAAGTTAAAACCACAATGAAGGAAATTGATTTAAACATGTTTGTTTTTGTTCATCACAGTCTGTTGCAAAGATGTAAGCACTTCATTTCTTACCACACAGATACATGAAGTACTTGTGTGCAACCAGAAAGCAATGCAGGACCATTATGTTGTATGTTATTAGCATGTTGTCTGCACAGATGCATCAAGGGCTTCTTTGTTTTTGTACTTTTGTATAAAGTTAGATCAACACTCTCCATTACATCACTGCTCTACTGTCTATAAAGGTCATGTCCATCAGGTTCCCACATGCATCCAATAAACAGCTCATTTGTAAAATGTGTTATTAATAATAAAATAATATCGACTAATGCAGCTTTAAGGTCAAACCACAATGAAGGAAATTGGTTTTCACATATGTTGTCACTGTTATTGTAACTTTGTGTAGTTCCAATGTGGCTACTTTTATTAGTTAATGTGCATTTTCTACACAATCAAACCTGACTATTTTAAATGTGTTAGTGGTGGATTCTGCATGTCTCGTTTGTTTTATCATCTGACTCCGTCTTCCCATTACAAATCGCAACAACGTCAACAAACCGCAGACCCCCTGGTGGGGATTAGATTTTCCAAAACAGGTTACGATGCAGAGACTTTTTCTTTTAAGTACCGGGAAAAATGAGGTGTTTCAGATGACTAACCCCAGACAGTAAATGTAGTAAGATGTTTACACGTCTCAGTGTCCCGTTAATATCTGCCGTCATGTTCTCCCGTTATTGTAAACAAGATGTGGCCTTTACTAAAAGCCCGGTCCTAAAAATAAATATTTGAGTGTCCCAAGAAACACCGGAGTATATTTTGTGTATGTAAGCTCATGTATTGTCTGTGTAAAACATACTTAGATGTGCCACCCCAGAGCGTCTGAAGAAGAGGGAAAAGACAGAGGAAGAAATGAAAGTAAATAAATAACCTTATAAACATGTTTTGGAATGTAAATAAAAAAATCTTCCTCACATTTGGGAACAATTGAGTTTTTAATATTGCCGTGTTTGTGGTTTAAATGCCTGTTTTTGAAGTTGTGTGTTCATCTGCATACCTCCAAGGGTAAATCCATTGTGCATATGTAAAATAATGATTGTTTAACTAAATGTTACTATGGGCTATATGTCACTTACTTCTCTGTCAGTCTGACTTATTGCAAGAAAATACTTCCTGTGTGTTTACATGGAGTCAAACATTACAGTAGCTAATTCACGTGAAATGCTTAGCCCAGTCTGTGTTTAATGTTCTCTGAGCGCTGTTTATTTAATGTGCGCCGGGGTTATTTGACTATTTCAGCTGGTGTTTTACGACTCCTGTCATCATGACACTCTCTGCAGAATGCACACAGTGTCTATCTGCTGCTTAATCCACTACAATCACAAATTCAGTCACGTCTCATTGGAAGCGGACGGTTTTGCCAAGAAGTAGAGAAGAGAAACGTGTTCCTGCTGCAGGCCGAACACTGAGCGCTGTGTCTGCTGAACGTTTCCAGACCAGCAGCAGAGCACATGCTAACAGGCTAGTAATCACTGCTAATCATGGGGGGGGGGGGGGGTTGAAGCGAATGTGGCCTACAGATGACTGTCAGTCTGACGGGGAGCAGCAGTGGTGAAAGAAGATTTGTTTTAGTCAAAGTAGCAAAACTGAACTGCGAGAATACTCAGTAAGAACAAATCCTGCATTAGAAATCTCACTCAAAGAAGCCCTTCTATTATTTTTAAGTGGTTTCCCTCATAGTGTGTAAAATAGGTTTTAGTGCATGTCAATGGTCTGCAAAGGCTAAAATCCCTGTGTTCCCTCCAGAGGATATTTCTCTCCCACACACTCATTTAAATGACTTTATATACTCATGCTGGATATTTTAACCTATAATTAAAGTGTATTGGTCAGTTATATTTTGTATTAACTTATAATCTGTGTGAAGTAACTACAGCTGTTAAGAAATATAGTGGAGTAAAAGTACAACAATTCAAAGCAGAATGATTAGAATACTGTCTTGCTGAGCTTCTTGGTAACCTTTCCACTGAGAAGCATCTAAAAGTGTTTTCACAACATTTATTATTACTAGTTGGAGAAGTGAGATCTACTCAGAGGCGTGTTGTCTTTGGGTCGATGAACATTAAGTGGCTTGAGGTGCAGATGTATGGCTGTGCATGAACACACAAAATACTTTACTGCTTTATCATAGGCCTGATCTTTGTGAACCAATAGACTGATAAAAGAACAAAAGAAGAGTACAAATAAAACACTTTTATGAAGTGCATCCTGGCACACAGCAGCTGCAGACACCTGGGTTTGTAAACCTTTTCTGAGAATGTTCTGAACTGAAACACACATTTGAAGTGTCCATAATGAGAAAAAGGTCTGCAGATGCCCTTCATCAGGACATCTGAAACACAAGCATACCAGGGATTATTTGTACTTAAAGGTGGGGTAGGTAATTCACTTCAGAAACACTTTGTTATATTCCATGGAATGCTCTTAACATCCTGATAGCAATGAATACATTAAATGCTTTGACAATAAATACATACAAATATTTCATCTGTGGAAGCCGTGGCGCTGTGAAAAGCTCGACCAATCATCTGAGCCTCGGCTAAAATAACTGGATGGCCTACCTGCCTGTCAGCCTTCCATCTGGGCACAAACTTATCGTGCCCTCATTGTGCGCGTTCGTGTGTGTTGGAGGAGGGGCTCTGTGAGGAAGTCTGAAGGAAGGGGCAGATTTTTTGTAATTTCAGATTCTAGCGCACTCGAGCTGGTTTCTCCATTCTTACCTACCCCACCTTTAACCTTTAGACTATAAAGGAACTACAGCACAGACATGACTTTATTTCACCACAGCTGAGCTAAAGGCGGCTAATGTTCAACATGATGATTGTAAGACATTTTATGAGGACACTTTTTAGCATCCGCTGTTTTGATGACACGTGCTTCAGACAATTTTCTCCTAGAACAGTGGTTTATATTTAGGGGTGCACCGAATGGGAAATTCTTGGCCGAAACCGATACCGAAAATAGGAAACAGTTGGCCGAAAACCGAATGCCGAAAGGCCGAAAATGATTAATAGAAATATATATATATAATGTATACATTTTTTACCAATGTTGTTCAGCTACCTGATTATGGAAATAGACATGATTATGGCAAAACTTAACTTAAATAATAATCACTATTATGGGTCCATAAAACATTTATTCAGCACTTTTGAATGCATACAGTACATTTATATATGTCATGTATTATTGCTAAAAAACATGATATCGCAGTCTTAGTGTCGCCAACTCGTTTCTAATATGCAAAGACAACAAATTCGTCTATGATGTATTTTCGATCAGACGAGATCTCTCTCCCCCGTCTGTGTGCGAGGGGGCGGGGCAGTTTACACACACGCAGCTGCTACATGCAGCGGAGCACACTGCGGAGATGGCGGAGAGAACGCGCTCCGAGGTGTGGTTAAACTTTACCCGTCTCGATGTGGAGAATACTTGTTACCATAAGTGCAATAAGAGTTTAGCATGTAAGCACGAGCAATTTGTCTAAACATTTATCAAAAGTGCACCGCATGCAGACGGAGGAATGTACCGGGTTCGACCGTCTTTCTAGCAGCTCTGTAGCCCCATCCACGAGTAACGTTTCCACGTCAGGTGTTATGTATGCTAGCAGCAACACACGGAGTTAACTCCATGATACAAACATGGGTTAATGATTAGAGGAAACTGAGTTATTTAGTTTGTTAAAATGTCAGCTATTCTCTTTACAGTCTATCATCAGATTATTTAATACGATTTGTTAAAGGCTCAGGGCAATCTCGATGACAAAGGTCAATGTCCCCCCCCCCCCTGTGAGCCAGCCGCGAGCATGGTCGCCGCGTCTTTATTACGTCATCACAACAACACGTTAGGTTACCAACGTAAGCCTGTTCTGACATTCGGTGATATTTTTTCGGTGCTAAAACCCTTTCGGCCGAAAGCCGAAAGGGCCGTTTTAACCATTTTCGGCCGATAATTTTCGGTGGCCGAATATTCGGTGCATCCCTAGTTTATATACAGTCTATGATCTATGCACAAACTTATCTCGTGCCCTCATTGGTCATGTGCGCGTTCGTGTGTGTTGGAGGAGGGGCTCTGTAAGGAAGATTTTTTCGGCTGCGTACTTTCAAATTCTAGCGCACTCGAGCTGGTTTCTCCATTATTACCTACCCCACCTTTAACATGCTGTTATTTAACAATACGTTTATAAATGATGAAGTTATTTCCCCCTTTCTTTTTTCAAGAACTACAATGCTTCTCTTCTCACTTGACTTTTCATAGATGTTGTGTACCACATCTAATCACACTGCACGGGGTTTACACCATAGGTTTACACTCAGTCCTGTGCAGTAAAGAGGCATTTAGAGCTGAAGAAAGAGTTGACTGCTGCCCCCTAATGGTGAAAATGCTTCACTGCAGACTGCACATATTGACCTCTGTGTGCAGGTATTCAACACATGCTACATTCAACACATTGAATTCCTGGAACTGACAATAAATATCTTTACAAAATGTGATGTTATATGTCTTGCAATATTTCGAACTTTAATGGGGACTCATGTGTAACTTTGTATTGGAAACCTAGCACTAAAACTGACTTGAAAATGGACGGAGGATATTTTAAGAAGGCATAAAAAACAGATGAATACACAGATGAATGTGTCTCATATAAACAAAACTACCCTTAATGTAGTGGGTCGAACAAACCATAACTAAAAAACTAAGAAGAAATTAGAAGAAATTGTAAAAAAGGTCAAATAATTTAGAAAAATTAATAAGAGCAAGAAGCACAAAGAAGCTAAGATACAAAACTGACCAATCAGAAGACAACAATCTTACGAAAGAACAATATGTGTGAGAAAATATATATTTAGTCAAGAACATTTTTAAATAACGACTTAAACGTGATAACAATTTCCATTTTCTGAGATTAACCTGTTTTAATAAACATTTGATTAGATGGATTCCCTGATTTAGTGATGGGACTTCAAAGGTGCGGATGTTGTCAGTGCATGATGGGAGGCATGGGGGGGGGGGGGGGGTCTGGTGATGGGGGGGTTTCTGAATGGGGGAGGCGGGGGGTTGTATCACAGATGAAACTGGAGCCACAGGCAGCTGCAGTACATCTGTCTTGTACCGACACATGTGGCTTTTGACTTCCAGTGTGAAGTTCAAAAGAGTCTGTAATGACGCAGCTGCTTAGGGATGTAAGAGTGTGTGTGTGTTTTTTTAGAGAGTGTGTGTTCTCTCCTTTGTTGGAGGTGGGGTGGAGGGAAGGGGTTTCATAGGTGAGGACTGGAATTTGGGGTTTTGAGAGAAAGTGACGTGCGTGCAGTACAGGTGCTGCAGTCATGTTTCAGAAGCTGTGTTTCTAACATTTAGCTAACCTAACTGACGTGGGGATATTTATAAGGTATACAATGTAGCATTTCTGCATTAAAACACCTGAACCATGCTATGTATTTATAGAGTTGTGTAGTTTCAGAGAAATCAGTATCATTGTAATAGAGTAAAGTTCCTCTGTTCTCCTGTAATCTGTTCTGAGTATTCATGTGTTGCTGTTTATCAAGTTTTAATCCACATTTGTATCATATGCTTACTCAAATCTGGATCTGAAGTTATCAGAGGAACAAGCTGAGCTAATGTTAGCGCTAAGCTCGTGAACTCTCCATCCTAAATCCATCAGAAGAACCCAGATTTTTAAGGTGAAACGTATTTATTCGATTGTTTTGAGTCTGTGTGTTTTGGTAGAAAGGAGATAATGTAATGTGTATAATTGGGCTGCCAGTTCAATCTTCCTCCACTTTTGGATCTGAAGTCATCAGAGAAACACGTTGAGCGGCAGCCGAACAGCGTGAAGGACACACTAAGATTTTTAACATCACATTTTCCCTTTAAAACTGTTTGTATCCGTCCTGGAAAAACAATCAATTTTGTACGTTTAGAAAGTACTTTTAACAAATTCTACTCATAACTACTACGAGCAAATGTTTACTAATGTTGCATGTTTAGATACAGTCTTGAATTTGAACAAAGAACATGGAGGAACACAGGATATCTGTACCTGTTAGAGTTGCATCAGAGCACACCTTATATTTCACATCCCCACATGTTTTGGATGTGATCGTATTCAGTGGTTTCTCCTTTGGTCGCATTGAAACACTTAGAAACAAATCAAACACCATTACAGGTAATCAGAGGGCAATCAGCCAGCTAAACATTAGCAGTAGGGGGGGGGGGATGATGCCCAGCACCTGCCCTGCAGCCGGGCCTGTGCAGGGTCAGGGGTCTGCCTGCAGGGGGGGGTCAGGGGTTAGAGTTCACGCTGCAGACAGGCGTATCGTCACGGTGATGCAGAGCTGCAGGAACACAGCTGCTCACAGGTGGACGACACATTTTACCCCCCCCCGTGCTAATGATGTTTTACTCTCTTTTTGCTGTGCTACAGATTGGTGGTGAATATAAAGTGTGACAGCAAGGTCAAGCTTCATCTATAATATATTATTTGTTCATCATATTTGCAGTAATTTTTTTATTTTTTATATTGCCATTTTTTATCCAATATGCTCCTTTAGATATCTTTTTACTTATTTTTCCTTATAGCTTTGTGAAGCACCTTGATATGATGTCTATATAAATCAAATGTATTATTATTAGTATTATTAGTATTATTAAGTATAAGTCACTCAAATGATCCTACAAATGTAGAGGAGATCAGTTAGGGTGCTTTGGAAAGCTGTTGTTGGAGTATTCCATAGATGACATCAGAAATGTTTTACAGTCCCTAGAAAGACTTAAGGAGATGCACGTGACACACACACACACACACACACACACACACACACACACACACACACACCACACACACACACACACACACACACACACACACACACACACACACACACACACACACACACACACACACACACACACACACACACACACACACACACACACACACACACACACACACACACACACACACACACACACACACACACACACACACACACACACACACACACACACACACACACACACACACACACACACACACACACACACACACACACACACACACACACACACACACACACACACACACACACACACACACACACACACACACACACACACACACACACACACACACACACACACACACACACACACACACACACACACACACACACCTAAAGCACGTGTCTGTGCAATTGCCAGAATGCCAACTCAGTGTTCGACATGCAAATGAGCTGCATGTTAGCACTGACCTGGGACCAGTCGCCTTGTTTCTTTGAGCGATAATGTGATGTGTGTGTGCAACAGAGGAACTGATCCTCAGTCAGTTTCAGGACAGGACGGCGATCAGCTGATCCTGAGAACCAGAGGCCTTCCTGTCAGGACAGCAACAAATTCACCAGCTGGGTGAGACTTCATCACTGGGAGTGTGTGTGTGTGTGTGTGTGTGTGTGTGTGTGTGTGTGTGTGTGTGTGTGTGTGTGTGTGTGTGTGTGTGTGTGTGTGTGTGTGTGTGTGTGTGTTCACTGAGGAACATTTACAGGGTCATATCTGACACTCAGGGATGAAGACGGGATCAACGTACGACACTACGGATCAGTGGTGAGAACTTGAAAGAAAATCATATCGATTCATCTGGAGATTATTTTCAGATTAATCAACTGTCTTTAAAATAAGTCTACAGTGATGTCTCTTCAAAGTCTTGGTTTTTAACTTTTCTGACATTACATCGCTGCATAGTCTGCATTTTGCAACGGTGTCGCCATGTACTGTACAGTGTTCATCTTGTTTTTTTTAAATACAGATGAAACTGTTAAGAAAGAAAAAACCTCCAAGTTCATTCACATTTCAAATTAATATTCAATATGTGAAACAACGCGTTTACTATTTGGTTTTTAATGACTGCAAGCTACGTGAACATTTTTCAGAGTGGTTGTTCATCTCCCAGCGACCACTGACTGGATTTACATTTTTCTCTCACTTTTTGGATTTGTATTTTGGAGGCGAGCGGTCTGCTCACCTCCACGGCACCACAGGTATTGAAACAAACAAGTATAACATTTGTTTGGATTTGTTTAGTTATTTCTGATTCAAATATATTGTGTTTTTTTCGGGATCTGATGAAATAAATTGGCACGTTTTTATTTAATGCTTCAATCATAACACGTTTTCTTTTGCACATTTGTCTAGAAGTGAAAGTCTACACATTTTAATACAATGTGTGTCCCCTTGCTATATGCGTTGATATTTAATTTCATCAAATATCAACGACAAAATCCTTTATTACTCTGAATACTGGTGAAATATTTGTGTCTTATCAGCGACAGAAGTCCGAGATAAATGCACAAACATCTGGAGGGAGTGATTTAACGTCTCAGATCCACCAATGGCGTCGCAGGAGGTTTGTTTGTTTTAATACATTTTATAACAAATGAACATAGTCTGACAGAAGGAGCTCTATCAACCACGTGTACTCATTAACATTGTACATGTTGCCAGTGTGTGAAAATACTGAGGTAACCTTTGACCTTTATAAGCAGTCGTAGGGTGGCTTATGTCTGAAGTGCGTACTTGAAATATAATTAGAGAAATGGACTCACCCCATGTAACCGTGAAGTATACAAATTAAAGATAGCATGGGGTGAGTAACAGATATATAAATGGTCATGGCGAGGGTGAAATATTCCTTTAACAAAGAACTGAATGTGACTGACCTCCATTGTTTCAGACCCGTCTGACAGCCACCCTCCTGACCTCCATCCTGGCCGTGGTGCTGGGGTCGCTGCAGATCGGATATCACACCGGGAATGTCAACGCTCCGGCCAAGGTGAGCAGCTGGGGGGGAAATAAACACATTAAGTTATCAGAAATCACATCAGATTTTTTTTAACACAGAGATGTTGTGAAATCTTCATGTTTAGTCTTTTTTTTAATGAAATCAATACTTTTATTTTGTAATCAAAGGACCCCTGTAGTGGTATTTAGCACAAAGGCCTCCAATAAGAAACATTGAAAACATAATATGCATTCTACAAAGCTTTGCAGAAAGGCCGAAAATTAAGTATAGAGAAAGAAAAATGACATTTGAATAAACTTTTGCATAAAGACAGTGGACAAGCTAGTCCTGGCTTCTTCTGCGAATGAAAACACTCTGAATATCTTGCTGAGGTTGATGCAGGGGTGAGTGAGCGTTAAACAAATATCTCACTGTCTCAATAAAACACTGAATAAATGTAACAACCTGAAACTGTGCGGCTCTGCTCCAGCTCTGCCAGAGTTTCCTATCTCACAGCTACACCGCACTACATGTCTGCAAGTGAGGCAGAACTGCAGCCACATTCCACAGAATACTTAAATACTTTTTAACCAAGTTACCAATGTCTAAAAACAACTACATCTAGAGAAAAACAAGCTGAGCTAACGTTAGCGGCAGCCGTACAGCGTTCAGGAGAAAGGCTGGTTTTTTTTACGTCAAACTGAACCTTTATTCACTGTATTTACTGCTCTGTATCAAAATCTCCTGAACCATGAACACTGAAGGAATCCTCACCAAGAGGAGCGGAAGACTACAACTCCCATGATCCCACACTTCTTGACGACACCAGCAAACTCCAGCTTTTGTTTAGTTTAGACTGAGAGACCCCTAGTGGCCAAAAATACAGATTGTGCATTTAAAGAGACAACATACATGACATACCATGCTTGGTTACTATAGTTTACTTATGTGCAAGCAACCAAATTACTTATTTTGTTATCAGTGTTATTAAAGGACCCCTAGCTGCAGAAAATGACATCCTGCTTTTAATGTTCAGTGATGAGATAACAATCTCTGTTTGAATGTTGACAATATTTTCTAATGTGTTTTTCTTTAGATCATCGAAGAGTTTTTCAACCACACATGGAGAGCCAGGCACAACCAGTCGATGCCAGATCACAGCCTGACGCTGCTGTGGTCGCTCTCCGTCAGCATCAAAGACTTCGGAGCCTTACTGGGATCACTGGGAGTCAAATACCTGGCAGACTCTTACGGAAGGTTAAAAAAAATACACTTTGTTCCTATATTTTCCATTATGGCTGTGAGAATTTGAAAAAATAATTGATTATAATTATTTTTGAATGATATTGCTAATATGATATTTGCGTCATTATCATAACCATTGAAGATTATATTAAAATGATCATGGAATGGATTTGAACTATAATCCAGCATTATCTGTGGTTAAACATAAGCTTTTATCTTGTGTTCCTTTTCCTGTCTTGTTTTACTTTGACACTATCACAGTAACAGTTAGACATTTTCAGTGTAACTATAGAAAAAAATAGTTTAAAGTAACATTTTCCAACCATTTTCTTCCAACTTCTCCAATGGTTTGAAGAGGATCTGTACCAAACAAATATATTTTGTAAGCCGCGAAATCTCTGCAGCTCCACATCAAATCTTTCTAAACAGCTTTAATTTCCAGCGCTGTTCTGTCTTTGTGATCCTCCCCCCCCCCTGCAGGCGTAACTCCATCCTGATCGTGAACTGCCTCTCGGTGGCGGGGGCGGCTCTGATGTCGGCCTCTAAAGCCTGCCGCTCCTTCGAGGTTCTGATCCTGGGGCGCCTGGTGTTCGGGTTGTTCTGTGGCCTGGTGATGAGTCTGAACCCGCTCTACATACAGGAAGTGTCGCCCACCAACCTGAGGGGGGCCTTCGCCACGCTCAACCAGGTGTCCTTCGCCTCGGGCATCCTGGTGGGAATGGTGAGGACGGAGAAGGAGAAATATGACGATGCTTGTCCAGGGTTTGTTACAAAATGGTGGCTTTCTGTACGGACATTATGTCGATTGATACTTTAATTTGACCAAATGGAGTGATAAGATGTATCAAAGGTCACCTATTATGCAAAATCCTCTTCTTCATGTCTCTTCTACATCAACATGTGTCCCCTCTGTGGAAAGAGACTCTGAAAGTTTCAGGAAAAAAGATTCTCTCTTTTTGTCCGGATCCATTTATGAAAACGAGCTGATCAGATTTTGCCCACTTTATGATGTCATAACGATTTTTTTGGATTGTGTAACCATCAGCCAATCACCAACCAAGGTAACCCCCCCCCCCCCCCCCCCCCCTTATCACCTGAATCTCCTCCTAGAGCACCATTGTGTTCTTTGTAACCAAGTCTCTCTCAGAGGGGCGTGGGGAGGGGCTCCTTATTTTCATCTAAAGTAACAGACAGAGAATCAGCACTTTGGAAACAGGGCTGAAACAGAGGGGATTATGGGTAATGCTGCAATGATCTGTTTGGTGTTTGGAGCCAATCACTTCAGAGACATGTTTTGTATCTATCTGAGACCTGTGATATATTGATGAAAAACAGTATAATAGTGAACCTTTAAGACCTGGATATTTAGTGAAACTGATGTTCCTGTGTGTGCAGGTGGCCGGCCTGGAGACGGCTCTGGGCACGGAGCACCACTGGGCCATGATGCTGTCCCTGTCCGTGGTCCCGGCCCTGCTGCAGTACATGGTGCTGCCGTTCTGCCCCGAGAGCCCCCGCTACCTGCTCATCAACCGGGGGGAGGAGAGCAGGGCGGAGGCGGGTGGGAACACGCTTTAATACTTTAGTCCTTAAGCTTGAGTTATAGCAGAGAGATATCCAACAGGGCAGCCGTACGGTGGCCGGAAAGGGAAAACAAAACGGAGAATTTCCAAGTTCTGAGCAACGTGCTGCCACTTTAGATTCATTACCAATGACTTAATGGCATTGTTTATGAAGCTGCAACAAATTATCCTAACGAAGATTGCAGCCACAGTTTAGAGAGAGAGTTGAGCTAAATAACTTATTTCATCAGTTTTTAGATGCATGGCTGAATTCAAGGAACCATGCTTTCAATGCGCTCGAGTATCACAGCTCCTATATGAATGAGTATGAATATGTTGTTGTACCTATGCAGCGCTGCTGAGGCTCAGAGGATCCTCGGAGAAAGTGTTTTCTGAGCTGGAGGAGATGAAGTACGAAGCGGCACACACTCAGACCGGAGTCACCGTCCACGAGTTCTTCAAGAAGGGCCGATACAAGCAGCCCATCATCATCGTCCTCATCATCAACCTGGGCAGCCAGCTGTCCGGGTTCAACGCGGTCAGTGTCCGGAAAACGCAAATAGATTAAGAAAACATTCTGGTAAAATAGGACGAAGATACTACTCGTAAAAAATGAATTTGAAGTCTCCTAGGAATATGTTTTAATTCATGTAAATGCCTTTAAGGTAAAACGACTGTATTCTATTTTAGCGTGGCTTGCTCACAGTGTGATGAATATTTCACTTGCAGCGCTGTAGTATTTATAAAATGCATTATTCAGGATCAGCACTCTGACTCAGATTCTGGGGCAGTGTGTCGGGACAATACCCCGTCCCATAACACAAAGAGAAGTCCCAGTAACCCACTAAACTAAAATACATCTCTGCTCTTTATTTCAGATCATCAATTATTCCACCAGAGTGTTCCAGGCCAAGTTCGATCAGGCCAAATACCTGACGCTGGGGGTGGGGGCCGTCAATCTGACCTTCACTCTGGTGGCGGTGAGTGCAAAATCCTCGAGTCTTAGCTCATATTTGGTTAACAAAAAAAATTCTGAAATATTCCTAAAATACGAATTATTAAAATGTCTTATAATGTCATTACTTTCTGTTAGAGGCATGTTTAAAAAACATAGACAGTGCCTGCTGTGGTACTATAGATATAACAAACATTTAGAAGGACATGTAAACGTTTTAAAGTGGAAGCAGCGATTTATAATAATAATCATAAGTATGATAAAAGACTCAAATGTAATTGATTCATATTTGGTATTTATACTATATTTTATATATTGATTGGCAATGAATATTAACACCTTGAATTTTAAAGGTAATTTAAATAATTCTCAGAAAGTATGGAATGAAAATGTGTTTTAAAATGAAGCAAATCAGGGCGAAGATACTACGGGTGAAATTTGTTTGAAGGACATTATTCAGCAAATTGTGTCACTTTGTACATTTTGCCAGATATTGGACCTTGGATGAAACGGTTCCATTTCCTTATAAAATAAAATGTCGCAGCCAAAAGGGTGACTGTGAGCAGAGACACCACTGTGTTGTTTTTCCTTTAAGTTCTTCCTGATGGAGCGGGCCGGGCGGAGGAGATTGCTCCTGACGGGTTTCATCTCTATCGCCGTGTGCAACCTGCTCATGACCATCGTGGATTCTGTGGTGGTGAGATGAACCTTAGTGTGATTTCGTATTTTCATTTGTGCTCAAAAAATGTATTTCAATTATTGCATATTACCAGGAAAGCTTTGACAAACCTGGTAAGAGCTCGATAAATGAATCTATATTATCAGTATAACCGTTTACAGCCAGTTTACAGAAGTGAGAAGTGGAGCAGATTTAAAAAATAGTTGCTGGGGTAAATTATTTATGATGACTATACTCCGGACTTTTAGATGAGTTCCTGGCATCATGCTCAGTCAAAGACCTCACATTAACTAAATGCACCGTATGTTTTTGTGCCATTTCAAGATTTATAAGCTCATTTCTATGAATATTGCCATGCCATGATATCGGGATTTGCAATTGTTTGGCCAAAATAAAAGGGAAATGTTCATATAGCTTCACGCTTACCTGGTTTCCACATCTACAACAAACATTCAAGAGAATCAGTTAAGCACATATTGTGTCTGATTGTTTGAGGAGGCTGGAAATAAAGATTGTCATTGCTAACTGTGATGGAAACTTCTGAAGCAATGGAGACTCAGAGAGACACGGGGCGGGCAGGAACTTTGATGGCAAACCCTGACGGTTTATTTGGAGCTTCGGCCGGAGAATTCACAAGACATGTGTTCTGTTTCTGAAGATCTCTACCCCAGACCCAAGTATCTAGCTGGTTCTGAGAGAATAATCAACATAGTGCATAGCAAGATAAAGCGCTATAATAACACCTCTATCAGCTGATGCCAACAGGCAGGAACAGGAAGACAAAACACTGAGAGCAGCCCAAGGTTCTGTTCAATGAGGAAACTGATGATAAACTGGGTCAAAGTTATGGGCCAAGGAAAACATTTCCCCAACACTAACTACGCCCTTAACTCCTGCAGCACCTGGTGCCGGAGCTGGGCAGCCTGCAGGTGCTGCTGGTGTTCTGCATGATCTCCGCCTACGAGCTGGGCCCCGGACCCATCTCCTGGTTCATCGGCGCCGAGCTGTTCGACCAGCCGGCCAGACCCATCGCCATGGCCTTCACAAGCATGCTCAACTGGGGGGGGAAGTTTATCCTGGCGCTGCTCTTCCCTCCATTACTGGTGGGTTTACTGTCTGCCTGCTGCTGTGTGAGCCAGTTCATCTCAGACACATTAAATACAGGCTGTAAATCTGTTCACTCTGGTTTAAGCAACATGTACTGTAACAGACATTCATCTGAAACGTTAAATGTATAAATCTGTTGCTAAATCCTTTAACGTCAGGTTGAAATAATAGTAATTAAATGAATAGTTAGCCTGGGAAGCATCGGAACCTTACAGCGCTGCAGAGATGGAAGCGTAGCGCGGTTTAAGCGTGCCGTGCCAAACCCGGCCCGTTTTTTGTTGCGTTTCCACTCGGCGTAGTTCCGGCTAACGGGTACTTTTTCACAGTTTTTCTGGCTCTCCAAAATCCAGGTTCTTTCCGGGCCAACAACCGGGCTGAGTATGCTAAACTAGTGAGAGAATCGCTGGCAACTACAACAAGATGAACATATTTTTACCGTGATTTAATTGTAATACACGTTTCATAATGATGCCGAAGTAACAACATACTGATACCGGTTAGTAACAACCATGAATTAATGCTTTGACAAGTCTGCAGACAGACGGCAGGCGAAAAACCTTTTAAAATATGTGTTTTCTTTATATGCTCCGACCGTCCACACTCACAACAACGGCCTATACAGACATAAATAAACCAGCGACTGTATTCTCCATGACACAGGCAGTCTGTGGTTTGTACTTGTTTCACTTTTGTCTAGTTTCTGAACAGATATGAGGAGCTGTGAGCTGAGGCTAACAGCTAACGACTGATGTTGGTTTTCTGGCCTACACTGCGTTACTATAGTTACTGCCCCAGTTCCTAAACTGTAATGGAAACGCAGCATAAAGTGAGCCTGGCCTACCAAGGCCTAACTATACCGTACTAAGCCGTGCGAGGCCCTGCAGTGGAAATGCGCCATAAGAGCAACAAACTAAATCAAACATCTTTTTTATTGTTCTACTTTTTACTTATTTCAGTTTATACAAACATTTTCATACTTTTGGCTTCTGT
Source organism: Gymnodraco acuticeps (assembly GCF_902827175.1). Classification (NCBI taxonomy): domain Eukaryota; kingdom Metazoa; phylum Chordata; class Actinopteri; order Perciformes; family Bathydraconidae; genus Gymnodraco; species Gymnodraco acuticeps. Next base: position 220,101 of record NW_022990879.1, on the reverse strand, counting down.
TTTCTCATTTGTTTGCAATATAGCTGTATCTATAGTTTAACCAAAGAAAGAACAAAAAAGAAAATAGAACATAAGAAAAGAAAAGGAAAAAAAAATTAAAAATGTAATTAAAATAATTACAATTTATGAAAAAAATTATCCAAATAATACTTCTTTTTTTTTTAAAGTAAGGGTGTGTTCATCTGCTTTTTTTATGTTCTTGTATCTTTCTTATCTTTTTAAATGATACTGTTCTTTATGTTGCCTTTTCTGGAACAAGGTTTTGACTTTAAGAGACCATAGGTAACTACAGATAAAATACCCTGAATATAATAATGCCCTCGTTTCCCCCTCCCACAGAAAGCGTGTGGGGCGTACGTCTACCTGCTCTTCATGGTCGTGGCTCTGGTGGCCTTCGCCTTCACGTGGGTTCGCCTCCCGGAGACCAAAGGACGGACGTTCGATGATATCGCGGAGGAGTTTAGAGGAGCGGAGGAAATCCCTCTGCACAACAAGGCTGGGTTCAACACGTTCCCCTGACACACTTCTGTCAGCTCGCTGGTCATACTGTTATGAGGGTCAGTTTACCAATGTAGGCTACCATCATTTTATCACCAAATATTAGTGGTACGAGAGCAAAAGTTGTATTTTTGTTGTTAAACTAAGAATAGTTCTAATTCACAATATGCGCTTTCACACCGCAGTACTTTTCCCACAAAGGTTCATCAGAACTTAGTTCATGAGAACTCTTTAGTTCTCATGAACTTCTTCTGCTTTGGGTTTACTGGCAGGCCGCAAACAACTTCATGGCGTTTACTGCCGCCCAAAGTCCCCGGCCGGAAGTCCCCGGAGTTGGGGACTGGCTTCAGTAGAAGCTGCTGGGACTCCCAGCAGCTTCTACTGAAGCCTTCCGAGTAAATCGCCAGAACGCCGACACCTCCTCATCTCCACCGCTCCCATGTTTTCTTTTGTGTTGCCACAAGTTAGTCTCTCTGCCTTTGTGCGCTGGGCTAATGCTAATGCTAATAACGCTAATGCGAGGATAATAAAATGGCGGCTTCACAAAACTTTTGGGGAGTTTTACGGGGCGTGGTTTGCAATCCGCCCAGCAAATATCAGAAGGAACCTTTTTCTCCCACGAAAGTACCTGCTCTCTAGCAGGGGGTAAAAAGGTTCTCATTAACACATTTTAGTTCCAAATTTTTTTGGTGTGGTGTGAACGCAACATTTCGGAACTATATCGGAACTAAAGTGGGAAAAGTACTGCGGTATGAAAGCGCCTTATGTCCTAGTTACTCGAGATAATCCTCACATCTCACTACAAATTCCGAAGGCAAAAAATGTACGGGAGTTATCGTAATTGAGAACAATATCACATCTGGAAAGACATCCTTAAAAATCAAGTGCACCAAAAACCAAATTGCAATCAATAATTTGGGCGAACTGAACCTTTAACCTTTCTTATCTCAGGAGTGTTGAAGAAGCTGCCGTGGTCTCAGTTGTTTGTTCATCGATAAATATGGTTCTTATTATAAGAATTTAAAGTGTGTCTGAATGATATTTCTAATGTATGTTTTGAGGCATTTTGTAAACAATGTATTGTTATTTTATAAAAATGGAGAGGCAGACAAGATGAGAGTTACGTAGCGTGAAGAAAACCTACGAAAGACAATGATCAACTGGAGGTTTATTTTGTAGCTGAACTATTACGACGTTCATGAAAAACTCACGTTGTTAGTTCATGTCAGCACTGAAAAGCTGATTTGAAGAAGGTTCCAGAAATGTTACTCTGTGTGTTCATTACTTGATGTTGTTTGTGTAAATAAACATAATGTAATATCATGTGAGCTCTTCAGTGATGTTCATTAACTGAATTATCTTAAAGTGGAGGAAGGTTTCGACATGGACTGTGGTTACACTTTTTTATAATTGTCAATGATTTGTTTGGAATTGCTCTATTGGTGATTTATCAGACTATCAAATTAAAAACTATAAAAGCCAAAGGTGCACGGGTCTTCAATTTCAGAAATGGACTCCTGCTGAGCATGTATAGATTGCTGGGACTACAATATGCGTAAGGATACATGTACCTTTTTAAGGTGCATTGAAAACTACTAGTGATTCAGCATGGGATGTAAATATAATGGGTTTCTTTTACAAAAAGGTTGATGTATCTTTGCTAACAATAAGTTGGATTCATGCTACTGTGATGTCTATAATTACATTTAGATTTTTGAAAAAAGGGAAAAAAAGATTGAAATATTGTTAAACAATAATGAACAGAGCACTTTTAAAGACCCCCACCATAGTGTAGTTAATAATGACTGAATGACACAGCAGCAGTGCCCGCATCGAACATTCTTTCCTTGAATGTTAAGTTGCCAGCAGCCTCCTAGTTCATTATTGGTCTGTGAAATCTCACATATCTCTGGACTGTGTACACATGTACGACGTGAAAACTAACCCTGGCTGTGAGAATAAATATTTCATCCAACACGATGACCTCCAGGAAGCTCAAGAGGAAGAGGAGCCAAAGAGATCAGGGGCCTCATGTATAACGCCGTGCGCAGGATTCACGTGGGAAGGTTGCTTAGTAGTAGAAATCCAAAAAATAGGTACATACATTTCCCGACATTTTCCGATTCACCAAACATTGCGTACCGGCGAGGAAAGTGCGTACGGCACTTCCTACGCCGGTTACCCTTTATAAATCACAATCGACTCGAAATGCGGTGCAGCTTTTGCGGGCTTCACGTAACGCCCATATTTGCCTATAAATAGTCAAAGAAACGCCCATTCATTCATTAATTCTGACTGACTTTATGAAGAAGAGCAGGAAATGACGACAGAACAGCTAAAAACAGACATCTCACACCGTGTCAGATTCTGGTTATTTTGGGGAGGTGGAGATAAATCATATTGTTTGATGCAGTTTGAACCAGAGCAGCAGCATGGAGGTCGGATCGTCACCAAAATAAATAAATAAGTGGTCCGAAAAAGTCTAATGACAAAATAAATACCCATAGCCTTCCTCAGGCAGTGTGTTTGTACCGGGGACAGGAGACCCCCCCTTGATGAGAAACTAAGAAATGATCGGGGAATCCCCCCGGAGTGGAGTCATGACGACTGGATCTGAATTAGGCTATGTGTTTGTATTTGGTAGTTTGTATATATCCATAATCCACCAGTTAAAGGAAATACAGCTAATGTGTTGTGTTATATTCGCTGTACAATTTACCACACATGGTGTTCTTAGTTTCCATACCTCCTGTGTTTTACGAGCAACTTATCAAGTCTTGGCAAACGGCATAAAACATGATTAAACATGATAGAATATAAAACCATGCTCGTATACAACCTATAGAAATGCAAAACGGCGTCAGTTTAGACGTAATTCTGTCCTCCTGCTTACCGCATCATTTATGAGAAAACATTTCATAACATTAACACAACATATTCGAGGTGGTTTTAAATAACATATCCGTATTTATTTATTTCTCCAAGTTTTGTTTTTGTGTGCACCGAGGAGTCTCAAACAGGCGTTTGTTAAATCATTTTAAGATTGGCTTTAATCAATTTGTGAAAATGAATTCTTCATATATGATGAATGAGAGGTAACATTTTATTTATGGTATTATTTCCACACATTTCTCTCCATTCTTCCTTCTGCCAACGGTGTCGCAGTTTCTCGTCTCTCCCGTGTTTGTGCTTAGTGCGTACGCATGGGTTAGAGTTTGCGTGGAGGACCGCACGTTTTCCCGTCAAGTTAGTATTTTATCAATCGTAAACATTGCGTAGAAACTGGCGTAAGCCATTTTTTGAGCGTATATCTACGGTGGCCGGCAGGTGCAAACGCGGAACAACGGCCCAAAACGCATACATAAGCAGGAAACAGCTGCAAATAATGAAATGAAAAACAAACAAACCCTGAAAACAAATACAACAGAAAAACGCTGCATTTACAGAAATGTTGCAAACTAAATACAACACACAAACCCCGAAAACAAACGCAACAAAAAAACGCTGCAAATACCAAAATGATATGCAAAGTCCAAAGCACGTACAAATCCCAAAACACATACAAAAAAAACATTCCGGAAGTGCTCCAGGCCTCTAGGGGGCGCGCTACGTGGAACGAACAAGAGTGATGGAAATCGAGAGGAAAGAAAGTTCATTTAAGTGGAGAAAGATATAAGAAGGTAAGTTTTGTTTTAATACATAGAGCGTCATATTTATATAGCTAGCGTTAGCGTGCCTAACTACTACACCAGCTGAGGAGAGCTTCACGTGAAGAGAAGATAAAGTGAGGGAAGAACATTTTTTAAAAAGAGATGACAAATCAAGTGCAGGCAAATAACACGGGCCATAGTGAGTACCGCGGAAAAAGGACATTTGAATTCTTAGCAGTTTGTTTATATGTATATATTTGTGTATAGATGTTGCAACTATACAGAGCTTTAGCAATTACCTGTAACTATGGTCATGCTAATAAAGCTATTGAATTGAGAGAGATGTGACAACATGTGAAGAGGGACAAAGTAATGACAGGAGAGTAGTGTGCATTAGACATCCTCAAGAACAAATATAGAGACATTCAAGGAGAGAGAGAACACAGATTCAACGGTAAACATGATGTATCTTTCTATTTATTTAGCTAACCACTATTTAGACTGTGTTTTTGATTAACTTGATTAAATGGATTTACTACATCAATGTATGTCTTTTCAGGCCGCCATGTTTTGTCCTTTCTGTGGCCAGCATCTGGGGACAGTTCAAGTGTTCTGTGGCTCCTGTGGCAAACATGTACAGTTTTTGGCAGAAGTTGAACACAACAGTAAGTTCACTTTTTTTATTGTATCTGTTTCAAATGCAAGAAATAAGGATTCAACACACTACTCTGTTTAGAATACGAATTGGCAGATGCATACACTAGTTATCAGCATGAAGGACACATTTTTTCATTGTCTGTTTATGTGAAATATGTAGAAGCCATCATTAAATTGTAGACCAATGCATGATTAAATACACAAAACAGCTTATATTATACATTCATAATTGTGTATTAGTTCTATCTTTATAGAGAACATTATATATTTAGAATCAGATTTTGAGACAGTGAGCGGCTGGGAAAGTCACACCGCCATGGGGCACAAACAGTTGCTGACGTGATGTTTTCTTCATTCTCAGGCATTCCATAAGGAGGGTCAGGAACTCACGCTTGGGACCACCATTGTCCCCTCCATCCTCAGTGTGTCCCTCATCATCAGTGAACTTAACTGACATCTCATGAGAGGGATCGAATGAGGCACCTTTGAAGCCGCGGATTGCTCCATCGCACACACTGGCTCTATTAATATTGAACCTGCTGCAAGATGTATTTGTTATTTTTGCAGAGAGTTCTGCAACAATGTGTGCCGCAGTCAGGTATTCTGTGCTGGGAAAGACAAAGTGATGTATTGTAATATTAAATGATGAAGCTAGTAATAAGATTTACAGAATAGAATAGAAAAATTAAGTGGTAATAGTAACAATTTATACCTTTGCTCCATTGTGTCTTCTGGCTCAGACTGGCTATCAATAATGATAAGTGCATACACAGTTGTGTAGTTGCTGCAGTGAGAAGACAGTTGAATAATTACTTTCAAATACCTAATATATGCATGACAGTCATATTTACAAAAGGATGTCGATCCTCTTCCTGTTTTTTCAATACATTGGGTTCTAAACTGACAACAGCACTTTTGTCATACTCCTGCACAATCCTTGTAAACATTTGAAATGGATGCAACAAAAAATATCTGATCTTTGAAAAATATTTGTGGGTGTTTTTTGTATCGTCTTCACTAAGATGTCAGATGTTGTGGGTGTCATTTGGAAATGTATAAAAGTATAATTGTTCTGCTTCCTGGCAATGTTACCCACTGTGATTGGAGGCTATACAAACAAACAAATGTAAAATAAAGATACACAGCAAACAACTGTGTCACGATGCAACTGTCAACCTCGTTTACCTATAGAAGTGGTTCTGACCCGGGGCAGACTGGACCTCTTCCTGGAATGGGGTTGGTGCTCCATCCTATTTTTACCCAGGAAATAAGTGCACACAAAGGTATTTATTGATTTCATGTTCACAAATTCAAACCTACATGGTATAATTACATTTGTAATTAGTCTTACCCAATCAGACGCTGGTTGTGGGTGCCTGAGAGGTCTGATAAAGGTTAACAACAAATATATTCAAACTACTGTACTGTTAAAACATTCTGCTTCTTGTGGCACAAAATAATATGTTGACAATGTTTTATTTTACCCTGCAAACTGTTGTCCATTCGTGGAGTGCTCACTTTTGGAACATTTGGAATGTCCCACACCTGCATACAACACACAAATGACTGACTGAAATAAAAATAAATTCACTTTAATTAAGAATAAATGCCACGATAAATCCAAACTGACCAAGGTACATTATATTGTTGACCGTCCTTTAACTCTCACATTAGGATTTACATTGAAGCACAATAAACCAACTCCTCTCTGCACCTATAATATATCTATATGATGTCAAGAGTTACATTTAGGTGCACAGACAGTGCTGTCTCTTGACTTGCAAGCTCTTTCACCAAACAAGCTAACGCTAGCTGGGTAAATATGACGCTCTTTGTATCAAAACAAAACTTACCTTTTTATATATCGTCTTTTTCCACTTCGATCAACTTCGTTTCCTCCGGCTTCAAATTGCAGCACTCTTGTTCGTTCCCTCTATGTCTGGTCAGACATCAATCTGTTCCACGTAGCGCGCCCCCTAGAGGCCTGGAGCACTTCCGGAATGTTTTTTTTTGGTATGTGTTTTGGGATTTGTATGTGCTTTGGACTTTGCATGTCGTTTTGGTATTTGCAGCGTTTTTTTGTTGCGTTTGCTTTCGGGGTTTGTGTGTTGTATTTAGTTTGCATCATTTCTGTAAATGCAGCGTTTTTTTGGTTGTATTTGTTTTCAGGATTTGTTTGTTTTTCATTTCAGGATTTGCAGCTGTTTCCTGCTAATGTATTTGTTTTTGGCCGTTGTTCCGCGTTTGCACCTGCCGGCCACCGTATATATCCCTTTATAAATGAGGCCCCAGGGGAGATCTGTTTCAAAACAGCAGCAGAGGGGGAGGGGGGGGGGGGGATTCAATGTATTTATATTGACACGTTAATGACTGTGATCCAATAACTCATTATGGTCTAAATGTGTTTGTTTTTCTTCCGTCCATTGACTGTTGTTTTCATTTGTAAATTGACAGCGACAAAGAAAACCAGACTTGGTTCTCTGCAAAAGTATGAAAACAGTGCCCCCTAGTGTGGGAGAGGCTATGCATCTATCAAACTACAGCGCTGTGAGTTTTTTGGGGGTCATTTGGTGTCTTCTTGCTGGCAGTACTAATAAATGTACAGAAACATTTAGTTTAAAATAGAAACATTTTCACCTACTGTTTCATCGAGCACAGTCTAATAATAAAAACAATGTGGATCAACTTTGTTTACTTTATTGTAATCTGTAAATACTGCTTCATGTTTATAAAAAAAAACTGGACTGCAGCTTTTACCTTTTTTGCATTGGCAACACGTTTGTCATATAAATAGTTATTTGGAGAATTTTAAACACAACAACCTTCTTTATTTTTTCTTCATAAGGATATTCTTATCTGTACATGCAGTACCCTTCTTTACCTTTTATCAAGGTAACTACATGTAACTGGTTGTCTCAATAACATGGGAAAAACAGAAGAATATTTAAATCTACAAAACGTACTTAAAAAAGGTACCTTAGCATTTAGTAAACCGAAAATTAATATATTTGTGTGGGGATTTGTTTCATGACATTGTGGATTTGTATTACCAAACTGGTATTTCCATGGTTACAACTCTAAATATGAATACATATGGAGCCTGTGACCTAAGATTTTCATCGTCATAACTACAGCTATACGCATGACCAATAAAAGCCTTGAAACCTTGAACCCTGATATTTAAGAGTTTGGAGTTTTTTACACTATTTGCCTCCAAGGGTATGAACTTTTTGGTGAGGCTCAAGGGCTTTCTGATCAATGAAGGGTTACAAACTTGAAAAATAAAATGTGGAACAAGATTATGGTGATAAAGCTCAGAATCCTCAAAAGCATCTTCTATTACTGGACGTTCAAAGATCATTCATGTTTTGAACGTCGCTCACAAACAGCCTGTCTGAAACACGATGAATGCAGTGGATCCTGATCGACTGTAGAGGGACACCCAGCTCTGCTTTTAGGAGACGTGCACACAGAAGCTCAAACACCACATCACACAACGAGGAGACCCTCCCCTTGCAGCTGCATATCTCTGTGCTACGAGACTGACCGTTAGTGTGCAACTAAACATGGGTAGTGGTACAAACATGGTACAGCTCCTCAGACTATTAGTTGTTCTGCTGTGGACTACAAGTAAGTTACAATTACAAAGAAATACATCTAAATATACTGGTAGACCAAGCCTAGTTCAATAATGTAAACATGTACTTGATCAAATGTCTGTTAAAGGGTCTTTACCGTGTTGTCCTCAGTGATTGTGATGCTATGTTTAAAGTATTTGCTGATGTTGTAAATGGAGACGCATCATCATATCTTATGGTATCTCTAAACATTGCTTTATGTTAAATATGACACTGAACTTCAACTTTCAAGTGCTTGGCGCTGGAAACAAGTTAACCACTGTACATTGAAGTTATGTTAATGTATGTATATCTGATTTAACACACACAGGTCTAACTGATGGCAGCAATGTCAACCAGACTGACACCCTTTGGGAAACACAGGGAGACAATGCAACCATGAGCTGCACACACACAAAGGGTGTTGACTACTACCAGATGTACTGGTACAGACAGCTGCCAGGAGCAACTATGGAGCTAATCGTGTTCACAAGATCTGGGATCAAGGATCATGATTTTGGAGGATTCAGAAAAGACAAGTTCTCAGCCACAAAGCCTGACGCTGAGAGCGGGACGTTCACAGTGAAGGGTCTGCAGCCAGGAGACAAAGGCTTGTACTTCTGTGCTGTGAGTCAACACAGTGACACACACACAGGAGGAGGCTGAACAAAAACCCTCACTGATGCTACACCTCTCCATCCTGCAGCTCAGACTGTAGGGGGGGCTGGAGGACAGCAAACGCTCCGATTACCCCCCACATCTTTTATGTCGCCTGTAACTCTCTCTGTTTTTACACTATCAGTTGTGTCTTCTGACTTTCTGAACAAGGTACTAAAGTACTAAACTCATTTGAACACAGCGTCACGGCTTCCTTCCTCTATAGGCCACTTTAGACGCCTTTTAAAAACAGACATTTGATGTTATACGGCTCGTGTGGTGAATATAAAATAATAAAAACTGTATCTACAAGAATTCAACAAAGAAAATAGCTCTACAAGATTAAAAACAAAAGAGGAAAAAGTCAAAGAAAGTGAAAAGCAAGTTTTAAATGGTCCTTGTTCCTTCACAGTTTGCCCATATCTGCATCTCTTAATATGCTATATGAATATGAATTGTCGTCTTTTATCTTAAAGACTATAATTCACCACTAGATGGCAATACTATGATATACAACTAAAACAGTCTCTAACACACTACATGTAGATGAACACTTTCCAATTAAAATATCTTTGAAAAGGAAGCTAGATTTGGAATTTTTCCGTACAACATGTAGTTCCAAGAAGGCCAAAACAAATAGATATTAATATTTCAAAATGAAAGATGCTTCTTTGGGGTAATAAACTGTATTGATGCATTCTGTACATGTTGCAAAAAATAGGTTTTCTTTTATGTTCAGTACAAAACTCAACTGAATGCAATAAAAATGTGGTTTTGGTGGGGCTTAGAATAAACGCATTCGGGTTAGAGCTAAAGGATTTGGCAAGTTCTGAGATGACTTTTTTAAGACCCCTCCCTGTTGACGACGTAGACTCTTCTGTGCACCCCCCCTCCCCCCCCCCCCCCCCCCTCTTTATTAGACTCTAAGAGTCACAGCTCTCGTCCACAGGAGCCGAGCTGACAAAGTACTATGGTGTCCAATACAAACCAACTTATCATGATATTTATCGTTTGTATATTCCTTCAACTGCAGGGAAGTAACGGTGAGAAACACAAGAACATAAAAAAGAAACAACGAAGCTGAACGGCTCATCATTTAAAATGTTCCCTGCTTGTTCCACAGGTGCCTCAAACAGCGACAGCGTCTTCCAAACGCCTCCGTTCATCATGAAGAGAAGTGGAGAGTCTGTGGACCGGGAGATCAACTGTTCGCACAGCATACCAAGCCATGATTGCATTCTCTGGTACAAACAAGACCAACATCAAAATATGAAGTTTCTGGGATATCTGAATGTGAAGTACCCGTATCCAGAGGACGACGTGAAAGGAAAAGTCAGCTTTGACGGAGATGCCAGTATACACTCTCAGTCTCGCCTCAGTGTCTCTAATCTGTCATCAGAGGACAGCGGGGTGTATTTCTGTGCAGTCAGTCAGCACAGTGCTGCAGATTCCCCTCAGCTCAATACAAGAACTCTCCTCCGTCTGTCAGAGACAACAAGCTGAGGCTCAGCACCTGCACACCGGCGGCATCAACCCCACTGCCAAAGATCTTATCGCCTGCTTTCACCTCTTTTGTGGTCACGCTGTAATGCCACAGTTTAATCATTCGTCTGGGAATGAAACAACAGGAATTTTAGGGAATGGAACAAATACCCATGATGAAGATGGGGGGAAAAGGGGGGAAGAATAGAGCACAAAACATGTATAATAACCAGGTGGTAAGATGTGACAATCAGTGTACGTATTAATATAGTATCCATTACTGTGAGCTACACCCTAAAGGGTATTATCAATTTGTGTATTTGTTTTCCTCTCTCCTGGTTTGTTATGAAGTTATTTGATGTATAAAAGTGTTGTGAAACAGCATGAAATGTCATGTCACAGTTACCGACATTCACGATAACATCAAGACTATCAAATCATTTTATCTTAATGAAAATATGGTTGTATTTTCACGATGGGTCTTCCTATATACGTTCCTAATATTATGAATATGATATAGTATATAATCGTTACATATGATATGTGTTTGATCATTAAAATGTTGGCTTTTGTATTACTGTTTTCTTATGTACTTTTTCGATGGTAATTATCACAAAAAAGACTTCATAGTTCCGCTTAAACATATTGAAATTGCTTTATGTTAATACACAAATATTCTCATTGGATCCCACACAGGTCACATGCCTTTTTTAATCCACAAACATAACATTTAGGCCAGCCGCACAGATACAGTATTCGTGTGAAAATGATAATTCCTGTATTTAAAAAAACATTAAAATCAGGCTCTCCTTTCTACTTCGTTACTCCAAATATTGTGAGTATGACTTATGCATCTTGTTGCAGAACATGTGTGGGTCATAATTATAATAGGACTAGGGATGTCTCGATCACCTTTTTTTGCTCCCGATCCGATTCCGATCATTTGATTTTGACAATCTGCCGATACCGATTTTTCCCGATCCGATCTTTATGCAATGAGAAAAAAAAAAAAACGGATAACGGCTGGTCATCCAACGCGATGAATTCAGCTATCTTGGCTGTTGTTTTTTGGCCTTTTCACTGTTCTGGGGCAGTTTCTCTTTCCTTTTCAAAGTCTCTGAAAGTGTTGGTTGTGTCAGTGCCGTTCCCTCCCTTAGCAAAAAAATCTATAAAATCCTATAGAATCTTGTAGAAATCTATAGAATCTTGTAGAAATCTATAGAACATAGTCGCCATGCTAAAGAAATCTGTAGAAATCTATAGAAATCTATAGATCATTCTGTAGAATACTATACATTTGTACTTTTCTATAAACTTCTATAATTAAAACTATAACAATCTAAAGAATTCTATAGGACAGAACCGACTCATGACATATCTGTAGAAATCTATAGAAATCTATAGCATTCAAAGAAAACATTTTTCTCTCTGGTGCAACCTATACTAAATTCTATAGAATGATATAAAACTCGTCTTTAAATTGGAATAGAGAAAATCATAGTAATCTACATCATTTTGTGGAACTGAGCTGCTTTGCAAAAGCTGTATGGGTAGATCCCTTTGAAATCTTTACAAATGTATACTGGATTATGTGCCCAATTAAATTATGTATATATTGCACATAGTTTGACGGTATTTAACAGCAGCAAGTTACACAATGTTATAATCGGGAGATAAGTTTCCATTCATTTCGGCAAGCCTGGGCAACAACGATTAAAATATTTCTTGCTCCCAAACCAATTGTATATTTCATTACAAAAAGCAGTTATACCATACTATGTTTAGGTACTAATGAATTATATCCTCAAAACAAACGCACACATAAATAACAAAGGAAAATACATAATTTAATAAATCCACAATATGATAACATTTTACAGATTAATTTAATAAACTTTTACAAAACATAGGTTGATGTTATATCGGGGGGAAAAATACATATTTAAACATTTCAATTATTCTCTGCATATTTAAGTAATGCTAGTTTATATAACAGATGAACAGATGTACAATATCCAGAAAGTAAGTGCAAAAAATATATATGATGTGTGCATTTCCAACATATCCTCTGAAAGAGTGTTAGTCGTTGAGTAGTGAGCCATTCGTTTTTTTTTCGTGGTGCGATGTCTGCTGAGAAGTCCTTGTATGCGTCTCCCGCTCTAACGTAGACTGGAAGTTTACAAGCACACACTCAATGAACCGGAAATGGAATTACGTCATCCCGTGGATCATCCAATGAGCGCGTAGCTCTTATCCGGCAGAAGTGGATCGGGACTTACCCTAAATGTGATTGGACAATTCGAAACCTCGTACCCAGAGTTCAATGCAGTATATTAGCGGGATTTTTGATCGCTGGAGAGTGGAGATATATTTATTTTGAAGTTGAACGCATTATCACTGATTTTTCTATTTGTATGTTGTATCAGCTTTACCAAGATTCAAGAACTAGTTGTGGAATAGATATAGATGGCAAACAAAATGGGTTTCGCTCTCTTTGACTTTTTTAATGAGAATGCGGTTGACATCGGCAAGGTTTCGTGGATCCAAGAGCCTTCGTCTTTGACAATGGAATCCGTGTCGGAGAATGAAACTGTTGTTAAAGTGGCGTGGCCCAAAGGCGGAGTGGAGGGGAGCGATATCCAATTGTCGCTGGCTAAGGTGGTCAAGTTTGCAGGTAAGCAGAATCCACACAATAAATATATATCTATCTATAGATGTTTTAATAGAGCTATGTCTAAATAATGTATCCTCACTCATAGCTTCGTTTTTATGAAATAATATTGGAAATAGTATATGAGCTTTATAATATCGGAAATTACTCACACTTTTGAGATCAATCTGAATCTGCTCTGAATCTTTTGAGATCAATCTCTGCTCTGAATCATGGAACCAAAAGTCCCACATATCTTGCGTGTCTGGAAAAAGTTATTTGGCATTTTTAGGGGGGGCACTTGTTTTGCCAAATAACTTTAGCTAATTCCAAAAAATCTAATTAGTGTGTGGTCCGACTGCTGCATTACACAAATAAGCAGTCAACAAGTAATATTGAAGTATTGTGCAAGAATTTACCTACATGTAACTGTCTTAATTGACTTAAGACTAAATAAACGAGGCGCCACAATAGAATGGAATGGACTAGATCTATAATCATTAGGGGTGTAACGGTTCACAAACATTTCGGTTCGGTACGTACCTCGGTTTTTTGGTCACGGTTCGGTTTGGTACGTTTTCGGTACAGCAGCATTTTTTTTCACAAAACAAAACATATATATATATTTTTTTATTATTATTATTAAACTGTGAATAATGTATTCACTCAAATAAATACAAAATATAATAAAATAAACATTAAGGTGCAGCATTTCGATGAACTGAAATAATCTGTATTTGAACTTTACTGTACTAGTAATCACAAAACATAAACTATTAGTTTTGGGTTTTTAATTATTATTAAACTGTGAATATTCACTCAAATAAATACAAAATATAATAAAATGAACATTAAGGTGCAGCATGTCGATGAACTGAAATAATCTGTATTTGAACTGAACTGTACTAGCACCTAAGCAGCCAGTTTGACATTAGGACTTGCTTGTCATTGTATTTTCATGTTGTTTAAAGAAAGATGAACTTGTCCACATTGCTTGCCGAAAGGGCAGATCTGCTGGCACTAACAATGTCTCCTGCTGTGGAGAACACCCTCTCTAGGGACAGAGGTAGCACAGCCAGGTAGCGCTTTGCTAACATGGCAACATAAGGATATGTGGCGTTTGTAATAGCTTTGGCACGGTCTGAACTCTCTGCGAGTGGTGGAGGCTTAAATGCTAGTGGGAGTTGGGTTTGCACTTCAGTCATTTTTTCTTTTGGTACCGGTGATATTCACGTTCGGGTGATGCCTTTTCAAGAGTGTGCAAGTTTGATGTATTGCCAGCCGCGTAACCAATTTTAGTTGAACAATGCCGACAAACAGCTTTGGTTCAGTCCACCTGTCTTTGTCCGTCATCCTTGTTCGTAACTGCAAAACCAAAATGTTCCCAAACCGGAGACTTCAATGATGCTGGAGGATTTTCGAGCTCAACTTCAGCTCAGTTCCTCAAATTACTGACTACATTTGAACGCATCCCTCTGACCAGCTCTCATAGTATGCCTCTCATCCAATGAAATGACTTGCTCGCTCTATGACGCGTTGAACCCAATGTGAGCAAATTACTCTGAATGCTGCGACGCAGCACCTGAGATTACTTCCAAAAAGTTATTCACGTTCTCAATTTTTTACGTTTAACGTTATATTCGTTCGGTACACTTCGGTACACACCTGTACCGAACCGAAGGGCCCGTACCGAATAATTTCGGTACGGGTATGTGTACCGTTACACCCCTAATAATCATATAAAGCTTGCTATAGATGAGGCTGCGTGTATAGTATACGGGGAATGGAGTAAATTGTCCAGTACATTTTGTGGTAATTAATAATTAGAAGAAACAAATGTTGGACAAAAAGTGTGTGTGCTAGCCGGTGAGAAACATTGATATTTGTAAGCACCCTGAGGGTCCCAGTTAGACTGCAATGTCTATATTCTCAGACTACCGGGATCGATGTATGTACATATATAGGCACTCCTGTATATATTATATTATTATTGTTCTTTTCAGCTCAAGGTAAGCAGCTTCTGCGGCACAGGGACGAGTTTGTGCGGTTAGGCAGTGCAGAGCTGCAGTCACCGGAACTGGGCCGAGGGAAGAGAGAACCGAAGAGGAAGCTCTCGGACATCGAAGACCATGATGTAATTTAATTTGTTTACATTTCTCCATTTTAGATTTGGTGGTTTGTGTTTGTCTGCATCATACTGTCAGTCATATGCAGTATATGGCAGTTTAATAAACGTGTTTATATATAATTTATAATTGCATCCTAGTTTTAGGAGTGATGTTTACTGCCATGGTGGCTGGGTTTCATCTAACGTACCATGCATATATGCTGGCCTGTTTAATTAAATTGTGGAAGTGAGATACAGTTAATATAGTGTCTAGCTTTTGAGGAAATAAGTTAATCCATAGCAACATTTCACCATATTACATTATATTCACTATTTATAACTTATATTCATCAGCCATGACAAGTTGCATATATATAAGGCAATACATTTATTTCTATGTTATAGGAAGAACCATCCCTTCCCAAACCACCTTCAAACGCTGCCAAGAAGAAGAAGACAATGAGCAGCATGACATCATCGGTATTGGAACAGCTGAAGGTAAATATATATATATATATATATAAGCTCAACTAAGTGGAGTGTACTCTCAATACAATAGTAAGCATGCAACTCACTATTGTTTATGTTATGTACTATGTATTATAATTGTATGTCCGCGGTCCAATAAATAAAAAAACATATATACAATATCTATTTACAAGGGTAGAACTTCAAGATAATTTACAACTCGCCAGCAGGACTAGTGGTTTTTGAAATTCTGATACTCGTGCATATGGCTAAATTGTTGTCAGCGTAGTGGTATTGCAGGGTGTAATGGTAACACATATAGAAGAAGTATAACTTTTGTGCCGTTTGACACCATTATATTTGGTTATATACACCATTAAACACCAACATTTCTGGTACCTTTATTTGTACTTTGCTTATGTATGTAGGTGTGTATGTATTTATGTAAGTATGTCTACCCAAAATTGTGTCATGCCATGGGCAAAAAGAAACATCACCTAGTTTTAAATAATTAATAAATATTTATTTGCAGGAAAAGTATTCACACAGCCACGACAACAGTGGACCGCCCGAAGCCGCATGTTCGCATCCCGACCAGGAATGCCGCAAATGCAAACTACTTCAACAACAAATAGACATCCTTGAGGAGGAGAAAGCTACATTGCTGGCGTCATTGAGAATGAACAAAAGTAAGTGTTCAATTTCACTTATTCAGCATTACAGATAATTGTTTTATTACATTGGGGGGAAGACAGTCTGGCGGGTCTGATCGCAGTAGCAGTCCAAAACATGGAGGATGGGTGATTTGCATTATTTCTGCTAATGCATGAAAACTGAATGCTGTTGTGTTCCAAAACCTTTATATATAAAATGTTTATGAATATGTTTTAAGTTTACATTAGAAAAAATATGTACTTCGAACCCATGTCTGAAATGTGCCAATGAATATTTCCAGTCGCTGGAGATGTTGTTGCCAAATTGGAGCTGCTATGTCACACGCCAGCTCCAAAGCTGCCAGATATGACAATGCCCATGAGGACACCTCCAAGTCCCTTCAATCGAGAGTCAAGTACACTGAGGTAAATTAATGAGTTTTACATTTTTTATGAATAATTATTACTGTCTTTTGGGCTTCTGTTATAATTGTAACGATTCTAGTACACACTGGATTTTGGTTGTACATGTCTCTGGGCCATGCAGTGTTTAATTATTTACAACAAACCAGCTTTTTCTGTTTAACTCTTTCGGCGCGGCAGGTGACTAGTCGACGTTTGACCTTAATGCACTCGTGGCCTACATATATGAATGGAATATATATATATATCAAATATATATATATATATATATATGAACTAAATATATACATATATGAAATACATATTATTTGAAATACATATATGAAATATCCAGCGCTGAGCAATGCACAAAAAATATAAAATTAGCGCCAAAAGGGTTGAGCACATTTTTCTAACAAACACTGCATACTATTGGGATGTGAAGTTAATTAGTTATTACCTTGCGTGCCTTACAGAGATGGAGATGATGGAGATGCATCGGTTGCTGGTTCCCCATCAGCAAAAAAGGTAAGGAATTATCTTTTCAATTTGATGTTTCCGCTAAGTAGGAAGAGAATTCCAGATGTATTACTTCCAAACCCATCAGCTGGACTAGTGTCATGGTGCAGTGCCTGTGTCAATTTGTATATTCAATTTTAATTATATCAAAATTGAGCCTCCGTGGCGAAGTGGTTGGTACCGTCAGCAGCAAATCAATTCAAAAGAGTAGAGAATTGTTTAATCATTCATTTCATTATTCCAGATCTCTTAATTGGCCTGGAGATTGTGCAAAATGGTGGCCTAAAGATCCATTTCGCCATCACCATTATAATATACGTTGAAATTCCAATATCATCCACCTACTGTAACCTATAGCAGCATAAATTCCGATTGCAAACTCCAATATCATCAATTGTAATACCGGCTTCAGTCTGTGTGGATATTAGATGGTACATTATTATTAGGGGTGCACCGAATGGGAAATTCTTGGCCGAAACCGATACCGAAAATAGGAAACAGTTGGCCGAAAACCGAATGCCGAAAGGCCGAAAATGATTAATAGAAATATATATATATAATGTATACATTTTTTACCAATGTTGTTCAGCTACCTGATTATGGAAATAGACATGATTATGGCAAAACTTAAATAATAATCACTATTATGGGTCCATAAAACATTTATTCAGCACTTTTGAATGCATACAGTACATTTATATATGTCATGTATTATTGCTAAAAAACATTATATCGCATTCTTAGTGTCGCCAACTCGTTTCTAATATGCAAAGACAACAAATGCGTCTATGATGTATTTTCGATCAGACGAGATCTCTCTCCCCCGTCTGTGTGCGAGGGGGCGGGGCAGTTTACACACACGCAGCTGCTACATGCGGCGGAGCACACTGCGGAGATGGCGGAGAGAACGCGCTCCGAGGTGTGGTTAAACTTTACCCGTCTCGATGGGGAGAATACTTGTTACCATAAGTGCAATAAGAGTTTAGCATGTAAGCACGAGCAATTTGTCTAAACATTTAGCAAAAGTGCACCGCATGCAGACGGAGGAATGTACCGAGTCTTTCTAGCAGCTCTGTAGCCCCATCCACGAGTAACGTTTCCACGTCAGGTGTTATGTATGCTAGCAGCAACACACGGAGTTAACTACATTATACAAACATGGGTTAATGATTAGAGGAAACTGAGTTATTTAGTTTGTTAAAATTTCAGCTATTCTGTTTACAGTCTGTCATCAGATTATTTAATACGATTTGTTAAAGGCTCAGGGCAATCTCGATGACAAAGGTCAATGTCCCCCCCCCCCCCCCCCCCCCTGTGAGCCAGCCGCGAGCATGGTCGCCGCGTCTTTATTACGTCATCACAACAACAAAGCCGAAAGAGCCTTTTTAACCATTTTCGGCCGATAATTTTCGGTGGCCGAATATTCGGTGCATCCCTAATTATTATTATTATTTTTTTTTTTATTATTATTATTATTTGTTACTTGTCACAGTCAATTAATAAAATACAATATTATGCTGTTGGATTTCATTGCAGTTCCCAATAGCAAAGTGGCAGATTAGGCGATGTTCGACCACCTCGCTGCAGAAATTCATCAATGACCTCCTCCATGGCCTGTATTGCACAGAGTACATGGCCAAGCACTCACTTACTGGCTACAAGGCCAGTAAGGAGTCTGATGCTGGCAAGAGGAAGGACAGCATTCCACAAGAAGAGGTTGCTGAAATAATTGGTAAGATTTGTTGATATGTAGCAATAGTCCCAGCTAACAAATTTACGTATTAACTACGTAGTTACAACGTAGTGGTTTAGTAGAATTTCTGGACTGCCAGATACGTTTTTTTACTACGTAGTGAAATTACCAAATGGGCACTTTCTCATGACCTTTCGGCTTCCCCTGCAAATGTTTGTTTCTACTTTGTGCTAAACTTTGCTTCACATATCCTCCATGTTCTATGACTATTAAAGAAACATGTCATATTTTATCAAGACATGTCGTAGTTCCCGCTGTAAAAGCGCAAAATCCAGTGTGAGAAAAAGTTTTTAGAGAGTACTTGTCCATGGACAAGTGAGTTTGGCAATTTACTTGTCCGAATACATTTTTCACTTGTCCAGAATGGACAAAAATTTGGGGCCACTGGAATCTTCTTCTTCGTCATCGTATTTTACATTTTCCCACGGTTTTTACGACACCGCTAACGTAAGTGAGCGGTAAGATTTTACTGCATCACACATAGGGTTGGGTATCATTTGGATTTTAACGATTCCGGTTCTGCTTTTCGATTCCGGTTATTTTCGGTTCTCGATTCCGGTTCTTTGAGAGGGTAAAAATAAGTCCCATGACAAACTGGGAGAAAAATATATTTATGAAAACATTAAGTCAAATCTGTATTCCTATTTACAAATCACTTCATACTGTTGAATTTCTTACGGTTATTGAATACAATTATATAAAAATAATCTCTGCATTGTTTAGTTAGTTCTAAGACCACACGACCACACGAGGACGAAAACGGCTAAACGCATAGGATTAACGCAAACGCAATTGCAAACAAGCTTCCGTCCACACGCAATAGTTATCCGGATAGTGTCTGCTCACACGAGACCGCTCCGTTTAGCTCCAACCGCTGGAGAAGCTGCAGTACATATGCAGGAGCCTGTACGTGGCGCTGTAACTTCCTCCACAAAAGCAGCGAAGAAGCATGGTTGTCATGGTTGCCCTTCTGTTTATTCTCCGCGGTGGGGGCCGAGGGAACCGGGCAGAGTTTTTCGCCAGTCAACGTGTATTAAAGTTTAAACCTTCCGACAAAATTATAAAAGTGCCGGTCAAAGGTCTTCTTTGTTATTTATTGAGCTTTAAAACAAATGAATAACGACTCTATATAATATAATAATAAAAATACACGGAGCCTCTCTTTTTCCACCCTCTCTTTGGACAGCGTCAGTGTCTGTTTCATGCAGCAGCTGATCCAATAATGAGTGACCCGGCCGACAGTAAAAATAAACATATTTATAACTAGGTAGTTTGAGAGGTGTCTCCGTCCTGTCAGATTAGACTTCACTCGCGTTTATGTCCATATCGAGAGAAAGATAAATAATCTGAATTCAGTGTGCAGTTTACTTTGACGCGGGGTGAGCAGCAGAGGTGGGGAGAGGCGGGGCTATTGCGCAATCATTATCAGAAAATGATCGCTGAAGCTGCAGTACATATCCACAAAAGCAGCGAGTAAGATCCCCCCGGATGTGTAAGTCTGCTGTAGATGTTGCACAAAGAACTGTAGCATGGTCAGTAGCGTCCGGAGCACGATAGCAACTCTGCGATCCGCCATTGTTGTTGTTGTTGGTGGCGAAACACATCAGCAATGGCGCGGGGTACGCGGAGGTGAGCAGCAGAGGTGGGGAGAGGCGGGGCTATTGCTATTGCGCAATCACTATCAGAACATGTTCGTATAGGGCGTACACACAGAGCCGTTTGACCCCCCAGAGCGTTGCGTATGCCGTTCTATCCACCTTGGGACCCGTTGTCGTTTCCTCAGTCGTTTAGTGCCGTATGCGGTCGTCCTCGTGTGGCCGAATGGTCTATATGACACTAAACAGTAACGCAAACGGCCGTTTTTCGTCACTCGTGTGGCCGGGGCATAAGTGGTGCAGTTTGAGAATGTACAATTGGCCCAGTCTCCTCTGATGGTTACACTGCAACCTGCCTGTGAGACAGAGTCCAACCACCACATGTCCAACACATAGGCCCTAATAATAATGACACATTAGATGTATAGCCTATAGGCCTAGCGTTTTTCTACAACTCAAAAGACGCTTGCTTACTTCATAAAGGAAATGGTGGTCAATATTAACAACATAGGAGTTAAAACCGCTTAATAACCTTCATTATGTGTTAGAGAGGAAAGAACATAAGAAAGGTTTGATAAGATGAGGCTGTTAAACCGGGCAGCGGATTCCGCTGTATGTAGAGAGAGAGAGAGATGAGGATAGAGAGAGAGAATAGAGAGAGAGAGAATAGAGAGAGAGAGAGAGAGAGAGAGATAGATAGAGAGAAGAGAGAGCTAGAGATTCGATAGATACTCTCTCTCTCTAGCGCTCGCTCTCTCTCTCTCTCTCTCCTCTCCTAGCTCTCTCTTCTCTCTCGCTATCTCTCTTCTCGCTCTCTCTCATTCTCTCTCTCTCTCTCTCTCTCTACGCTCTCTCTCTACTCTCTCTCCACTCTCTCTCTGGGCTGAGCTGCCCTGCTTCCACCATGCAGCGATCAGCTTATACGGAGCATAGAAGAGAGCTGCAGGTCCGCGTGGGCGCGCCTCGCCTCCTGTCCTCACCAACTCTTATTAATCCCTGTACCGGACAAATTGTTATTTTTTTCCTACTCGGAACCGAGTTTTGCTTCCCAACCTTGCCATAGTGCTACACTTCTCACCACGCTCCGCCCCGCCCCCGTCTAACAGTACAGAAAAGCGGCGATATGCATTTCCTTAGGAATCGACAAGCAGAACCGAAACTAACACTTCTAAACGAACAATGGCGGACACGTACAATTTGCGAATGAGTTCTGCCTTTTGTAAACTGAATGTATCAATAATTTGTCAATAAATCAGGCCGAAAAACGTCACTTGTCCGCCGGACAAGTCAATTGAAAGATCTACTTGTCCGATATTGTAAATAGCACGTCCCGGACGGTGGGACGTGTACTTTTTCGCACACTGAAAATCTGAACAAAGATCGTACCAAAGATTCCAACTGCCAAACCGCCATGCAACTGCTCTATACATTGTGTGCAGTGTGCACACTTGTTCAGTTTACTTTAGTAAAATGTATTCTAGTTTTCACACAATTTTCATATACACATACAAAAACTAATAATTTTGTTCTATGGAGAAAATTGCTTCTATGCATTAATTAAATAACGTTAAAATTAACTAATATGTACAAAAACAAATCTCAGATCACCAAATAAACATCTACGTGTCCTTGTTACGTATTCACAACGTAATATAACTACGTAGTTGGCCTAACGTTGCTGAAGTATGTGCATAAACATGTACTATGTAAATACTACGTATTTTCAAGACATTACCTAAACGGTACCTAACCACTACGTCATATATACGTAGTGTGTTAGGTGGGAGTATGATGCAACTTGGCAAATAAAGTAGATTTATATTGAAATCATGTGCAAGTTGAAATCTTCCAAGTACATGGTAGTTATACATATTTTGTAGTGTAGTGGAAAACAATGTTGTGATGCTGGGAATTAAGTGAACTATTTGTAGAGTTTCTGTGTAGTAATATATAGTCATAAATCGACCATCTATTATAATATGAATACATGTAGGCTACTGATTAAATTACTATTTATATTAACCATTGCATTAAAAAAAATTGATTGATTTATTACCTTCATGAATCAATATTCTTTGGTGAATGGCTTTAATGCAAATTTCAATATATTATTCTGTTATAGCGGCAGCAAAACAAATCTTCGCCACCAAGACGGACATGGAGGTACGGCTGGCCATCCGCCAGAAACTGAATGGGGCTGCCAAAGTGGTCTCGGCGAGGAAAGTGGCAACACCTCCAGACGCCAGCCAATAGAGTACAGATTCATCATTCATTTCATTATCCCAGAAGGTCTCTTGGCCCAAATTCGCATAACTTGCGAAAAAGTAGCTTACCGGCATAACAATATTATATTAAACCTTGTATATTAGGATATAATAAATAAATATAAATAATAAATGTATATAGCCCAATGTTCTATTACATTTATGCTCAGTTTGTATGCTCTAATCTTGGTACTTTTAACACACATGCTTATTTAAGGTACTTTATATTTGCTTGGATAGTAACATATTTTACTCACTGCCATGCTTCACAATTTTTATTGTATTCTGATGTAAATGCTCCAGAATTTCTGTGACTGCATCTGTATGTATACGTTGATCACTTTTGTTATGTAACTAATTATCTGTTACAACTGGAGATTAAAGCTAAGTGACATAACAATAGCTATTGTTAGTGTGAGTCTGTTACAAACAACTCATTGGAGTCTGCAGTACTCTACTCTGTTTTTCAGTCTATTATATGGCATGTAACACATAATTACTGTGGGGCATTCTCTAAAACATGTATCAAATATATAGCTGTATGTGACTCAATATCAGGCATTGCTATATAATTCAATATTCTATATAATGTCACAACACATGTGGTGTTAGCTATAGAAGATTCTGTATTGTCCATTCATATTGTAGAGCTTATTCTATAGAGTACAGAGCAGTTATATAGAAAACATCCATGGATTTTCTATAGATTATTTATGGAATCTATAGGAAAATCTATAGGTTAATTCTATAGAATTTCTACACCAATCCTGTACTGTTCTGCAGAACAATTTTATAGAAAACAATAGCAATTTTCTATATGATTCTATAGATTATTTGGTGGAATCTATAGTAGAATCCATAGGTGAATTCTATAGAATATTTGCCACTATCCTGCAGTATATTCTACAGAAATTCTATAGAAACATCAATAGATTGTTCTATAGATTATTTTGCAGAATCTATAGTAAAATCCATAGGTAAATTCTATAGAATATCTGCAAAAATGCTATAGTATTCCTCAAAGAAGTTCTATAGAAATATCCACAGATTCTATAGAATATAGGTCACTAATTCTATAGTTTTCTACAGAATGGTATTCTACAGAACACTTCTATAGAAAGCATCCATGGGTTTTTCTATAGGATTCTATAGATTATTTTCTACAAAAAAACCATCTACACAGTATATATTTTCTATAGTACTATATTCTATAGATTATTTCCCAGAATCTATAGTAACATTTCTATAGTATATCCGCAAAAATCCTGTAGTATTCTACAGAACATTTCTATAGAATTCGTCCATAGATCTTTCTATAGTATTCTATAAATTATTTCCCAGAATCTATAGTTACATTTCTATACTATGTCCGCAAAAATCCTGTAGTATTCTACAGAACATTTCTATAGAATTCGTCCATAGATCTTTCTATAGTATTCTATAGATTTTTTTGCTAAGGGCTGAGTGGCCGCTGTGTACTCATCGTGTTGTTGTTGGTGTTTGTTTCTCAGGCGGCGTGTTAGATTGGTCGTGTTGAATGTAGCTCTGTTCTTTCCACCACGCGGAACCTCCGCCTTGCAAACATTGCATCCGGCTGTTACACTGCCTTCGCTTTCAATTTTATAATACTTCCAAACTCCTGACATTTTCTCTGTCCCAACTCCCGAGTCACCAGCTGAACGTAGCCTCTCGTTAGCGTACTGCTACTATTAGACACTGCGCCCACTATGTTTCCAGATTTGAGAGAAATAAGCAAATGAAAACAAGCCCAAAAGAAGCAACACATACATGATGTTGTGTCATTTTAAACCAAAACTAAGGCCTCAGGATGACTTTAAGACGTGAACATGGTCATTTTAGTTTTGTAACATTATATTAAAAAAAATAAAAAAATAAAATAAAAATCCCGATCCCCGATTTTTTTCTCCCGATTCCGATCTTTTGAAAATCACGTGATCGGCTCCGATCCCCGATCGGATCGGGACATCTCTAAATAGGACTAATGGTGTCTGAAAAGAGTAACAGGCAAAAGGCCGGACACCCAAACCACTCTGTTTCCTACAGTCTAGTTTAGATTTCTAATTGTTGGTAGAAAACGCATAAACCTCTCCATCAAGGATTATATTAACAGATTTGAACTTAAGTTTAATCACACTGCGACGCCATGGTAAAGAACCATCTTCCATATTCCCTTTGAAGATGAACAGCAGGGGGACCTTCACTATCATTTATACTGATCATTTTAAAGCAGAGGCCCTCCCCTGCAGCTCTTCATGTCTCTGTTTCTGCACAGACAGACAGACAGACAGACAGACAGACAGACAGACAGACAGACAGACAGACAGACAGACAGACAGACAGACAGACAGACAGACAGACAGACAGACAGACAGACAGACAGACAGACAGACAGACAGACAGACAGACAGACAGACTGTGGACGACAGGTAAATAACAATAACATCAACTGTTAATATTAAAGAATGTGTACATTACATGATTTCACTATAACAGATTGTTCTATTGGGTATCAGGTAGCAGAGCAATGAGTGAAGGTTTGTTATTATTAAACACACAGGTCTTGTTGATGGGAGTGATGTCTACCAGACTGAGAAACTATGGAGGAACAAAGGTGAAGATGCAACCATGAGCTGCAGACACACAAAGGATGCTAGCTACTACCAGATGTACTGGTACAGACAGCTGCCAGGAGAAACGATGGAACAGATCGTGTACACAAAGATATCACGCAAAGATCATGATTTTGGAGAATTCAGCAGCAAGAAGTTCTCAGCCACCAAGGTTTACTTTGGAAACGGGACGTTCACAGTGAAGGATCTGCAGCCAGGAGACAAAGGCTTGTACTCCTGTGCTGTGGGTGAACACAGTGACACACACACAGGAGGAGGCTGAACAAAAAACCCTCACCGTTTCACTCTCATTGCACGTCATTTACGTCACTGCCACCAGCAACTCTTTATCTGTTTCTATGTTTGACTTTCAATGGCATTACTTTGGATTTTTTTATGTTATGTTCTAGAACTCGTCTTTATGTAGTTTGACTTTGATGGTTTTTATTCTGGTTGATTTGATATGAGAGCATGTGGGCCTAAAGCTGAGGGAGGTTCTTTGTCTGTGAAGGCTGGCGTAATATCGCTGCATTGCTTTAAAAAAAAAAAAAAACCTAAAAAACAATTTGACTGCCTGGTTTCCATGGCGTTATTTTGTTAACATTTTAATAAGTATCGTGCCTTTTATTGAATTTAAGCAATTGTTGGTATATCTTGTGTTTTGTATACACTGTGTATGATTTTTTGATCTGTTATGCTTGTGTATTATTTAATTGTGAAAAACCATTAAAAGCATGTAAATCTAAAAACCTTGATGAAGTCAAGTCAAACCGAAACGAAACACAACTCTGTATAATATTACTGTACGGTAAAACTGAGTTCCAGGGTTCATTTCGGGTCTGTGTTGTCTGGTCTCCTGCCAACAGGGGGCAGTACAGCATCTCTGTGGTGTGCAGTGAGAGTATGACCCCAGGAAGAAAGGTTTCCTGATGGGAGGCTCTTCAGTAGAACAGCACACAGTGATGAACACACAGAGTAACGTGTTCTTAGAGTCAGTCATAAAACACACAAGATGATCCTCCTCTTCTGCACAGCCCTTCATGTCATACTGGTTTCAGGTAATAGAACTAAAGATTTATTATCAATAATCACAGTTTTTGATGTAAAAGCCCATGATAGCATATTGTTTTTCCACAGGTTCCTCTCTGAGTGACCTCGTCTCGCAGACTCCAGCTTATATGTACAAAAACCTCGGAGAAGAAGCCGTCATCAGCTGTTCTCACAGTATTAAAGACTACAACCGGATTCTCTGGTACAAACAAATGAAGGACGGACAACTGCAGTTCCTCGGATACATCTTCGCAACTCAGAAAACCCCAGAGAGTGGCCTGGGGGTGAAGATGGATGGAGATGCAAATATAAATAAGAACTGCACACTGACAGTTGAAGGGCTGAGTGAGAACAGCAGTGCACTTTATTTCTGTGCTGCCAGTCAACACAGTGCTGCAGGTCTCTGCTCCTCCTGTACAAAAACCTCCTCAACACGGTTCATTTACAGCTCTGTGCACCTGGAACATCACTTCCAACCAACGTCTATGTTCCTGCTGATTACCATGAGAGATTATAATAACAGGAGGTCGTCCTTCCTGCAGAGAAATGTAACTTCCTGTTATAACAAGCGGCATTAGAGACTCAGGATTAACAGGTTCACCATCGAGACTAAATATAATTATATTACTTTAGTTGTCCTACATGCAGTTGAGTATAATTGAATATATTTCACAGTTTTAGAGCTGCAACGATTTGTGGTTAATCGATGAGTAGATCGACAGAAAACAAAAGCCGTCTATTTTGATAAGCTATTCAATTCTATCATATTGTGTTTGTGCAAAAATGCCAGGAAATGATCTTTTCAGTCTTGTTCGTATATTTTGGTTTGTTTACAAATAGTTTTTATTCTGTTGCATTTCATATGGGAACATGTGGGCCTAAATCTGAGGGAAAGTATTTGTAAGAGTAACTGCGCAGGCTTACGTTACATATATTTAGTTATTTCTTTAATTATTGACAAAGCTATTGACAGGAGTTCATCATATGAAATGGACTTCTTTTCATTAAAATATTAATCTTGATGAAGTCTCAACAACGAAACATGTTCTCTGTATAATATCACTGTACGGTAAAACTGAGTTCCAGGGTTCATGCGTGCTAATAGAACCGTCCTTAGGGCAGCAGAGCGGAAACGGTGGAAATCCAAACACCATGACAACCTCCTAACCTATCAGGCTCTCCTCTCCTCTTTCTCTGCTTCGATCTCTCAGGCAAAAAGCACTTTCAAGATAAGATCCAATCTTCCTATTCCAATCCCAAAAAACTATTTTCCATCTTCTCCACCCTCTTGGACCCCCAAAAGCTCCTCCCCCCCTCCTCACTTCTGTCAAGCGACTTTGTTACCCACTTTGAAAAAAAGGTTAATGATATTCGCTCTTCTTTTTCTGACTCACCTTTACTCACCGCTGGGTCACCAGACCCTCCTTCCACCAACACACTAACCTCCTTTTCCCCTCTCTCTCCAAGTGAGGTTCTTACCCTCATTACCTCTGCCCGCCCTACCACCTGTCCTCTGGACCCCATCCCTTCAAACCTCCTTCAGACTATCGCTCCTGATATTCTACCGTTTCTCACCCATTTCATCAACACTTCTCTAACTTCTGGTCACTTTCCAAACAGTCTCAAGGAGGCAAGAGTAAACCCTCTCCTAAAGAAACCCACTCTCAACCCGTCTGATGTTATAAACTACAGGCCTGTCACTCTCCTCCCGTTCCTGTCTAAATCACTTGAACACGCTGTCTTTAAACAACTCTCCTGTTATCTCAATCAGAACAACCTTCTGGATCCGCACCAGTCTGGTTTCAAGGCAGGTCACTCCGCAGAAACTGCTCTCATTGCTGTCACGGAGGAACTGCACACGGCTAAAGCAGCCTCCCTCTCCTCTGTCATCATCCTGTTGGACCTGTCTGCTGCATTCGACACGGTGAATCATCAGATCCTCCTTCGCACTCTCCAAGAACTTGGAGTTTCTGGCTCTGCACTTTCCCTCCTCACCTCATGCCTCAAAGACCGTACCTACAGGGTGACTTGGAGAGGGTCCGAGTCCGACCCTTGTCAATTAACTACTGGGGTCCCTCAGGGCTCTGTTCTTGGTCCCCTCCTCTTCTCCTTGTACACAAACTCGCTCGGATCTGTCATTAGCCCGCATGGTTTTTCTTACCACTGCTACGCTGACGACACCCAATTAATTCTGTCCTTTCCCTGCTCAGAGACCCAGGTCGTCGCACGCATCTCTGCTTGTCTAGCTGACATCTCTCAGTGGATGTCTGCTCACCACCTCAAGCTCAACCTTGACAAGACTGAGCTGCTCTTCCTCCCGGGAAAAGATTGTCCCACTCTTGACCTGACAATCAACATCGGCACCTCAGTTGTTTCCCCGACTCAGACTGCAAGGAATCTGGGTGTGACCCTAGATAACAACCTGTCCTTCACTGCAAACATCGCTGCTACAACCCGCTGCTGCAGATACACGCTTTACAACATCAAGAAGATACGTCCCCAGCTGACCCAGAAAGCGACTCAGGTTCTGGTCCAGGCTCTCGTCATCTCACGCCTAGACTACTGCAACTCCCCTCCTGGCTGGTCTACCTGCATGTGCCATCCGACCTCTGCAGCTCATCCAGAATGCAGCGGCTCGTCTGGTCTTCAACCTTCCAAAATTCTCCCACACCACTCCGCTCCTCCGCTCCCTTCACTGGCTTCCGGTAACTGCTAGAATCCACTTCAAGACACTGGTACTTCAATCAATCAATCAATCAATCAATCAATCAATCAATCAATCAATGTTTATTTATATAGCCAAATATCACAAATGTTACATTTGTCTCAGTGGACTTCACAGTTTGTACAAAATATCAGTATGACAATACGACACCCTCTGTCCTTAGACCCTCTGTCCTTAGACCCTCTGTCCTTAGACCCTCTGTCCTTAGACCCTCACATCGTACAAGGAAAAACTTCCGAAGAAAACCCACAGTTTAAAGGGAAAAATGGGAGAAACCTCAGGGAGAGCACCAGAGGAGGGATCCCTCTCCAGGACGGACAGACGTGCAATAGATGCCGTGTGTAAATTGAAAAGATAATACATTTGCAACGTAGGTAGACCAAATGTTTGGAAATGCATGTGTGTATATCAGTCTGCGCCGGAAGCGCAGACTGATATACACACATGCTGCGAATGGATCTGGCCCTTCCTACATCCAGGACATGGTTAAACCGTACACCCCAGCGCGTGCACTCCGCTCTGCATCAGCCAAACAGCTCGCTGCACCCGCACTGCAAGGGGACCCAAGTTCCCATCAGCAAAAACACGTGGGTTTGCTGTCCTGGCTCCAGGATGGTGGAATGAGCTCCCCATTGACATCAGGACAGCTGATAGCTTGCACACCTTCCGGAGCAGACTGAAAACTCATCTCTTTCGACTCCACTTCGAGCGATAGAATTACTAACAAAGCACTTTTATACTAATAAAGGGCTGGCTTATCTAAAGTCAGTTGAGTAGCACTTGAAATGTTTTTGCTCTATGAAACCTGATGTACTTATATGATTCTGTTTTCTTCAAGTTTGTATTTTGTTGGTCGAACGCACTTATTGTAAGTCGCTTTGGATAAAAGCGTCAGCTAAATGCAATGTAATGTAATGTAATTTCAGGTCTGTGTTGTCTGGTCTCCTGCCAACAGGGGGCAGTACAGCATCTCTGTGGTGTGCAGTGAGAGTATGACCCCAGGAAGAAAGGTTTCCTGATGGGAGGCTCTTCAGTAGAACAGCACATAGTGATGAACACACAGAGTAACGTGTTCTTAGAGTCAGTCATAAAACACACAAGATGATCCTCCTCTTCTGCACAGCCCTTCATGTCATACTGGTTTCAGGTAATAGAACTAAAGATTTCTTATCAATAATCACAGTTTTTGATGTAAAAACCCCATGATAGCAAATTGTTTTCCCACAGGTTCCTCTCTGAGTGACCTTGTCTCGCAGACTCCAGCTTATATGTACACAAAACCTCGGAGAAGAAGCCGTCATCAGCTGTTCTCACAGTATTAAAGACTATGACAGAATCCTGTGGTACAAACAATGAAGGACGGACAACTGCAGTTCCTCGGATACATCATGGCAGGCATAAAAACCCAGAGTCTGGCCCTGGGGTGAGAGATGGATGGAGATGCAAATATAAATAAGAACTGCACACTGACAGTTGAAGGGCTGAGTGAGAACAGCAGTGCACTTTATTTCTGTGCTGCCAGTCAACACAGTGCTGCAGGTCTCTGCTCCTCCTGTACAAAAACCTCCTCAACACGGTTCATTTACAGCTCTGTGCACCTGGAACATCACTTCCAACCAACGTCTATGTTCCTGCTGATTACCATGAGAGATTATAATAACAGGAGGTCGTCCTTCCTGCAGAGAAATGTAACTTCCTGTTATAACAAGCGGCATTAGAGACTCAGGATTAACAGGTTCACCATCGAGACTAAATATAATTATATTACTTTAGTTGTCCTACATGCAGTTGAGTATAATTGAATATATTTCACAGTTTTAGAGCTGCAACGATTTGTGGTTAATCGATGAGTAGATCGACAGAAAACAAAAGCCGTCTATTTGATAAGCTATTCAATTCTATCATATTGTGTTTGTGCAAAAATGCCAGGAAATGATCTTTTCAGTCTTGTTCGTAATATTTTGGTTTGTTTTACAAATAGTTTTTTATTCTGTTGCATTTCATATGGGAACATGTGGGCCTAAATCTGAGGGAAAGTATTTGTAAGAGTAACTGCGCAGGCTTACGTTACATATATTTAGTTATTTCTTTAATTATTGACAAAGCTATTGACAGGAGTTCATCATATGAAATGGACTTCTTTTCATTAAAATATTAATCTTGATGAAGTCTCAACAACGAAACATGTTCTCTGTATAATATCACTGTACGGTAAAACTGAGTTCCAGGGTTCATGCGTGCTAATAGAACCGTCCTTAGGGCAGCAGAGCGGAAACGGTGGAAATCCAAACACCATGACAACCTCCTAACCTATCAGGCTCTCCTCTCCTCTTTCTCTGCTTCGATCTCTCAGGCAAAAAGCACTTTCAAGATAAGATCCAATCTTCCTATTCCAATCCCAAAAAAACTATTTTCCATCTTCTCCACCCTCTTGGACCCCCCAAAGCTCCTCCCCCCCTCCTCACTTCTGTCAAGCGACTTTGTTACCCACTTTGAAAAAAAGGTTAATGATATTCGCTCTTCTTTTTCTGACTCACCTTTACTCACCGCTGGGTCACCAGACCCTCCTTCCACCCACACACTACCTCCTTTCCCCTCTCTCTCCAAGTGAGGTTCTTACCCTCATTACCTCTGCCCGCCCTACCACCTGTCCTCTGGACCCTATCCCTTCAAACCTCCTTCAGACTATCGCTCCTGATATTCTACCGTTTCTCACCCATTTCATCAACACTTCTCTAACTTCTGGTCACTTTCCAAACAGTCTCAAGGAGGCAAGAGTAAACCCTCTCCTAAAGAAACCCACTCTCAACCCGTCTGATGTTATAAACTACAGGCCTGTCTCTCTCCTCCCGTTCCTGTCTAAATCACTTGAACGCGCTGTCTTTAAACAACTCTCCTGTTATCTCAATCAGAACAACCTTCTGGATCCGCACCAGTCTGGTTTCAAGGCAGGTCACTCCACAGAAACTGCTCTCATTGCTGTCACGGAGGAACTGCACACGGCTAAAGCAGCCTCCCTCTCCTCTGTCATCATCCTGTTGGACCTGTCTGCTGCATTCGACACGGTGAATCATCAGATCCTCCTTCGCACTCTCCAAGCACTTGGAGTTTCAGGCTCTGCGCTTTCCCTCCTCACCTCATGCCTCAAAGACCGTACCTACAGGGTGACTTGGAGAGGGTCCGAGTCCGACCCTTGTCAATTAACTACTGGGGTCCCTCAGGGCTCTGTTCTTGGTCCCCTCCTCTTCTCCCTGTACACAAACTCGCTCGGATCTGTCATTAGCCCGCATGGTTTTTCTTACCACTGCTACGCTGACGACACCCAATTAATTCTGTCCTTTCCCCGCTCAGAGACCCAGGTCGTCGCACGCATCTCTGCTTGTCTAGCTGACATCTCTCAGTGGATGTCTGCTCACCACCTCAAGCTCAACCTTGATAAGACTGAGCTGCTCTTCCTCCCGGGAAAAGATTGTCCCACTCTTGACCTGACAATCACCATCGGCACCTCAGTTGTTTCCCCGACTCAGACTGCAAGGAATCTGGGTGTGACCCTAGATAACAACCTGTCCTTCACTGCAAACATCGCTGCTACAACCCGCTGCTGCAGATACACGCTTTACAACATCAAGAAGATACGTCCCCAGCTGACTCAGAAAGCAACGCAGGTTCTGGTCCAGGCTCTCGTCATCTCACGCCTAGACTACTGCAACTCCCTCCTGGCTGGTCTACCTGCATGTGCCATCCGACCTCTGCAGCTCATCCAGAATGCAGCGGCTCGTCTGGTCTTCAACCTTCCAAAATTCTCCCACACCACTCCGCTCCTCCCGCTCCCTTCACTGGCTTCCGGTAACTGCTAGAATCCACTTCAAGACACTGGTACTTCAATCAATCAATCAATCAATCAATCAATCAATCAATGTTTATTTATATAGCCAAATATCACAAATGTTACATTTGTCTCAGTGGACTTCACAGTTTGTACAAAATATCAGTATGACAATACGACACCCTCTGTCCTTAGACCCTCTGTCCTTAGACCCTCTGTCCTTAGACCCTCTGTCCTTAGACCCTCACATCGTACAAGGAAAAAACTTCCGAAGAAAACCCACAGTTTAAAGGGAAAAATGGGAGAAACCTCAGGGAGAGCAACAGAGGAGGGATCCCTCTCCCAGGACGGACAGACGTGCAATAGATGCCGTGTGTAAATTGAAAAGATAATACATTTGCAACGTAGGTAGACCAAATGTTTGGAAATGCATGTGTGTATATCAGTCTGCGCCGGAAGCGCAGACTGATATACACACATGCTGCGAATGGATCTGGCCCTTCCTACATCCAGGACATGGTTAAACCGTACACCCCAGCGCGTGCACTCCGCTCTGCATCAGCCAAACAGCTCGCTGCACCCGCACTGCAAGGGGGACCCAAGTTCCCATCAGCAAAAACACGTGGGTTTGCTGTCCTGGCTCCAGGATGGTGGAATGAGCTCCCCATTGACATCAGGACAGCTGATAGCTTACACACCTTCCGGAGCAGACTGAAAACTCATCTCTTTCGACTCCACTTCGAGCGATAGAATTATTAACAAAGCACTTTTATACTAATAAAGGGCTGGCTTATCTAAAGCCAGTTGAGTAGCACTTGAAATGTTTTTGCTCTATGAAACCTGATGTACTTATATGATTCTGTTTTCTTCAAGTTTGTATTTTGTTGGTCGAACGCACTTATTGTAAGTCGCTTTGGATAAAAGCGTCAGCTAAATGCAATGTAATGTAATGTAATTTCAGGTCTGTGTTGTCTGGTCTCCTGCCAACAGGGGGCAGTACAGCATCTCTGTGGTGTGCAGTGAGAGTATGACCCCAGGAAGAAAGGTTTCCTGATGGGAGGCTCTTCAGTAGAACAGCACATAGTGATGAACACACAGAGTAACGTGTTCTTAGAGTCAGTCATAAAACACACAAGATGATCCTCCTCTTCTGCACAGCCCTTCATGTCATACTGGTTTCAGGTAATAGAACTAAAGATTTCTTATCAATAATCACAGTTTTTGATGTAAAACCCCATGATAGCAAATTGTTTTCCCACAGGTTCCTCTCTGAGTGACCTTGTCTCGCAGACTCCAGCTTATATGTACAAAAACCTCGGAGAAGAAGCCGTCATCAGCTGTTCTCACAGTATTAAAGACTATGACAGAATCCTGTGGTACAAACAAATGAAGGACGGACAACTGCAGTTCCTCGGATACATCATGGCAGGCATAAAAAACCCAGAGTCTGGCCTGGGGGTGAGATGGATGGAGATGCAAATATAAATAAGAACTGCACACTGACAGTTGAAGGGCTGAGTGAGAACAGCAGTGCACTTTATTTCTGTGCTGCCAGTCAACACAGTGCTGCAGGTCTCTGCTCCTCCTGTACAAAAACCTCCTCAACACGGTTCATTTACAGCTCTGTGCACCTGGAACATCACTTCCAACCAACGTCTATGTTCCTGCTGATTACCATGAGAGATTATAATAACAGGAGGTCGTCCTTCCTGCAGAGAAATGTAACTTCCTGTTATAACAAGCGGCATTAGAGACTCAGGATTAACAGGTTCACCATCGAGACTAAATATAATTATATTACTTTAGTTGTCCTACATGCAGTTGAGTATAATTGAATATATTTCACAGTTTTAGAGCTGCAACGATTTGTGGTTAATCGATGAGTAGATCGACAGAAAACAAAAGCCGTCTATTTTGATAAGCTATTCAATTCTATCATATTGTGTTTGTGCAAAAATGCCAGGAAATGATCTTTTCAGTCTTGTTCGTATATTTTGGTTTGTTTACAAATAGTTTTTATTCTGTTGCATTTCATATGGGAACATGTGGGCCTAAATCTGAGGGAAAGTATTTGTAAGAGTAACTGCGCAGGCTTACGTTACATATATTTAGTTATTTCTTTAATTATTGACAAAGCTATTGACAGGAGTTCATCATATGAAATGGACTTCTTTTCATTAAAATATTAATCTTGATGAAGTCTCAACAAACGAAACATGTTCTCTGTATAATATCACTGTACGGTAAAACTGAGTTCCAGGGTTCATGCGTGCTAATAGAACCGTCCTTAGGGCAGCAGAGCGGAAACGGTGGAAATCCAAACACCATGACAACCTCCTAACCTATCAGGCTCTCCTCTCCTCTTTCTCTGCTTCGATCTCTCAGGCAAAAAGCACTTTCAAGATAAGATCCAATCTTCCTATTCCAATCCCAAAAAACTATTTTCCATCTTCTCCACCCTCTTGGACCCCCCAAAAGCTCCTCCCCCCTCCTCACTTCTGTCAAGCGACTTTGTTACCCACTTTGAAAAAAAGGTTAATGATATTCGCTCTTCTTTTTCTGACTCACCTTTACTCACCGCTGGGTCACCAGACCCTCCTTCCACCCACACACTAACCTCCTTTTCCCCTCTCTCTCCAAGTGAGGTTCTTACCCTCATTACCTCTGCCCGCCCTACCACCTGTCCTCTGGACCCTATCCCTTCAAACCTCCTTCAGACTATCGCTCCTGATATTCTACCGTTTCTCACCCATTTCATCAACACTTCTCTAACTTCTGGTCACTTTCCAAACAGTCTCAAGGAGGCAAGAGTAAACCCTCTCCTAAAGAAACCCACTCTCAACCCGTCTGATGTTATAAACTACAGGCCTGTCTCTCTCCTCCCGTTCCTGTCTAAATCACTTGAACGCGCTGTCTTTAAACAACTCTCCTGTTATCTCAATCAGAACAACCTTCTGGATCCGCACCAGTCTGGTTTCAAGGCAGGTCACTCCACAGAAACTGCTCTCATTGCTGTCACGGAGGAACTGCACACGGCTAAAGCAGCCTCCCTCTCCTCTGTCATCATCCTGTTGGACCTGTCTGCTGCATTCGACACGGTGAATCATCAGATCCTCCTTCGCACTCTCCAAGCACTTGGAGTTTCAGGCTCTGCGCTTTCCCTCCTCACCTCATGCCTCAAAGACCGTACCTACAGGGTGACTTGGAGAGGGTCCGAGTCCGACCCTTGTCAATTAACTACTGGGGTCCCTCAGGGCTCTGTTCTTGGTCCCCTCCTCTTCTCCCTGTACACAAACTCGCTCGGATCTGTCATTAGCCCGCATGGTTTTTCTTACCACTGCTACGCTGACGACACCCAATTAATTCTGTCCTTTCCCCGCTCAGAGACCCAGGTCGTCGCACGCATCTCTGCTTGTCTAGCTGACATCTCTCAGTGGATGTCTGCTCACCACCTCAAGCTCAACCTTGATAAGACTGAGCTGCTCTTCCTCCCGGGAAAAGATTGTCCCACTCTTGACCTGACAATCAACATCGGCACCTCAGTTGTTTCCCCGACTCAGACTGCAAGGAATCTGGGTGTGACCCTAGATAACAACCTGTCCTTCACTGCAAACATCGCTGCTACAACCCGCTGCTGCAGATACACGCTTTACAACATCAAGAAGATACGTCCCCAGCTGACTCAGAAAGCAACGCAGGTTCTGGTCCAGGCTCTCGTCATCTCACGCCTAGACTACTGCAACTCCCTCCTGGCTGGTCTACCTGCATGTGCCATCCGACCTCTGCAGCTCATCCAGAATGCAGCGGCTCGTCTGGTCTTCAACCTTCCAAAATTCTCCCACACCACTCCGCTCCTCCGCTCCCTTCACTGGCTTCCGGTAACTGCTAGAATCCACTTCAAGACACTGGTACTTCAATCAATCAATCAATCAATCAATCAATCAATCAATGTTTATTTATATAGCCAAATATCACAAATGTTACATTTGTCTCAGTGGACTTCACAGTTTGTACAAAATATCAGTATGACAATACGACACCCTCTGTCCTTAGACCCTCTGTCCTTAGACCCTCTGTCCTTAGACCCTCTGTCCTTAGACCCTCACATCGTACAAGGAAAAACTTCCGAAGAAAACCCACAGTTTAAAGGGAAAAATGGGAGAAACCTCAGGGAGAGCAACAGAGGAGGGATCCCTCTCCCAGGACGGACAGACGTGCAATAGATGCCGTGTGTAAATTGAAAAGATAATACATTTGCAACGTAGGTAGACCAAATGTTTGGAAATGCATGTGTGTATATCAGTCTGCGCCGGAAGCGCAGACTGATATACACACATGCTGCGAATGGATCTGGCCCTTCCTACATCCAGGACATGGTTAAACCGTACACCCCAGCGCGTGCACTCCGCTCTGCATCAGCCAAACAGCTCGCTGCACCCGCACTGCAAGGGGGACCCAAGTTCCCATCAGCAAAAACACGTGGGTTTGCTGTCCTGGCTCCAGGATGGTGGAATGAGCTCCCCATTGACATCAGGACAGCTGATAGCTTGCACACCTTCCGGAGCAGACTGAAAACTCATCTCTTTCGACTCCACTTCGAGCGATAGAATTACTAACAAAGCACTTTTATACTAATAAAGGGCTGGCTTATCTAAAGTCAGTTGAGTAGCACTTGAAATGTTTTTGCTCTATGAAACCTGATGTACTTATATGATTCTGTTTTCTTCAAGTTTGTATTTTGTTGGTCGAACGCACTTATTGTAAGTCGCTTTGGATAAAAGCGTCAGCTAAATGCAATGTAATGTAATGTAATTTCGGGTCTGTGTTGTCTGGTCTCCTGCCAACAGGGGGCAGTACAGCATCTCTGTGGTGTGCAGTGAGAGTATGACCCCAGGAAGAAAGGTTTCCTGATGGGAGGGCTCTTCAGTAGAACAGCACACAGTGATGAACACACAGAGTAACGTGTTCTTAGAGTCAGTCATAAAACACACAAGATGATCCTCCTCTTCTGCACAGCCCTTCATCTCATACTGGTTTCAGGTAATAGAACTAAAGATTTCTTATCAATAATCACAGTTTTTGATGTAAAACCCCATGATAGCAAATTGTTTTCCCACAGGTTCCTCTCTGAGTGACCTTGTCTCGCAGACTCCAGCTTATATGTACAAAAACCTCGGAGAAGAAGCCGTCATCAGCTGTTCTCACAGTATTAAAGACTATGACAGAATCCTGTGGTACAAACAAATGAAGGACGGACAACTGCAGTTCCTCGGATACATCATGGCAGGCATAAAAAACCCAGAGTCTGGCCTGGGGGTGAAGATGGATGGAGATGCAAATATAAATAAGAACTGCACACTGACAGTTGAAGGGCTGAGTGAGAACAGCAGTGCACTTTATTTCTGTGCTGCCAGTCAACACAGTGCTGCAGGTCTCTGCTCCTCCTGTACAAAAACCTCCTCAACACGGTTCATTTACAGCTCTGTGCACCTGGAACATCACTTCCAACCAACGTCTATGTTCCTGCTGATTACCATGAGAGATTATAATAACAGGAGGTCGTCCTTCCTGCAGAGAAATGTAACTTCCTGTTATAACAAGCGGCATTAGAGACTCAGGATTAACAGGTTCACCATCGAGACTAAATATAATTATATTACTTTAGTTGTCCTACATGCAGTTGAGTATAATTGAATATATTTCACAGTTTTAGAGCTGCAACGATTTGTGGTTAATCGATGAGTAGATCGACAGAAAACAAAAGCCGTCTATTTTGATAAGCTATTCAATTCTATCATATTGTGTTTGTGCAAAAATGCCAGGAAATGATCTTTTCAGTCTTGTTCGTATATTTTGGTTTGTTTACAAATAGTTTTTATTCTGTTGCATTTCATATGGGAACATGTGGGCCTAAATCTGAGGGAAAGTATTTGTAAGAGTAACTGCGCAGGCTTACGTTACATATATTTAGTTATTTCTTTAATTATTGACAAAGCTATTGACAGGAGTTCATCATATGAAATGGACTTCTTTTCATTAAAATATTAATCTTGATGAAGTCTCAACAAACGAAACATGTTCTCTGTATAATATCACTGTACGGTAAAACTGAGTTCCAGGGTTCATGCGTGCTAATAGAACCGTCCTTCAGGCAGCAGAGCGGAAACGGTGGAAATCCAAACACCATGACAACCTCCTAACCTATCAGGCTCTCCTCTCCTCTTTCTCTGCTTCGATCTCTCAGGCAAAAAGCACTTTCAAGATAAGATCCAATCTTCCTATTCCAATCCCAAAAAACTATTTTCCATCTTCTCCACCCTCCTGGACCCCCCAAAAGCTCCTCCCCCCTCCTCACTTCTGTCAAGCGACTTTGTTACCCACTTTGAAAAAAAGGTTAATGATATTCGCTCTTCTTTTTCTGACTCACCTCTACTCACCGCTGGGTCACCAGACCCTCCTTCCACCAACACACTAACCTCCTTTTCCCCTCTCTCTCCAAGTGAGGTTCTTACCCTCATTACCTCTGCCCGCCCCTACCACCTGTCCTCTGGACCCTATCCCTTCAAACCTCCTTCAGACTATCGCTCCTGATATTCTACCGTTTCTCACCCATTTCATCAACACTTCTCTAACTTCTGGTCACTTTCCAAACAGTCTCAAGGAGGCAAGAGTAAACCCTCTCCTAAAGAAACCCACTCTCAACCCGTCTGATGTTATAAACTACAGGCCTGTCTCTCTCCTCCCGTTCCTGTCTAAATCACTTGAACACGCTGTCTTTAAACAACTCTCCTGTTATCTCAATCAGAACAACCTTCTGGATCCGCACCAGTCTGGTTTCAAGGCAGGTCACTCCGCAGAAACTGCTCTCATTGCTGTCACGGAGGAACTGCACACGGCTAAAGCAGCCTCCCTCTCCTCTGTCATCATCCTGTTGGACCTGTCTGCTGCATTCGACACGGTGAATCATCAGATCCTCCTTCGCACTCTCCAAAAACTTGGAGTTTCAGGCTCTGCACTTTCCCTCCTCACCTCATACCTGAAAGACCGTACCTACAGGGTGACTTGGAGAGGGTCTGAGTCCGACCCTTGTCAATTAACTACTGGGGTCCCTCAGGGCTCTGTTCTTGGTCCCCTCCTCTTCTCCTTGTACACAAACTCGCTCGGATCTGTCATTAGCCCGCATGGTTTTTCTTACCACTGCTACGCTGACGACACCCAATTAATTCTGTCTTTTCCCCGCTCAGAGACCCAGGTCGTCGCACGCATCTCTGCTTGTCTAGCTGACATCTCTCAGTGGATGTCTGCTCACCACCTCAAGCTCAACCTTGATAAGACTGAGCTGCTCTTCCTTCCGGGAAAAGATTGTCCCACTCTTGACCTGACAATCAACATCGGCACCTCAGTTGTTTCCCCGACTCAGACTGCAAGGAATCTGGGTGTGACCCTAGATAACAACCTGTCCTTCACTGCAAACATCGCTGCTACAACCCGCTGCTGCAGATACACGCTTTACAACATCAGGAAGATACGTCCCCAGCTGTCCCAGAAAGCAACGCAGGTTCTGGTCCAGGCTCTCGTCATCTCACGCCTAGACTACTGCAACTCCCTCCTGGCTGGTCTACCTGCATGTGCCATCCGACCTCTGCAGCTCATCCAGAATGCAGCGGCTCGTCTGGTCTTCAACCTTCCAAAATTCTCCCACACCACTCCGCTCCTCCGCTCCCTTCACTGGCTTCCGGTAACTGCTAGAATCCACTTCAAGACACTAGTACTTCAATCAATCAATCAATCAATCAATCAATCAATCAATGTTTATTTATATAGCCAAATATCACAAATGTTACATTTGTCTCAGTGGACTTCACAGTTTGTACAAAATATCAGTATGACAATACGACACCCTCTGTCCTTAGACCCTCTGTCCTTAGACCCTCTGTCCTTAGACCCTCACATCGTACAAGGAAAAACTTCCGAAGAAAACCCACAGTTTAAAGGGAAAAATGGGAGAAACCTCAGGGAGAGCAACAGAGGAGGGATCCCTCTCCCAGGACGGACAGACGTGCAATAGATGCCGTGTGTAAATTGAAGAGATAATACATTTGCAACGTAGGTAGACCAAATGTTTGGAAATGCATGTGTGTATATCAGTCTGCGCCGGAAGCGCAGACTGATATACACACATGCTGCGAATGGATCTGGCCCTTCCTACATCCAGGACATGGTTAAACCGTACACCCCAGCGCGTGCACTCCGCTCTGCATCAGCCAAACAGCTCGCTGCACCCGCACTGCAAGGGGGACCCAAGTTCCCATCAGCAAAAACACGTGGGTTTGCTGTCCTGGCTCCAGGATGGTGGAATGAGCTCCCCATTGACATCAGGACAGCTGATAGCTTACACACCTTCCGGAGCAGACTGAAAACTCATCTCTTTCGACTCCACTTCGAGCGATAGAATTATTAACAAAGCACTTTTATACTAATAAAGGGCTGGCTTATCTAAAGCCAGTTGAGTAGCACTTGAAATGTTTTTGCTCTATGAAACCTGATGTACTTATATGATTCTGTTTTCTTCAAGTTTGTATTTTGTTGGTCGAACGCACTTATTGTAAGTCGCTTTGGATAAAAGCGTCAGCTAAATGCAATGTAATGTAATTTCGGGTCTGTGTTGTCTGGTCTCCTGCCAACAGGGGGCAGTACAGCATCTCTGTGGTGTGCAGTGAGAGTATGACCCCAGGAAGAAAGGTTTCCTGATGGGAGGCTCTTCAGTAGAACAGCACACAGTGATGAACACACAGAGTAACGTGTTCTTAGAGTCAGTCATAAAACACACAAGATGATCCTCCTCTTCTGCACAGCCCTTCATCTCATACTGGTTTCAGGTAATAGAACTAAAGATTTCTTATCAATAATCACAGTTTTTGATGTAAAAGCCCATGATAGCAAATTGTTTTTCCACAGGTTCCTCTCTGAGTGACCTTGTCTCGCAGACTCCAGCTTATATGTACAAAAACCTCGGAGAAGAAGCCGTCATCAGCTGTTCTCACAGTATTAAAGACTATGACAGAATCCTGTGGTACAAACAAATGAAGGACGGACAACTGCAGTTCCTCGGATACATCATGGCAGGCATAACAAACCCAGAGTCTGGCCTGGGGGTGAAGATGGATGGAGATGCAAATATAAATAAGAACTGCACACTGACAGTTGAAGGGCTGAGTGAGAACAGCAGTGCACTTTATTTCTGTGCTGCCAGTCAACACAGTGCTGCAGGTCTCTGCTCCTCCTGTACAAAAACCTCCTCAACACGGTTCATTTACAGCTCTGTGCACCTGGAACATCACTTCCAACCAACGTCTATGTTCCTGCTGATTACCATGAGAGATTATAATAACAGGAGGTCGTCCTTTGCACATTTGCATATCAATGAACATGAACATAATCAGGACTGAGAATTGACAGACTGGTATTTTACTGCATGAATTGTGTGAGTTTGTGAAAAATATTGTTGTTGAAAGCCACTTGGATAATCCAATCGACAAGACCTTTCTGAGATTTGTAATTGACTTACTTTACCAATAACTCATGG
Organism: Gymnodraco acuticeps; assembly: GCF_902827175.1. Lineage (NCBI taxonomy): Eukaryota > Metazoa > Chordata > Actinopteri > Perciformes > Bathydraconidae > Gymnodraco > Gymnodraco acuticeps. Next base: position 177,312 of record NW_022990879.1, on the reverse strand, counting down.
TAACACGGGTGAGTATCTCGTTGAGGGGTAAGATGTGTCGTGCACAATCATGTCACCGCCCACCTATGACGAGGGAGGGTTAACCTAAAAAAGGGGGGTTCAAATAGCTGCTTCATTCATTGCAATGACACAGAGTCTTACACCTAACATTACAGTAGACAAACACAAAATTATCATTGTATTCCTGTGCTTGACTCCAGTGTTTCCCCTACCATTGTCTTGGAGGGGCGCTGCGCCCCGCCAACGGAGCCCCGCGCCCCCCCTGAAATTCAAGGTGTTTAAAATATATATATCATTTTATATACAGTGGGGCAAAAAAGTATTTAGTCAGCCACCAATTGTGCAAGTTCTCCCATTTAAAAAGATGAGAGGCCTGTAATCTTCATCCTAGGTACACTTCAACTATGAGAGACAGAATGGGGGGAAATAATCCAGGAAATCACATTGTAGGATTTTTAATGAATTAATTGGTAAATTCCTCGGTAAAATACGTATTTGGTCACCTACAAACAAACAAGATGTCTGGCTCTCACAGACCTGTAACTTCTTCTTTAAGAGCCTCCTCTGTCCTCCACTTGTTAACTGTATTAATGGCACCTGTTTGAACTCGTTATCAGTATAAAAGACACCTGTCCACAACCTCAAACAGTCACACTACAAACTCCACTATGGTCAAGACCAAAGAGCTGTCAAAGGACACCAGAAACAAAATGGTAGACCTGCACCAGGCTGGGAAGACTGAATCTGCAATAGGTAAGCAGCTTGGTGTGAAGAAATCAACTGTGGGAGCAATTATTAGAAAATGGAAGACATAAAAGACCACTGATAATCTCCCTCGATCTGGGGCTCCACGCAAGATCTCACCCCGTGGGGTCAAAATGATCACAAGAACGGTGAGCAAAGATCCCAGAACCACACGGGGGGACCGAGTCAATGACCTGCAGAGAGCTGGGACCAAAGTAACAAAGGCTACCATCAGTAACACACTACGCCGCCAGGGACTCAGATCCTGCCGTGCCAGACGTGTCCCCCTGCTTAAGCCAGTACATGTCCAGGCCCGTCTGAAGTCTGCTAGAGAGCATTTAGATGATCCAGAAGAGGATTGGGAGAATGTCATATGGTCAGATGAAACCAAAATAGAACTTTTTGGTAAGAACTCAACTAGACGTGTTTGGAGGAGAAAGAATGCTGAGTTGCATCCAAAGAACACCTACTGTGAAACATGGGGGTGGAAACATCATGCTTTGGGGCTGTGTTTCTGCAAAGGGACCAGGACGACTGATCCGTGTACAGGAAAGAATGAATGGGGCCATGTATCGTGAGCTTTTGAGTGACAACCTCCTTCCATCAGCAAGGGCATTGAAGATGAAACGTGGCTGGGTCGATATATCCCAATGCCAGCATGTCACTGCTCCTCAGTGCAAAAACCTCCTCAACATAAGCTGCCTTTATCTCTGTGCAACAGCTCTGTGCACCTGGAGTAACCCGCTCAGAACAGTGGTGGTTCTGAGAGCGATGGGAGATTATTACGCAGATATTCATCCCGTCTGCTGTGGCTGCTTCTCATGTTAAAGTGCTCCATTAAGCTTTCCCTTAAAACTGTAACTTGAATTATTATTTTTTGAATCATCCCAGCAGGTGGAGCCGTAGCTACATAGATGCAGAACTGATATGCTGAGGGGAGGGGGCATTAATGAGAGTGTGCAGGGGTCTGTAGTTCAGTCGAGTTTCTGCAGCGTTCTGTGTTCATTCAGAGAGGAGGACAACATGCCAACATTACTCTTTCTATCATCGATCATTGGTAATCACATTTTTAGGAGTACAGTTTGAATCTACAAAATAATTATTGACATTTTGATTTTAATAATTGATGCATCGTAAGTAATTTTTCATGCAAAAGTAACGTAAAATGTTCAGTCTCTCTCATATGCAGAAGTCTTGCTTTTCTCTGTTTTGTATCAGACTACATTTTAATCTCTTTGTACTGACAGAACAAGACATTTAAAGACCCCGGAATTTGAGAAACTGGGATTGAAAGTGTATTTAGAAATGTTTTAGACCAACTGATTGATCGATGAATCTAGGGAATCATCATTAGATTCACCGATAATGAAAACAGCTGTTATTTATTAGCAATAATATCGTTTCTAGTTGATTAATTCTCCTTTTCTTTTTCCTAGGTGTTTGTCTGGGTGTTGAGGTGAGGCAGACCCCTGCAGAGCTCCTGATGAGTCCAGGAGACAAGGTGCAGCTGGTCTGCAGCCATGAGAAGACCGACTACACCTTCATGCAGTGGTACCAACAACCCCCCGGAGAGAGAGCTCTGAAACGCATCGGACACTTGAACTACGACAGCAAAGAATACGAGGAGCCTTTCAAAGAACATTTTAAAATGTCTGGAGACCTGAGTGGAGACAAAGCGAAGAACGCGTCTCTGTTCATAGACACACTGAAGGCAGAGGAGCACAGTGCCGTGTATTTCTGCGCTGCCAGCTACGCACACTGACTGCACAGACCCCCTGCTCACACAAAAACTACCGTTACTGTTGGGAGTGATTCAAGTTAGAGCCAGAATCAATAAACATGTTATTTTAGCACATTTCTATTTCTAAGTTCTTTTTCATTTAATTTTGTATTGCAATGTTAATCTATTGGTTTTATACAGTAAGCATATATTTATTTATTTGTATTCCACATTCTTACTTTAATCTTAAGGTTTGTATAAATGTTATTATATTTTTATCTTTCATTTTATTTCATTAAATCTGTCTAAAAACTATTTCCCCTGGGCTGAATAAAGTATTCTGATTTTAAACACCAAGTCTAAGTTTCATCAAGCATTATTTGTGTGACTTAGTCAAAATAAATCCAACTTCTACATTTGATTTTTGACCAATTTATTATTATCAGGCAGCATTTGTTATCTACGTCAGTGAAAATGAAGAAATACTCAAACCTTTATAACTAAACAACTTTGTCAAATATAAAAAACCTCGCATGCACACTTTGATCTGCTTACATTATATTTATATCATATTTTGCTAACATTAGATATTAATACAGCTAACCAAAATGTTAAGTAGGGCTGCTCAACTAATCGTATTTTAATCGCAATTACGATGTTGGCTTGCAACGATTATGAAAACAACATCCAGTTGAATTATACTTAAAGTTCAGGGTAATCAACTGTTAAAAAAAAAAATTCAATAAATGGATGTTTTCAAAGTAAACGGATAACTGTTTTTAATAATCGTGATCGTCAATTATTGACCCAAATAATCGAGATTATGATTTTTGCCATAATCGAGCAGCCCTAATTTGAAGCATTACCAAAGTCGTTAAGCCACATTGTTTGCACACGTTAGTTGATGTAAGCCTACATGTGGACACATTGTGTCCCTCATTACGTGATGAAACAGTTCAGACATTTTCTCCTGATCTGTTCATAAAAATGCCGTTTAGTGTCAAAATGTTCTGACAATCTGTGGCTTGTGAAAAACGGTCACGTGTTTATTTTGATGACTAAGGAAAACAAATGTGCAATAATCTGTTTTCACATCTCTGGTTGGAGATAAAGGACTCGGACTGCTGCTCGTTGCTAAAGGGGCGTGGCAACAAGTACCCCATGTGACACAGAAACAGCAAATGGTGTTCCCTTTCTAAAACTTCTTCTGACTTGATGCCCTTATCTCCTGCAGACATCATCAGTTGTTCGGTTGACCTCATGTCAGTAATATGAATCTGTAAAAGTCTTTGACACAAACTTTGGAAAAAGCGTTTGAGTATACTTCGAGGAAGTCAAAATGATCCGTTTTCTCTTCTGTTGTTGCCTGTCAGGTAATAACTTAAATACAATGACCTCCTGCTGTCAAAATTGCTTAGTTTATAATCAGTCGGGATTGAAATACATGTTCTCTCTCCTCCAGGTGTTAGTCTGGGTCTTGATGTGCGTCAGTCTCCCTCTGATCTCATCAAATCACCTGGGCCCAGGAGTTCAACACTTTTAATCTCAATCTGATCCGATCAGATTTTGAAATCCCATGTTTTGTGATCCAGGATCAGACAAGTCGGCCAGATGTTGTCCCTGGAGTTCAAAGCAATTCAGGATAGGATCAGCCTGATCCAGATTACGACTTTTCAAGATGACTAGATCCTGAATATCAGTGCTTTAATCCTACCGAGCGCCATCTAGTGGACATGAAAAATAATACAAGGAAGACAAGAGACCACATTGCAGAGACATCTATTGTCCGCAATTACTTTTGAAAGGTGATGACAGATGATGGACTTTTTTTGTTGAAGATATTTTTTATTTAATCTAAATTACATTTGTGATTGACAATCTTTGTTGTGATACTTTCATGAGCATAAACATTTATGTCATCAACATTTGGTTGAAAACAAAATAGGCCACAAACGTGAGCAAAAAATGGAAAAATAAAATGTATTTCCCATGAAGGCTAAAAATGGTGTATTATTTCAGTTAACAAACTTTGCCATCTTATTTATATTGAAACATATTTTTAAATAAATGGTACAGTACATTTTGCTTTGGTAATCCACTGGAAATCCACCCCTCTGGTGGGATCAGGATAATCCAGTTTTTTGGGATCAAACTGATCCCAATCCTGTGTTGTCGGTTTGAACTACCCACTTTGAAGATGTGATCCAGATTAAAGCTTGGATTGGATTTCCTGATCTGATCGGATATCAAAGTGATCCTAATCCTGTTGTTTGGTTTTGAACTCCCCAAAATCCAAACATTGACAAACATCATATGTGTAATTTGTTGCACAATTCAAACGGGATCAAAAGATAATCTTTCTCTCTCCATTGACTTCAATACATACTTTTTCCGAAATAAGGTCCCATGGAGGTCCCCCGGGAAGGGAGGGACTTCGCCTCTCTATTGGAACAGTACTTCGGCGGCACTCGATGACGTAGCATCCTTGAAATATTGGCTTGGAAGCCAGTATCCTCGAGAATGAAAAAACATGGATACAAATCAAAGAAAACGAAAAGAAAAAGGTGGGGCCGAGAAGGCAAGAGAAGGCAAGAGAAAAAAAGGTGAAGTCACTCGCAGGTGAAGCATATAAATGTCGCAAATTGACAGATCATTTTGGCAGCAGCGCTGCTACAAGCACTATCAGCAGCAGCTTAGAACAATTGCAAGATGATGAAGTTCATGATGAGGGCGCGAGTTCAGATATACAGCCAGCCTCCTGCGTTCATGATGAGGGACAGAGTTGAGCTGCTGGAAGAACCAGCTCAACTGGCACACGTGCAGGGCAAGAGCAAGAGGTGGGTGAGAATGATCCCTTGAACTCAGTGGCGTTTTCTCCTGGAGGCCAAGGGATGCCAGGCTTCCCCTGTTTTTTATGATTGTAGTTATCATTTTAATAATGAACACTTTGTTTAGTTTCGGTAATTATTCTGTGCTGTGTGTTGCTGCCGGCCCGTCCCTCCCCCATTCTGATTGAGTATTTCACAAAGAGTGAAACAGCGCCCCTCTAGATGTTATGGTGAAACAGTAGGTTGCACTCTGTTGCGAGAGGAGGCCAGCTGAAATTGGCTTCCCTCGATGAACAAAAATGGAGGGATTGACCAATCAGATGAGGCTCACGTCATGCCCTGCCAACCTGTGATTGGTCAGGGCCATGCCAAGACCAATCCAGAGGCGACTAGCTTCCCTTGCCTCACAATCCAATCAAATCGCATCAACTTCAGTTCGTACTGTAACTGTCATCACCGCCCTTAGAAAGTAGCAAGCAACTGAAGCAAGTGCAATTATGGAGGGTGGAGATTTGGAGTATATCATCAAAAATAATTTCACTAAACTTCCGCTACAGCAGCAACTAAAAATTAAATCTGATGACAGGCCAATGCCCAAACTGGAGCTGTGTACAGAGAGGAACAAAGGAGCGAATCGGACGTAAAACTTTAAATAATAAACAGCGGATTTCTAACATTTGACATTTCATGTGGCCGGACTGGGTCAGTTTCCAGGGCTGAATTTTAGTCCCAGTCCGCCCCTGGGCTATGGGGATCTTCCATTTAAAGTGATGTTTAAAACTCTTAATGGGGCTCAGTTTTATATTGCTTTAGTTTATAATCGTAACGGATCGAAAAGTTCAGATATATTTTTCAATAATTGATGCGCTTCCACAAAGAATACATATATTTATAATTAGTTTAGATTGTTCCAGAGGTAGATCAAATAGCTAAGTGTGTTAGGTCTAACTCTTAGTGTGTGTTGCTCCGCTCACCGGTCCGTCACAGCGGGTGGAGCTGCAGGATTTCTGCTTCACACACGTTGCATACCGCTATTTTATTGTCTTTTTGGACACCTTAAAATACTGCCAGACCGGTGAAGCCATTTTGGCGAGCTTGTTTTGCCGCACAGAGAAAAGTGTCATGTATTTTACGCCATGCGATCGGCTCTCCTGATCGGCCTTTATAGAGAGCACCGATCACACTATTAAGACCCCGTTTACACGAGGACGATTCAGGTTGTATCCGCATCGTTTCTTTTGCGTATAGCCCTTTCATTTACACGAGGCCGTAACAAAACGATAGAAACGGACCCCGCAAACGATAACGGGTCCCAAGGTGGATCTGCAAACGGAACGCTCTGGGGGAGCAAACGGCTCCGTGTGTACGCCCTATGCGATCATTTTCTGATAACGATGAAATAGCCCCGCCTCCCTCTCCCCACGTCTCCTGCTCAGAGATCAGCTGCTGGGCTGTCAGAAGTGGGGGAGGAAAAGAGAGACTCCATTTTTTATTCTTATATTATTATATAGAGTCGTTATCAATTTGTTTTAAAGCTCAATAAATAACAAAGAAGACCTCTGACCGGCACTTTTCTAATTTTGTCCGGAAGATTTAAACTTTAAACAAAAATATCAAAGCCTTTACCATTCAACCTAATGTCAGATAGATGACATCAAACAAAACACGTTTTACAGAATTCCTTCATACCCAGAGCAATGGGTATATGGTCTCTTTTTTATTTTACCAGCTGTTGTTTTTAACTTTGACTGGGTTGTTATATTTCACATATTAAAGATCATTGGTTTGCATAAGTGGTTGTGTAGATGTAACGTTGAAAGACATATTGAAACATTATCCAAACTCTCCTGTAGTCCTGTGTTGCACAAACCCTGGGATATGTACATGTTTTACTCTTCAGTCATAGACGAATGTTTCGATCAGTTGCTCAGCTCTCTTCATGGTTAATAAATAGTTACAAGAATATATTTAGCATTTGGAGTTCTAGTAATGAGCTCAGAATGAAAGCAGTGAACAGCAGGGAGCAGTGAAATCACACCGACATGGAGAGGGCTGGAAGCTCCTCCTCCTTCCTCATCATAATGTACAATAAAAGGAAGATTTCACAACAATGTGTTTTCACTCATTTCTTTGCACGTCTCTGTTTGAGTTCAGATTTGAGTGTACATTTTAAAATGTTCCTCATTTTGGGTTTTTCTATGTCTTTGCTCACAGGTAAGAGTCACAGGATTTTATTTGCTGTAAACTAAAAAAAAATCAGATTCAGGGCAAGTTAGATTTTAAGACATTAAGATCAAAACTGTTTGAATTTAATTTAAGACCAATTCTTAAATGCAATGTTACTGTTATCCTTATCTGCGTTAAAAAGCTAAATCAGAAAAAAAAACGAATTATCATCCTAATCCCATGTGTTAGCATAATAAGACTTTTAAATCATTGATTAAACACTTTATAATAACAAGTAAGGCCTTATTTCAGATTATCAAAAGAAAGGCCTATTCACACTTTTTATTTTTCGTCCTCCAGACGTTGTGTTATCATCGCTTAAGATCCAACAATCACCTGAGAACCTGCTGATAAGGCCTGGACAACAGGAAGCCCGTCTGGAGTGTTTCCACGGCGATAACAGCTTCCCCTACATGCTCTGGTACCGGCACAGGTCAGCAGCCGGAGGTCAGCCGAGAGACATGGATCTGATCGGACTGCTTCATTATGAAAACACAGACGTAGAGAAGACCTTTGCAACGGAACGTTTCAACATCACAGGTCACTCAAAGGGCCGAGCTCAGCTCACAATCTCCAACATGAAGATGGCAGACAGTGCAGAGTATTTCTGCGCAGCGAGGAGCACGGTGTGTCACCTCCTCCGCCTGCTTTACAAAAAGCTGCAGTGACAAACACCTGCATCAGACAGAAACTGATCCTAAAGACATGAGGGAATATCTCAGCTGCTGGAGAGAGCTCTGCTCTGCTGCTCTGAGAGGACAGACAAAGTCATGCCAGCTAAAAACACTCTAGGAACACGTCATTATCTCTATCATGATCTAAACCCAATGAATTATTCTAGGTTGACAACATACTGAATCACATTAAAATGGTCCAGGTAAGGGAGATAGAGGGTAAATAGAATTGCAGCTATAATACAGAAAACAAGGGATTTATATCAAAAATATTCTTTCAAAATAATCAGTGTGTCAAACCGACTCCAACTTCATTCAACGACTTCAAGTCAATGTAAACAGCATTTTAGAAGTAAGCCTTTATAATCAGAAATGAACAATATTTGAAACCATGTAATAAATAGAATGATTTTGTGTGTGTAGGTGAGTACAGATGCATATACAGTAGGGCTGTTCGATTATGGCAAAAATCATAATCTCGATTATTTGGGTCAATAATTGATTATTAAAACCGATTATGCATTTATTTTGAAAACATCCATTTATTGAAAAAGAAAATGTGAACAGTATGTTTCTAACAGTTGATTACCCTGAACTTTAAGTATAATTCAACTGAAAAACCAATAAAATGTTTAATTAAAATAAATAAAATAATCGTTTTATTTCGATTATGTTGTTTTCATAATCGTTGCGAGCCAAAATCGTAATTGCGATTAAAATATGATTAATTGAGCAGCCCTAATATACAGTACATGTTCATATGTTTATATGTATGTGCACCATAATGCTATCCTACTGCTATAAGCAGCGACGTGCAGACAGGGGAGGCAGAGCCTCACCTGTCATACTCATAGACTGGCCATACTCCAATGTAACGGAAAAACAACTAAAGAAACTAAATAGTAATAATAATAACATGTCTCCACTGATCTGTGTTGTAAGTGTGATTTCTGTTTGATTCCAATCGCTTTTTATAGTCAAAATCAGCAAATTGGCCGAGCTCCGCTACAACTACATGGGAGCGATGAGGAGTGAGGCAGGGACGAGCTCTGCCTCTCGTTAGCCCACAGTAACTGGCTGGAGCGCGGGCACTAATTTAGCACGGGCACTTATTTTGTGAGCGCGCTCAAGCCAGTTACTGTGTGGTGAGGTGAGGCACAGATGAGCTCTGCCTCACCTCAGAATGCATCACCTCACAGAAACTGTCTGGAAAGCGGGCCCTAAGCGCATGCCTGCACCATCTCACTGTAGGTCACCAATGTAATGTTTGTAGATCCCTTTATTACATTTATCCTCGCCATCCATAGTCTCTAAATAACTTATTTCACGTATATATGATATTTAGGCTCGCTGGTCTCATCGTACAACGGCAATGAAAAAAGCACCAGGGGAGGCAGCCATAACCTCTGCCGCACTGAAGGGGGCGCAAGTGAGCCCACAGGTCCTTGTTGCTACTGTTATTCTACGCAGAGACGGTAGAGGCAAACAACAAGCTAGACTTTTGAAACTAGAGGAAGATAAGGAGGACTTTTACAAAAAAGTAATAGAGATTGTTGTCCAGAAGGATAGCATGGACTTCATCCTCAAGTCAAGGTAAGACCCCAATTGTAATGAACATGGGATCTTACTAAGAAAGAACAATCCAATATTTAGATGTTGGGTATCCTTTTGTTGAACGGTCTGTTTAAAATGAATCGAAGCATCAGACTAAAAAAGCTTTTGAAAATAACAGAATATTTCGATTAAGGTGAAAATATAATATTTGTAAATCTGACTCTGAAAGAGTCAGTGCCTCACCAGCCATGAACCTCACCGCACGCCACTGGCTATAAGTATAAACAACATCATAAATAAGCAAATGTTTATAGTACTGAATAAAAATCCAAATAAGTCATGCGTGAGATGAACAGAAAACAAACGAGACGGAGTACACACTGTTACACGTTGTTGCGCACCTAAAGACTGCAAACATAACTCAGCTTCATCAACATCTTTCTGTACGTCTCACTTCCAGCTAACACGCAGAGACTCTGACGTCATTTCCTCCACACAGAACTAAAGAGGTGGCCGCTTGTATTTTCCTTCACTTCCTCCTCCTGAATCACAATGATCCCAGGCTTCACCTCCTTCACTCTCTTTGGGCTGCAGGTAAAGTGTTTCAACGATTAAATACATTGTAAATATATTTTTAGGGTGAAATATTTTTAAAAAATCAGTTTTCTGTTCCAGATGTGTGTCAGTCGGTGCTCATCACTCAGTGGCCTCACTACATCTCCAGGCTTCCCAACGGTTCGGCAGAAATGCACTGCTACCAGAACGAAACCAACTATGATTATGTGTACTGGTACCGGCAGCAGAGAGGACAGGGTTTTCAGTTAGTGGCGTATGTAGTAGCTGGCTTTGCAAACTATGAAGAAGGGTTTACATCTGGTTACCAGGCAGTGAAAGTGAAGGAGAAGCAGCTGTGGTCTCTGAGCATCAGCAGCGTTCAGGAGGAAGACGAGGCTGTTTATCTGTGCGCTGCCAGTCTGCACAGTGCTGCCACAGACCTCAGGCCTATGGCAAGCCATTTGAGTATTTATTCAATTTCCTTGATATCAGACGGCAGCGGACTACACTAGTTGGCTCTTTGATTTCACTTGTTAGATATATGGTCAAACTAGTCAGGCACTCTGCTTTACTAGTTGAATAAAACATTTCACTAGTCGCTCTTTTTCAGCAACTAGTGGCACTTTTGTCCGACTAGTTAACACGTATGCCTTACTAGTGACGCCAGGAGCAGCACTAGTAGCGCCAAAGTCCCAACGTGTAAGCTTTTTGATTAACTAGTGACCCTCTGACCGTACTAGTGACCCTAAAAGTCTTACAAGTTAACTAGTGCGCTGCAAAAGCTCTGACATGTTAACTAGTCACACAAAAGAAGCACAACTAGTTAACATGTCAGAGATTTTGCAGCGCACTAGTTAACTAGTCGCACCCAGAATCACTCACTAGTTAACTAGTAAAGGCAAAATGTTCACTAGTTAACTAGTTGACGCCTCTTTTGACCTTACTAGTTAACTAGTGGGGCTCAAAATGTCTACACGTTAACTAGTGAACCCTTTGCCTTTTACTAGTTAACTAGTGAGAGAAGTTTAAATTCCACTAGTGAACTAGTGAGGCTTAAAATGTTCACTAGTAGCACTAGTGGATCCCAAATGTGCACTAGTCACACTAGTGGCACAGAATGCTAATGAGGAGGAGGGGAAAGAACGCATCGAGGTCTCCTATTGGCCCTAAGCTATAGAGCGCCACCCAGCCCAAATAGTTTATTTAAGAGCTTAAATACACTGTTTTAAAATATGACCATATTTACAAAAATATAAAACAAAAGTATTTGTGTAATTATGATCATTGTATATCAAATTAGGTAAGAACATTGAAGACTTTCTTAAAATTAGAAAGTTGCCTTATGACTGCAGACACGAATATAGATCCTCTTTAAAACATTTTATTAAGCTGCAATTTGAAAGGTGCTTGGATTAGAATGGCATTGTGATAAAAGAGTGACATTATTGATGGATTGAAAGAGGAAGTAACCCTCTTCGGATCACAGCTTTGAGAGATCGCTGTGACTTCCGTAAATATTAGTCTTGGCAAATATGGAGAGGTTGTTTATCTTCATACGGATCTATCGTTACCCTGATTTTAAGATCTGTCCAGTGTTTCTGCTTTATTCATTTCATGAGGACCGCTGATAAAATGTCCCACGATCACTTCCTCTACTTTTGTGTCTCGAGTGCCGGTGTTCTCACACACAAGCGTGCGCACATTCGCACCAACAAAAACACACACACAAAGCGGAACAAAGCAGAAGCAGAAACATGTATTTTCCTAGGCAAAACACACACTGACTGACTTCCCACGGACAATATGTTAACAGTAGGCATAAATACCCGACTGATGCACCTCACGTCTTCAAGACCTTGCTAAAAACATCGCAGAAGAACACCCCCTCAGGCTCTCCCTCACAGAGCTGAACTGACCAATCAGAATCTGGGTCCCGCCTGCTTCATTTGCCTATGGCTGACTAGTTAACGTGTTGGCCATATGAACGGCAACTAGTTAACTAGTGGATACATATTGCAGCTTACACGTTAACTAGTGAAGGCATAATGTTCACTAGTGAACTAGTTGAAGCCTGTTTTGGTCTTCTAAGCTGACTAGTGAGGCTCAAAATGTGCACTAGTTAACTAGTGAGGTCCAAATTGTCCACTAGATGCACTAGTACAATTGTTTGTACCTTACTAGTTAACTAGTTACACACACTTTATCTCACTAGTTAACTAGTGAAGCCTTAGAGGAGTCACTAGTGAACTAGTGACACAGATGTTTTTCTTACTAGTTAACTAGTGGAGGGCATTTATTCTCACTAGTGAGGTTATATTATAAACATGTTAGTCTTTGACCTGACATGTTGCACATTTTTCTTACATGTAAGCCCTTTCCTTCGACTAGTTTGGCTTTTTTTGCACTAGTGAGCAACTGCATGCAACTAGTTAGCTATTGATTTAACATGTATGTATGGCAAGCGATTTGAGTATTTATTCAATTTCCTTGATATCAGACGGCAGCGGACTACACTAGTTTATGGCAAGCCATTTGAGTATTTATTCAATTTCCTTGATATCAGACGGCAGCGGACTACACTAGTTGGCTCCTTGATTTCACTTGTTAGATATATGGTCAAACTAGTCAGGCACTCTGCTTTACTAGTTGAATAAAACATTTCACTAGTCGCTCTTTTTCAGCAACTAGTGGCACTTTTGTCCGACTAGTTAACACGTATGCCTTACTAGTGACGCCAGGAGCAGCACTAGTAGCGCCAAAGTCCCAACGTGTAAGCTTTTTGATGAACTAGTGGCCCTCTGACCGTACTAGTGACCCTAAAAGTCTTACAAGTTAACTAGTGCACTGCAAAATCTCTGACATGTTAACTAGTCACACAAAAGAAGCACAACTAGTTAACATGTCAGAGATTTGGCAGCGCACTAGTTAACTAGTCGCACCCAGAATCACTCACTAGTTAACTAGTAAAGGCAAAATGTTCACTAGTTAACTAGTTGACGCCTCTTTTGACCTTACTAGTTAACTAGTGGGGCTCAAAATGTCTACACGTTAACTAGTGAACCCTTTGCCTTTTACTAGTTAACTAGTGAGAGAAGTTTAAATTCCACTAGTGAACTAGTGAGGCTTAAAATGTTCACTAGTAGCACTAGTGGATCCCAAATGTGCACTAGTCACACTAGTTGCACAGAATGCTAATGAGGAGGAGGTGAAAGAACGCATCAAGGTCTCCTATAGGCCCTAAGATATAGAGCGCCACCCAGCCCAAATAGTTTATTTAAGAGCTTAAATACACTGTTTTAAAATATGACCATATTTACAAAAATATAAAACAAAAGTATTTGTGTAATTATGATCATATGACTCTTTATCAAATTAGGTAAGAACATTGAAGACTTTCTTAAAATTAGAAAGTTGCCTTAGGACTGCAGACACGAATATAGATCCTCTTTAAAACATTGTATTAAGCTGCAATTTGAAAGGTGCTTGATTATAATGGCATTGTGATAAAAGAGTGACATTATTGATGGATTGAAAGAGGAGGTAACCCTCTTCGGATCACAGCTTTGAGAGATCGCCGTGACTTCCGTAAATATTAGTCTTGGCAAATATGGAGAGGTTGTTTATCTTCATACGGATCTATCGTTACCCTGATTTTAAGATCTGTCCAGTGTTTCTGCTTTATTCATTTCATGAGGACCGCTGATAAAATGTCCCACGATCACTTCCTCTACTTTTGTGTCTCGAGTGCCGGTGTTCTCACACACAAGCGTGCGCACATTCGCACCAACAAAAACACACACACAAAGCGGAACAAAGCAGAAGCAGAACATGTATTTTCCTAGGCAAAACACACACTTACTGACTTCCCACGGACAATATGTTAACAGTGGGCATAAATACCCGACTGATGCACCTCACGTCTTCAAGACGTTGCTAAAAACATCGCAGAAGAACGCCCCCTAAGGCTCTCCCTCACAGAGCTGAACTGACCAATCAGAATCTGGGTCCCGCCTGCTTCATTTGCATATAAAGGCTCACTAGTGAACGTGTATGGCCTTCACGTTCACTAGTGAGCCATATGAACTGCAACTAGTTAACTAGTGGATGCATATCGGTCTCCTATTGGCTCTTAAGATAGACCTCGCCCATCAATCTTCACAGAAGTTCAAACACAAACATGGGAACCGTAATATGTAATTTTCACAGAGCATGCTTTTGAAATGATTTCTAACAAAAACCTTTCTAAATTATAGTAAATTATTAAAAAAGTTTTAGTCAATACGTTTTTCTGCCTAAAATAGTTGAAATTGAACGTAAACTATATGAAACACCAGATGCATGGCAATTAACCCATTTTTGCCCGCTATTTAAATTGACTTTGGTTAGTTAATAAAAATATTGATATTATATATATATATAGCATATAATTGATGCAGTCTTTCTGAACACTTTTTAACAAAAATACTGCAAATAAAGAATATTTAAAATGTTCTGCACAGATAGTGCCCTAACTTACAGCAGTTGAAAAGATTTGTGGCTCTCTAGATAAAGGGCGTTGTATGGTTGCTTGTATTATCCTCAGATAGTGGTTTGTTTAAATAACTAGTGACATTTTAATAAATATTGCAAAAAAGGGCTCCAAAAAAGGCATATATATATATATATATAACCTGGCCGGCTTAGCCAGTGTGTATTTCTTCAAGCACCACAAGATTCATAGTTTATAAAGTACAATTCTGGGCCATTGATTGTGTCATTTCTTCAAACACATACAGTAAAAATGCCTGTTTTTGAAGCCTTAAAATGGTGCAGGAAAAGGACTTTATATTGGGTTATACTTAAAGACAGAACTATTCAGTTAAGACAAGAGAAAAAAGGAAATACAATTGTTATAATGGGTGATTTAACATTAATGACAGACGTAATTTGAAGTCCCTGGCACTCAGACTCTAGAGGGGTCATGTTGTGATCATGGGGCATCACCCTTACAGCATCAGGACAATATCATATGGAGTCAGACACTGGAAGTGTGCTGGAGGCATTGACTGGGACTGATGGAAGGATGAGGCTGATGAGACTGAAGAATCTGCGAGGAATGAACTAGCAGCTGAGAAATAATCATATATTAAAAGACAGCAGCTTCATAAGAAGCCAACAAGAGTGACAGAGTGTGTCACTTTTCTGAAGGATAGACCAGCTATCCAGGCCAGACTCTAAAGACTTTCCAAGGTGTACAATTCTGCTGCCGGAGTACTGACTGGAAATATTGCTGATATCATGTCCACCATATCCTCTTAAAATATTCTGTCCAACAATATCAGTCTCATGAAGAAAGGTTTTTTAACGCTTATTCAAAATAGCAGAGAAACATGCATTCTTGTTCTCAGGAGGGGACATTGACAGAGGATTACTGGAAAAGTACATAGTAAGTACTTCATAGTACTTGTGGGGGTAGTTTCAGTAGTACTGAGTCCAACAGGATCAATCTCACGAAGAACTAATGGCAACAAAAAAGAATTCCCTCATCAAACTTAGCAGAAGTGGCTTGATTTTGTTCTCAGCAGGGGACTTTGACAGAGGATTTCTCAAAAAATACACAGTAAAAGTACTTCCATGTATTATAAGTAGTAGGCTAACTAATACAAAGTCAAACAGTATCAATTTCATTAAGAACTAATGGTAAAATATAATTATATTTGTATCATTCATCAAAGACAGCAGAAAACATGCATTATGTAGCCTACTATGGAAGGGACTCTGACAGAGGATTACTCACAAAGAACACAGCAAAAGTACTTCATTTTATTTCTGGTAGAAGTCAAACTAGAACCGAGTCCAACAGTGTCAGTTTTCTTAAGAACTTGTGGTAAAACATATTTGTATCACTCGTCAAATATAGCAGGAATGAAGAGCAGCTGATTTGGAGTTGACCGCAGTGCAGAATCACTGTATAGTTTAAATCTCCTAACAATGTTGTCCATTTTAGACAGAGGCTTATTATATTTACAGCCCTTAGTTACATCCATTTTCTGGGCTCAATATGTGTCTTGGCCGTTTTCGTTGTGATCGCTAAATTCACCTTGTTTCCCTTTGTTTATAATATTATCACCGCTTTTGTTTTGAAATCACTTCCGTGAGTTTCGCCCCTCGCTCCAATGACCATTAGACCATTTAGTAAGGTAAGAAGCAAAAAGGCCTCTCAAACGCTCTTCCGTTTACGTGTTTAATAAAGAAAAACAATTGGACGGTAGATACACGGATTATCATGGCTCAAGATCCTGTTCTTGTTTAAGATTATTCATACTAATGTGTGTATTTAACATCCATATCACTCTTCAAAACTGAAACAACTCAAACATTTTTTTTAAAGCATTGCAGGCCTAAAGCTCCACGTCAGTGACCTATATTTTAATTTCTTCCATCAAACTTTAAAAATGGCAAACAGCATGTTTTTAAAGATGTAATCTTTTAAGAAACAAAATATCAACTTTGAAGAGAAGGGTTTAAACACACGTTTTTAATGCAAGTAAACTTCAACTTATATATATATATATATGATATACATCATATATATATATATATATACATACATATATATGCAAGTATTGCTAATGCAATTGTTTTTTAAGTTTTTGTACATAGTCTCAAATGTTGAAATTGATTATGGAGGCATTACAATTTAAGACTGATAAATTAACACTGAAACTACTGTTTTTTTTGCATTAAGTCATACTGGGATGTTTGCTGAAATTGATTGCATGTGGTACAGCCCTACTTAGAAAAAAAATCCACCAGCCGCCACTGCTTATAAGGCTCTTCACTCAGTTTGGACACTGACCAATCAAAATCTGGGTCCCGCCTGCTTCATTTGCATATGGCTGACTAGTTAACGTGTTGGCCATATGAACGTCAACTAGTTAACTAGTGGATACATATTGCAGCTTACATGTTAACTAGTGAAGGCAACATTTTCACTAGTGAACTAGTTGAAGCCTGTTTTGGTCTTCTAAGCTGACTAGTGAGGCTCAAAATGTGCACTAGTTAACTAGTGAGGTCCAAATTGTCCACTAGATGCACTAGTACAATTGTTTTTACCTTACTAGTTAACTAGTTACACACACTTTAGCTCACTAGTTAACTAGTGAAGCCTTAGAGGAGTCACTAGTGAACTAGTGACACAGATGTTTTTCTTACTAGTTAACTAGTGGAGGGCATTTATTCTCACTAGTGAGGTTATATTATAAACATGTTAGACTTTGACCTTACATGTTGCACATTTGTCTTACATGTAAGCCCTTTCCTTCAACTAGTTTGGCTTTTTTTGCACTAGTGAGCAACTGCATGCAACTAGTTTGCTATTGATTCAACATGTATGGCTTTTTCTTAAACTAGTGGATATTTAGAGCCCACTAGTTGTGCTTTTGTTCTCTCTAGTTCAACACAATGACTTACTAGTTGACGTGTACGTGCAACTAGTTAACTAGTGAATTGTTTAAAAGTCATACATGTTGACTAGTGCATTTGTTGACACATCACTAGTAAACTAGTTGTACGTACACGTCAACTAGTAAGTCATTGTGTTGAACTAGAGAGAACAAAAGCACAACTAGTTGGCTGAAAATATCCACTAGTTCTGGAAAAAGCCATACATGTTGAATCAATAGCTAACTAGTTGCATGCAGTTGCTCACTAGTGCAAAAAAAAGCCAAACTAGTCGAAGGAAAGGCCTTACATGTAAGACAAATGTGCAACATGTCAGGTCAAAGACTAACATGTTTATAATATAACCTCACTAGTGAGAATAAATGCCCTCCACTAGTTAACTAGTAAGAAAAACATCTGTGTCACTAGTTCACTAGTGACTCCTCTAAGGCTTCACTAGTTAACTAGTGAGATAAAGTGTGTGTAACTAGTTAACTAGTAAGGTAAAAACAATTGTACTAGTGCATCTAGTGGACAATTTGGACCTGACTAGTTAACTAGTGCACATTTTGAGCCTCACTAGTCAGCTTAGAAGACCAAAACAGGCTTCAACTAGTTAACTAGTGAACATTTTTCCTTCACTAGTTAACGTGTAAGCTGCAATATGTATCCACTAGTTAACTAGTTGCCGTTCATATGGCCAACACGTTAACTAGTCAGCCATAGGCAAATGAAGCAGGCGGGACCCAGATTTTGATTGGTCAGTGTCCAAACTGAGTGAAGAGCCTTATAAGCAGTGGCGGCTGGTGGATTTTTTTTCTAAGTAGGGCTGTACCACATGCAATCAATTTCAGCAAACATCCCAGTATGACTTAATGCAAAAAAAAACAGTAGTTTCAGTGTTAATTTATCAGTCTTAAATTGTAATGCCTCCATAAACAATTTAAACATTTGAGTCTATGTACAAAAACTTAAAAAACAATTGCATTAGCAATACTTGCATATATATGTATGTATATATATATGATGTATATCATATATATATATATATATATATAAGTTGAAGTTTATTTGCATTAAAAACGTGTGTTTAAACCCTTCTGTTCAAAGTTAATATTTTGTTTCTTAAAAGATTACATCTTTAAAAACATGCTGTTTGCCATTTTTAAAGTTTGATGGAAGAAATTAAAATATAGGTCACTGACGTGGAGCTTTAGGCCTGCAATGCTTTAAAAAAAATGTTTGAGTTGTTTCAGTTTTGAAGAGTGATATGGATGTTAAATACACACATTAGAATAATCTTAAACAAGAACAGGATCTTGAGCCATGATAATCCGTGTATCTACCGTCCAATTGTTTTTCTTTATTAAACACGTAAACGGAAGAGCGTTTGAGAGGCCTTTTTGCTTCTTACCTTACTAAATGGTCTAATGGTCATTGGAGCGAGGGGCGAATCTCACGGAAGTGATTTCAAAACAAAAGCGGTGATAATATTATAAACAAAGGGAAACAAGGTGAATTTAGCGATCACAACGAAAACGGCCAAGACACATATTGAGCCCAGAAAATGGATGTAACTAAGGGCTGTAAATATAATAAGCCTCTGTCTAAAATGGACAACATTGTTAGGAGATTTAAACTATACAGTGATTCTGCACTGCGGTCAACTCCAAATCAGCTGCTCTTCATTCCTGCTATATTTGACGAGTGATACAAATATGTTTTACCACAAGTTCTTAAGAAAACTGACACTGTTGGACTCGGTTCTAGTTTGACTTCTACCAGAAATAAAATGAAGTACTTTTCCTGTGTTCTTTGTGAGTAATCCTCTGTCAGAGTCCCCTCCTTAGTAGGCTACATAATGCATGTTTTCTGCTGTCTTTGATGAATGATACAAATATAATTATATTTTACCATTAGTTCTTAATGAAATTGATACTGTTTGACTTTGTATTAGTTAGCCTACTACTTACAATACATTTACTTTTACTGTGTATTGTTTGAGAAATACTCTGTCAAAGTCCCTGCTGAGAACAACATCAAGCCACTTCTGCTGAGTTTGATGAGGGAATTAATTTTTGTTTCCATTAGTTCTTCGTGAGATTGATCCTGTTGGACTCAGTACTACTGAAACTACCCCCACAAGTACTATGAAGTACTTACTATGTACTTTTCCAGTAATCCTCTGTCAATGTCCCCTCCTGAGAACAAGAATGCATGTTTCTCTGCTATTTTGAATAAGCGTTAAAAAACCTTTCTTCATGAGACTGATATTGTTGGACAGAATATTTTAAGAGGATATGGTGGACATGATATCAGCAATATTTCCAGTCAGTACTCCGGCAGCAGAATTGTACACCTTGGAAAGTCTTTAGAGTCTGGCCTGGATAGCTGGTCTATCCTTCAGCACACTGACACACTCTGTCACTCTTGTTGGCTTCTTATGAAGCTGCTGTCTTTTAATATATGATTATTTCTCAGCTGCTAGTTCATTCCTCGCAGATTCTTCAGTCTCATCAGCCTCATCCTTCCATCAGTCCCAGTCAACGCCTCCAGCACCCTGAATCTTGTGGTGCTTGAAGAAATACACACTGGCTAAGCCGGCCAGGTTATATGCCTTTTTTGGAGCCCTTTTTTGCAATATTTATTAAAATGTCACTAGTTATTTAAACAAACCACTATCTGAGGATAATACAAGCAACCATACAACGCCCTTTATCTAGAGAGCCATTGAAGCCCATGAAGAATTTATCCTTCCACAAATCTTTTCAACTGCTGTAAGTTAGGGCACTATCTGTGCAGAACATTTTAAATATTCTTCATTTGCAGTATTTTTTTCAAAAAGTGTTCAGAAAGACTGCATCAATTATATGCTATATATATATATATATATATATATATATATATTTATATAATATCAATATGTTTATTAACTAACCAAAGTCAATTTAAATAGCGGACACAAATGGGTTAATTGCCATGCATCTGGTGTTTCATATAGTTTACGTTCAATTTAAACTATTTTAGGCAGAAAAACGTATTGACTAAAACTTTTTTAATAATTTACTATCATTTAGAAAGGTTTTTGTGAGAAATCATTTCAAAAGTAAAGTTCATTCAGTATTTCAGTATGAACTATTTGATAGCCCTTATTATAATCATTAAGTCCTTAAAGTTGTAAAATGCACTAAAAGCCGAATCTAGATTTATTTTCTGTCTCCATTCATTCTACTGAGCCGAGAGTAAAAACTCGGGGGCGGGGCTTAAGGGGTGCATGCTCTGTGAAAATCACATATTACGGTTCCCATGTTTGTGTTTGAACTTCTGTGAAGATTGATGGGCGAGGTCTATCTTAAGAGCCAATAGGAGACCGATATGCATCCACTAGTTAACTAGTTGCAGTTCATATGGCTCACTAGTGAACGTGAAGGCCATACACGTTCACTAGTGAGCCTATATATGCAAATGAAGCAGGCGGGACCCATATTCTGATTGGTCAGTTCAGCTCTGTGAGGGAGAGCCTGAGGGGGTGTTCTTCTGCGGTGTTTTTAGCAACGTCTTGAAGACGTGAGGTGCATCAGTCGGATATTTATGCCCACTGTTAACATATTGTCCGTGGGAAGTCAGTCAGTGTGTGTTTTGCCTAGAAAAAATACATGTTTTCTGCTTCGCTCCGCTTTGTGTGTGTGTGTGTGTGTGTGTGTGTGTGTGTGTGTGTGTGTGTGTGTGTGTGTGTGTGTGTGTGTGTGTGTGTGTGTGTGTGTGTGTTTGTTTTTGTTGATGCGAGTGTGCGTATGCTTATGTGTGAGAACACCGGCACTCGAGACACAAAAGTAGAGGAAGTGATCGTGAGACATTTTATCAGCGGTCCTCATGAAATGAATAAAGCAGAAACACTGGACAGATCTTAAAATCAGGGTAACGATAGATCCGTATGAAGATAAACAACCTCTCCATATTTGCCAAGACTAATATTTACGGAAGTCACGGCGATCTCTCAAAGCTGTGATCCGAAGAGGGTTACTTCCTCTTTCAATCCATCAATAATGTCACTCTTTTATCACAATGCCATTATAATCAAGCACCTTTCAAATTGCAGCTTAATACAATGTTTTAAAGAGGATCTATATTCGTGTCTGCAGTCATAAGGCAACTTTTTAATTTTAAGAAAGTCTTCAATGTTCTTACCTAATTTGATATACAATGATCATAATTACACAAATACCTTTGTTTTATATTTTTGTAAATATGGTCATATTTTAAAACACAGTGTATTTAAGCTCTTAAATAAACTATTTGGGCTGGGTGGCGCTCTATATCTTAGGGCCAATAGGAGACCTCGATGCGTTCTTTCCCCTCCTCCTCATTAGCATTCTGTGCAACTAGTGTGACTAGTGCACATTTGGGATCCACTAGTTAACTAGTGAACATTTTAAGCCTCACTAGTTCACTAGTGAAATTTAAACGCATCTCACTAGTTAACTAGTAAAGGGCAAAGGGTTCACTAGTTAACGTGTAGACATTTTGAGCCCCACTAGTTAACTAGTAAGATCAAAAGAGGCGTTAACTAGTGAACATTTTGCCTTTACTAGTTAACTAGTGAGTGATTCTGGGTGCGACTAGTTAACTAGTGCGCTGCAAAATCTCTGACATGTTAACTAGTTGTGCTTCTTTTGTGTGACTAGTTAACATGTCAGAGCTTTTGCAGTGCACTAGTTAACTAGTAAGACTTTTAGGGTCACTAGTACGGTCAGAGGGCCACTAGTTCATCAAAAAGCTTACACGTTGGGACTTTGGTGCTACTAGTGCTGCTCCTGGCGTCACTAGTAAGGCATACGTGTTAACTAGTCGGACAAAAGTGCCACTAGTTGCTGAAAAAGAGCGACTAGTGAAATGTTTTATTCAACTAGTAAAGCAGAGTGCCTGACTAGTTTGACCATATATCTAACAAGTGAAATCAAAGAGCCAACTAGTGTAGTCCGCTGCCGTCTGATATCAAGGAAATTGAATAAATACTCAAATGGCTTGCCATACTAGTTGGCTCTTTGATTTCACTTGTTAGATATATGGTCAAACTAGTCAGGCACTCTGCTTTACTAGTTGAATAAAACATTTCACTAGTCGCTCTTTTTCAGCAACTAGTGGCACTTTTGTCCGACTAGTTACCACGTATGCCTTACTAGTGACGCCAGGAGCAGCACTAGTAGCGCCAAAGTCCCAACGTGTAAGCTTTTTGATGAACTAGTGGCCCTCTGACCGTACTAGTGACCCTAAAAGTCTTACAAGTTAACTAGTGCGCTGCAAAAGCTCTGACATGTTAACTAGTCACACAAAAGAAGCACAACTAGTTAACATGTCAGAGATTTTGCAGCGCACTAGTTAACTAGTCGCACCCAGAATCACTCACTAGTTAACTAGTAAAGGCAAAATGTTCACTAGTTAACTAGTTGACGCCTCTTTTGACCTTACTAGTTAACTAGTGGGGCTCAAAATGTCTACACGTTAACTAGTGAACCCTTTGCCTTTTACTAGTTAACTAGTGAGAGAAGTTTAAATTTCACTAGTGAACTAGTGAGGCTTAAAATGTTCACTAGTTAACTAGTGGATCCCAAATGCGCACTAGTCGCACTAGTTGCACAGAATGCTAATGAGGAGGAGGGGAAAGAACGCATAGAGGTTTCCTATTGGCCCTAAGCTATAGAGCGCCACCCAGCCCAAATAGTTTATTTAAGAGCTTAAATACACTGTGTTTTAAAATATGACCATATTTACAAAAATATAAAACAAAAGTATTTGTGTAATTATGATCATTGTATATCAAATTAGGTAAGAACATTGAAGACTTTCTTAAAATTAAAAAGTTGCCTTATGACTGCAGACACGAATATAGATCCTCTTTAAAACATTTTATTAAGCTGCAATTTGAAAGGTGCTTGGATTATAATGGCATTGTGATAACAGAGGGACATTATTGATGGATTGAAAGAGGAGGTAACCCTCTTCGGATCACAGCTTTGAGAGATCGCCGTGACTTCCGTAAATATTAGTCTTGGCAAATATGGAGAGGTTGTTTATCTTCATACGGATCTATCGTTACCCTGATTTTAAGATCTGTCCAGTGTTTCAGCTTTATTCATTTCATGAGGACCGCTGATAAAATGTCCCACGATCACTTCCTCTACTTTTGTGTCTCGAGTGCCGGTGTTCTCACACACAAGCGTGCGCACATTCGCACCAACAAAAACACACACACAAAGCGGAAGCAGAAACATGTATATTTCTAGGTAAAACACACACTGACTGACTTCCCACGGACAATATGTTAACAGTAGGCACTAAATACCCGACTGATGCACCTCACGTCTTCAAGACCTTGCTAAAAACATCGCAGAAGAACGCCCCCTCAGGCTCTCCCTCACAGAGCTGAACTGACCAATCAGAATCTGGGTCCCGCCTGCTTCATTTGCCTATGGCTGACTAGTTAACGTGTTGGCCATATGAACGGCAACTAGTTAACTAGTGGATGCATATTGCAGCATACACGTTAACTAGTGAAGCCAAAATGTTCACTAGTTAACTAGTTGAAGCCTGTTTTGGTCTTCTAAGCTGACTAGTGAGGCTCAAAATGTGCACTAGTTAACTAGTGAGGTCCAAATTGTCCACTAGATGCACTAGTACAATTGTTTTTTACCTTACTAGTTAACTAGTTACACACACTTTATCTCACTAGTTAACTAGTGAAGCCTTAGAGGAGTCACTAGTGAACTAGTGACACAGATGTTTTTCTTACTAGTTAACTAGTGGAGGGCATTTATTCTCACTAGTGAGGTTATATTATAAACATGTTAGTCTTTGACCTGACATGTTGCACATTTTTCTTACATGTAAGCCCTTTCCTTCGACTAGTTTGGCTTTTTTTTCACTAGTGAGCAACTGCATGCAACTAGTTAGCTATTGATTCAACATGTATGGCTTTTTCCAGAACTAGTGGATATTTTCAGCCAACTAGTTGTGCTTTTGTTCTCTCTAGTTCAACACAATGACTTACTAGTTGACGTGTACGTACAACTAGTTTACTAGTGATGTGTCAACAAATGCACTAGTCAACATGTATGACTTTTAAACAATTCACTAGTTAACTAGTTGCACGTACACGTCAACTAGTAAGTCATTGTGTTGAACTAGAGAGAACAAAAGCACAACTAGTGGGCTGAAAATATCCACTAGTTCTGGAAAAAGCCATACATGTTGAATCAATAGCTAACTAGTTGCATGCAGTTGCTCACTAGTGAAAAAAAAGCCAAACTAGTCGAAGGAAAGGGCTTACATGTAAGAAAAATGTGCAACATGTCAGGTCAAAGACTAACATGTTTATAATATAACCTCACTAGTGAGAATAAATGCCCTCCACTAGTTAACTAGTAAGAAAAACATATGTGTCACTAGTTCACTAGTGACTCCTCTAAGGCTTCACTAGTTAACTAGTGATATAAAGTGTGTGTAACTAGTTAACTAGTAAGGTAAAAACAATTGTACTAGTGCATCTAGTGGACAATTTGGACCTCACTAGTTAACTAGTGCACATTTTGAGCCTCACTAGTCAGCTTAGAAGACCAAACAGGCTTCAACTAGTTAACTAGTGAACATTTTGCCTTCACTAGTTAACATGTAAGCTGCAATATGTATCCACTAGTTAACTAGTTGCCGTTCATATGGCCAACACGTTAACTAGTCAGCCATATGCAAATGAAGCAGGCGGGACCCAGATTTTGATTGGTCAGTGTCCAAACTGAGTGAAGAGCCTTATAAGCAGTGGCGGCTGGTGGATTTTTTTTCTAAGTAGGGCTGTACCACATGCAATCAATTTCAGCAAACATCTCAGTATGACTTAATGCAAAAAAAACAGTAGTTTCAGTGTTAATTTATCAGTCTTAAATTGTAATGCCTCCATAAACAATTTAAACATTTGAGACTATGTACAAAAACTTAAAAAACAATTGCATTAGCAATACTTGCATATATATGTATGTATATATATATGATGTATATCATATATATATATATATATATATATATATATAAGTTGAAGTTTATTTGCATTAAAAACGTGTGTTTAAACCCTTCTGTTCAAAGTTGATATTTTGTTTCTTAAAAGATTACATCTTTAAAAACATGCTGTTTGCCATTTTTAAAGTTTGATGGAAGAAATTAAAATATAGGTCACTGACGTGGAGCTTTAGGCCTGCAATGCTTTAAAAAAAATGTTTGAGTTGTTTCAGTTTTGAAGAGTGATATGGATGTTAAATACACACATTAGTATGAATAATCTTAAACAAGAACACATGATCACAACATGACCCCTCTAGAGTCTGAGTGCCAGGGACTTCAAATTACGTCTGTCATTAATGTTAAATCACCCATTATAACAATTTTATTTCCTTTTTTCTCTTGTCTTAACTGAATAGTTCTGTCTTTAAGTATAACCCAATATAAAGTCCTTTTCCTGCACCATTTTAAGGCTTCAAAAACAGGCATTTTTACTGTATGTGTTTGAAGAAATGACACAATCAATGGCCCAGAATTGTACTTTATAAACTATGAATCTTGTGGTGCTTGAAGAAATACACACTGGCTAAGCCGGCCAGGTTATATATGCCTTTTTTGGAGCCCTTTTTTGCAATATTTATTAAAATGTCACGAGTTATTTAAACAAACCACTATCTGAGGATAATACAAGCAACCATACAACGCCCTTTATCTTCTAGAGAGCCATTGAAGCCCATGAATAATGTATGCTTCCACAAATATTTTCAACTGCTGTAAGTTAGGGCACTATATGTGCAGAACATTTTAAATATTCTTAATTTGCAGTATTTTTTTCAAAAAGTGTTCAGAAAGACTGCATCAATTATATGCTATATATATATATATATATATATATATATATATATATATATATATATATATATTTATATAATATCAATATGTTTATTAACTAACCAAAGTCAATTTAAATAGCGGACACAAATGGGTTAATTGTCATGCATCTGGTGTTTCATATAGTTTACGTTCAATTTCAACTATTTTAGGCAGAAAAACGTATTGACTAAAACTTTTTTAATAATTTACTATCATTTAGAAAGGTTTTTGTGAGAAATCATTTCAAAAGTAAAGTTCATTCAGTATTTCAGTATGAACTATTTGATAGCCCTTATTATAATCATTAAGTCCTTAAAGTTGTAAAATGCACTAAAAGCCGAATCTAGATTTATTTTCTGTCTCCATTCATTCTACTGAGCCGAGAGTAAAAACTCGGGGGCGGGGCTTAAGGGGCGCATGCTCTATGAAAATCACATATTACGGTTCCCATGTTTGTGTTTGAACTTCTGTGAAGATTGATGGGCGAGGTCTATCTTAAGAGCCAATAGGAGACCGATATGCATCCACTAGTTAACTAGTTGCAGTTCATATGGCTCACTAGTGAACGTGAAGGCCATACACGTTCACTAGTGAGCCTATATAGGCAAATGAAGCAGGCGGGACCCATATTCTGATTGGTCAGTTCAGCTCTGTGAGGGAGAGCCTGAGGGGGTGTTCTTCTGCGGTGTTTTTAGCAACGTCTTGAAGACGTGAGGTGCATCAGTCGGGTATTTATGCCCACTGTTAACATATTGTCCGTGGGAAGTCAGTCAGTGTGTGTTTTGCCTAGAAAAATACATGTTTCTGCTTCGCTCCGCTGTGTGTGTGTGTGTGTGTGTGTGTGTGTGTGTGTGTGTGTGTGTGTGTGTGTGTGTGGTGTGTGTGTGTGTGTGTGTGTGTGTGTGTGTGTGTGTGTGTGTGTGTGTGTGTGTGTGTGTGTTTGTTTTTGTTGATGCGAGTGTGCGTATGCTTATGTGTGAGAACACCGGCACTCGAGACACAAAAGTAGAGGAAGTGATCGTGGGACATTTTATCAGCGGTCCTCATGAAATGAATAAAGCTGAAACACTGGACAGATCTTAAAATCAGGGTAACGATAGATCCGTATGAAGATAAACAACCTCTCCATATTTGCCAAGACTAATATTTACGGAAGTCACGGCGATCTCTCAAAGCTGTGATCCGAAGAGGGTTACTTCCTCTTTCAATCCATCAATAATGTCACTCTTTTATCACAATGCCATTATAATCCAGCACCTTTCAAATTGCAGCTTAATACAATGTTTTAAAGAGGATCTATATTCGTGTCTGCAGTCCTAAGGCAACTTTCTAATTTTAAGAAAGTCTTCAATGTTCTTACCTAATTTGATATACAGTCATATGATCATAATAACAAAAAACTTTTGTTTTATATTTTTGTAAATATGGTCATATTTTAAAACACAGTGTATTTAAGCTCTTAAATAAACTATTTGGGCTGGGTGGCGCTCTATATCTTAGGGCCAATAGGAGACCTCGATGAGTTCTTTCACCTCCTCCTCATTAGCATTCTGTGCAACTAGTGTGACTAGTGCACATTTGGGATCCACTAGTTAACTAGTGAACATTTTAAGCCTCACTAGTTCACTAGTGGAATTTAAACTTCTCTCACTAGTTAACTAGTAAAAGGCAAGGGTTCACTAGTTAACGTGTAGACATTTTGAGCCCCACTAGTTAACTAGTAAGGTCAAAAGAGGCGTCAACTAGTTAACTAGTGAACATTTTGCCTTTACTAGTTAACTAGTGAGTTATTCTGGGTGCGACTAGTTAACTAGTGCGCTGCAAAATCTCTGACATGTTAACTAGTTGTGCTTCTTTTGTGTGACTAGTTAACATGTCAGAGCTTTTGCAGCGCACTAGTTAACTTGTAAGACTTTTAGGGTCACTAGTACGGTCAGAGGGCCACTAGTTCATCAAAAAGCTTACACGTTGGGACTTTGGTGCTACTAGTGCTGCTCCTGGCGTCACTAGTAAGGCATACGTGTTAACTAGTCGGACAAAAGTGCCACTAGTTGCTGAAAAAGAGCGACTAGTGAAATGTTTTATTCAACTAGTAAAGCAGCGTGCCTAACTAGTTTGACCATATATCTAACAAGTGAAATCAAAGAGCCAACTAGTGTGGGCCGCTGCCGTCTGATATCAAGGAAATTGAATAAATACTCAAATGGCTTGCCATAATTTAACATGTATGACTTTTTCCAGAACTAGTGGATATTTTCAGCCCACTAGTTGTGCTTTTGTTCTCTCTAGTTCAACACAATGACTTACTAGTTGACGTGTACGTACAACTAGTTTACTAGTGATGTGTCAACAAATGCACTAGTCAACATGTATGACTTTTAAACAATTCACTAGTTAACTAGTTGCACGTACACGTCAACTAGTAAGTCATTGTGTTGAACTAGAGAGAACAAAAGCACAACTAGTTGGCTGAAAATATCCACTAGTTCTGGAAAAAGCCATACATGTTGAATCAATAGCTAACTAGTTGCATGCAGTTGCTCACTAGTGCAAACAAAGCCAAACTAGTCGAAGGAAAGGCCTTACATGTTTAAAAAATGTGTAACATGTAAGGTCAAACACTAACATGTTTATAATATAACCTCACTAGTGAGAATAAATGCCCTCCACTAGTTAACTAGTAAGAAAAACATCTGTCACTAGTTTACTAGTGACTCCTCTAAGGCTTCACTAGTTAACTAGTGAGCTAAAGTGTGTGTAACTAGTTAACTAGTAAGGTAAAAACAATTGTACTAGTGCATCTAGTGGACAATTTGGACCTCACTAGTTAACTAGTGCACATTTTGAGCCTCACTAGTCAGCTTAGAAGACCAAAACAGGCTTCAACTAGTTAACTAGTGAACATTTTGCCTTCACTAGTTAACGTGTATGCTGCAATATGCATCCACTAGTTAACTAGTTGCCGTTCATATGGCCAACACGTTAACTAGTCAGCCATAGGCAAATGAAGCAGGCGGGACCCAGATTCTGATTGGTCAGTTCAGCTCTGTGAGGGAGAGCCTGAGGGGGCGTTCTTCTGCGATGTTTTTAGCAAGGTCTTGAAGACGTGAGGTGCATCAGTCGGGTATTTAGTGCCTACTGTTAACATATTGTCTGTGGGAAGTCAGTCAGTGTGTGTTTTACCTAGAAATATACATGTTTCTGCTTCTGCTATATTCCGCTTTGTGTGTGTGTTTTTGTTGGTGCGAATGTGCGCACGCTTGTGTGTGAGAACACCGGCACTCGAGACACAAAAGTAGAGGAAGTGATCGTGGGACATTTTATCAGCGGTCCTCATGAAATGAATAAAGCTGAAACACTGGACAGATCTTAAAATCAGGGTAACGATAGATCCGTATGAAGATAAACAACCTCTCCATATTTGCCAAGACTAATATTTACGGAAGTCACGGCGATCTCTCAAAGCTGTGATCCGAAGAGCGTTACTTCCTCTTTCTATCCATCAATAATGTCCCTCTGTTATCACAATGCCATTCTAATCCAAGCACCTTTCACATTGCAGTTTAATAACATGTGTTAAAGAGGATCTATATTCCTGCCTGCAGTCCTAAGGCAACTTTCTAATTTTAAGAAAGTCTTCAATGTTCTTACCTAATTTGATATACAGTCATATGATCATAAAAACACAAATACTTTTGTTTTATATTTTTGTAAATATGGTCATATTTTAAAACAGTGTATTTAAGCTCTTAAATAAACTATTTGGGCTGGGTGGCGCTCTATATCTTAGGGCCTATAGGAGACCTCGATGCGTTCTTTCCCCTCCTCCTCATTAGCATTCTGTGCAACTAGTGTGACTAGTGCACATTTGGGATCCACTAGTGCTACTAGTGAACATTTTAAGCCTCACTAGTTCACTAGTGGAATTTAAACTTCTCTCACTAGTTAACTAGTAAAAGGCAAAGGGTTCACTAGTTAACGTGTAGACATTTTGAGCCCCACTAGTTAACTAGTAAGGTCAAAAGAGGCGTCAACTAGTTAACTAGTGAACATTTTGCCTTTACTAGTTAACTAGTGAGTGATTCTGGGTGCGACTAGTTAACTAGTGCGCTGCAAAATCTCTGACATGTTAACTAGTTGTGCTTCTTTTGTGTGACTAGTTAACATGTCAGAGCTTTTGCAGCGCACTAGTTAACTTGTAAGACTTTTAGGGTCACTAGTACGGTCAGAGGGCCACTAGTTCATCAAAAAGCTTACACGTTGGGACTTTGGCGCTACTAGTGCTGCTCCTGGCGTCACTAGTAAGGCATACGTGGTAACTAGTCGGACAAAAGTGCCACTAGTTGCTGAAAAAGAGCGACTAGTGAAATGTTTTATTCAACTAGTAAAGCAGAGTGCCTGACTAGTTTGACCATATATCTAACAAGTGAAATCAAAGAGCCAACTAGTGTAGTCCGCTGCCGTCTGATATCAAGGAAATTGAATAAATACTCAAATGGCTTGCCATAGGAGGAGAACATATCAGTGACTAGACACACGTGTTAAAAGGAAGTGAGGAATGTATGAAGGAAAGGGAAAAAACTAGGGGTGTAACGATACCAAAAACTCACGGTACGATAATATCGCGATAAAAAGTCCACGGTATCATCGTGATATTGAAAAATGTTCTTTATTAAATAATAAATCTGATTTGTACAGCATTTTAGTAGATAGTAGTATTTTAAAGTGTCAACAATATAATAATCAGACCCTGCAATAGAATAAATCAAGTTTCAGTTTAGTTTTTCAAGTAACTCAACTCTAACTCACTCACTCAGTCATCAAGGTTATCTTTTAGGAATATGAGCATGTCCACATTTCCAGGTAGAAGCTGGGATGTTTGGGCGTTTACAAAATCCTCTGCTGTGGAACAAACTCTCTCGCTTGGTACTGATGTTGCTGGGACAGAGAGATATGCTTTGGGCAGTGGGTCAAACTGTGCATTGTCTCTCCACCTCTTCAAAAACAATACAGTTTTTGCCAAGAAGGTGAGGCTTATTGACAGAGATATAAATATACTGTTGGTACGTGTCCATGTCTCTAGGTATGTACATGTAGCCCTGTAAATACCATGTCCTTTTGTGTTATCTGTTGTGTTCATGTTGTAACCTACTTGCTGCCATGTTGGACAGGTCTCCCTTGAAAAAGAGATCGCTGATCTCAATGGGACCATCTGGTTGAATAAAGGTTTCAAAAAAAAATAATCGCGGTATATTATGTCAGTCTCACGACGGTATTGAGACATCTATTTACCGTGATATCACGATATATCGTTACATCCCTAGAAAAAACGGTGTAAAATTAAACGATTGATTGTTTTGTGTTTTCCTGACTAACTGAGGTTGTGCAAATTACTGTCCAGAATCTTCAGAATCAGAAATCAGTTTATTATATTATTATTACCTACAAGTTTTCTTTAGTGTATGAGGAATTGAATTATATATATAAATATGAACAAAAAATATCTTCTATCGATTTGAAAACAAATGAAGTATTACATAAAAATACAATTATGTTACGAAAAACTGAACCAATATTTCTGAATTAAAATTAAAAGATGTCAAAAAGAATATTTGAAGTTGACACTATAACTATGAAAACAATGTGGTATTAAAAGGAACGCTTAGAAGAAAAGTTACAATATAATTTTATTTGCACGGAATTATTGCTAATAATATTTGACATATCAAAATTAAAAACATGTCAAATGTATCTGAATAAAAAAGTGTATAGAAGAACTGGGTTACAAATATGAAAAATACTATTAAAAAAACCTAGATAACTACTAAAAGGAATGTGCAAAAATTCAAAAAGATAATAATAAAGAAATATTTGCAGAGATGTAGTCCATTGAATTATGCACGTGAGAATGTGAAGCATGAAGAAAGATGTTTAAATTGAACCAACAGGTGGAGGCACAGCACGTGGCATGAGGCTTTGTGATAAGATGATGATGATGATGATGAAGAAGATGATGATGATGATGATGATGATGATGGAGCACAAAGCCTCCCCTCTTCCTCCTCACATCAGTGCCTCACCATGTCTCCACATGTGCACACATTCTGGTTACTCTTCATCTGGTTTCCATGTAAGACTTTGGATCTCAACCTGAATATGAAACTACTGTTTGAAAGCTATAAATAATGTATTATCTTCTGGTCGGTTGCTTCAATATGAGTTTAAACTCAAATCTGTTTTCTCCACAGGTCAGGTGAGCGCTGCTACATTTCAACAATCTCCTGCTCAGATAGTGGAGGAGAGCACTGAGGTCCAGATTACATGCAGCCATGATGATTCTTCCCTTTCAGTAATGCTCTGGTATCAGCAGAGAAAAGACAGTCTCTCTATGACCCTCATTGGGTATGGATATGCAACCGGCCAAAACTATGAGGGTCAGTTTGAAAAAGAGTTTGAGCTGACGAGAGAAGACACGCTGACAGGAGCTCTGATTATACGCTCAGCAAACCTGTCACACTCGGCTGTGTATTTCTGCGCTGCCAGTACACAGTGATGTGGTGAACGCCAGTCCCTTACTAAAACCCTCATCTCTTTCCTGAACACGAGATCTGTGCATGTTCACAGGAGGCGGTGTCTCTACACACCATCAGAGGCAGCAGTGTTTCTCCTGCTACAGCACAACTCTGAAGGATGTCTCCAGCTGTGATAGCATTTATCCTCATCTTGCTTTCATGTAAAAAATAAATGCTGCAGAAAAAGATATTTCTAAGAATGCGTTTTCACAGTTTGTTCTGTATTAACTACTTTTTGATTCTGTGTTTCCCACAGATGGAGCTGAGAGTGTGGAGTTTGAGCCAACTCATCCAAAAACAGTCAACGACAAAGACAGGGTAGAAATTGAATGCAGTCATGATAGCAACCTGGATGTAATGCTGTGGTACCAACAAACTGAGAGAGGTCTGATGCATTTCATTGGATACAGCTACACTGGCAGTGAGCCCAACTATGAGAAGGGGTTTGAAAAGCGGTTTGAGATAACAAGAGAAGACGTAAGAAAAGGAGCCCTGATTATTCCCAGTGTGAATCTATCACACTCGGCTGTGTATTTCTGCGCTGCCAGAGAACACAGTGATGTGGTTTGGAGCCACTCCCTCACTAAAACTCCCTCACATGGTCTCTTCACACAGACTCTCAGTGAAGACAGTTCCTCCTGCAGCACAGAGAACCTGGACCATGTCTCCAGCTGTCATCGCATTGCTTCTCCTCTCACTATCATGTAATGCAACTATTTCGATGATCAATTTATCATTAAAGGAACTTTTCATGCTAAACTATCACACAGTGCTGTTCGTTATATATAGTGAACATCTATGTGCTTTGGATGAGGAAACAAGACATTTAAAGACGATTGGACTTCGAGAAACGTGGATGGACATTTTTCAATATTTTCTGACATCTTAAAGACCAAAAGATTCATTAAGAGAGTAATCAGCAGATTGATTGGAAATGCAATTTACTGCCTAAGTAACTATTTAAATTTGAAGATTTCTTGACGGAACCATTTTTAAGAATGTTTTACACCGCATTATATCGCTTCTGTATCAACTAGTTTTTTGATTCTGTGTTTTCCCACAGATGGAGCTGAGAGTGTGGAGTTTGAGCCAACTCATCCCAGAATAGTCAACGACAAAGACGGGGTAGAAATTAAATGCAGGCACAATGATAACAACCTGGATGTAATGCTCTGGTACCAACAAGCAGAGAGAGGTCTGATGAAATTAATTGGATACAGCTATGGCAGTGAGCCCAACTATGAGAAGGGGTTTGAAAATGGATTTAAAATAACAAGACAAGACAAGATGAGAGGAGCTCTGATTATTCAAAGTCTAAATCTATCAGACTCGGCTGTGTATTTCTGCGCTGCCAGAGAACACAGTGATGTGGTTTAATGCCTCTCCCTCACTAAAACCCTGCTCTCATTTTTCTCTGGTGTGTTTGTGTTCAAGATCCTGAGACTGCCTATATCAGCATGCACAGAGAGATCATAATATTAAGGACATTGGGCTGAACAGATATAGGCAAATTCTACAATGTTGTAGACATAAAATAAAATAAAAAATAATAAGGTTAGGTATGTAAAATGATGTGCATTGCACTACAGTATATAGCAATAAATATTCAACTTAAAGTAGCGACAGTAAAAGTAGGCATTGTGCAGATTGGTCCATTTCAGAATAATATATATGATATGTTTTATAATGATTGATCATGAAAGTGTTCTCAAAGCTGGTGAAGGTGCAGCTAGTTTGAATGACTTTGTATACTGCAGGGTAGCTGGTGGATTTACTCCAGGTGGAACTAAAGTCTGATTTAACACTTGATTAAATGTATTCAATAAGTACCTGGAAATTGTACTTAAGTCCAGTACTTGAGTAAATCTACTTTACACCACTGCATGTACAGATGATTATTTAGCTTTCACCAAACCATCAGCATCCAACCCAAATGAAACATAAAGTTCACCAGTGTCAACAATCTCACAGCCATCCCCAACTCAGCAGCCAACATCAGAACATGAACCACAAGCGGCAGAGCAGGAAGTTAGCTAACTAGACCGTTAGCTTAGCCATACGCTAGCTAGCCTAGCGTACATACACAATGTAAACAAAGCTTATAAATCAACTAAGGTTACATATTTAGCATAGCAAACAAAAGTCTTACCTTGGTCGATGTAAGCAGTATCTTCCAGCATTTTAGAGAGGAGTTAAGTCCTTAGGAAGAGTCACAAAAGGACAGGAAATCCAAGTTCAGTCTTCAAGTGTCCAACCGTTGATGTGAGGTGGACCAACCGGCAATCCGTAGCCTAGCAACAACATCTCCGAGCAGAGTAAACTGTAGTTCATGGCGTCCCTAAAACAGGAAATAATGAACTGTTGGCACGCAGTGAACTGGTTTCATGAAATGCGACATAAACTGTAATAACTGTTTAAACGGGTTTTTGTTGACGTAAAAAAGCAATGAAAACCTAATTTGACCTAGTGAGGAGTTTAACGGTCAACACCTTCAGTTGGGAAACGTAACAAAGTGGGCGGGGCGACGTCTGTTTAAAAACGACTTGATTGACCAATCACGTTTCAGCAAGGGTTAGCAGGTGTCAATCATGGATTAATTAAGAGAGCATTCACTGCTATTCATTTGACAATTCACAGAAAAAATTATTTTGAAAATGTTGTAATTTAACCATTGTTTTTTATTTCTATGATGTTAAATGGTAAAAAAAAATCAAATGTAGTGATTAAATAACACCACAAAGTTCTGACAACATCCACCTTAAAAATAAAAAGGACAGAATAACTCTTTATCAGTGAATCAATGATGATTCATATTTAATTATGTGATCATGTGACCTTCTGGTGTGTGTGTGTGTGTGTGTGTGTGTGTGTGTGTGTGTGTGTGTGTGTGTGTGTGTGTGTGTGTGTGTGCGTGCGTGCGTGTGTGCGTGCGTGCGTGCGTGTGTGCTGAGCAGTGATCCTCATTCAGCTGGAGGAAGGCTCATCGATGACACTGAAATGTTTCTCACAGTCCTTCACTTGTCGCTTCTTTTACACTCAGGTGGGTTTACCTCTCTCACATTCACACATCGTATACTTTTGTTTTAAGTTCTTATAACACGTCACCCTCCATGTGCTGCAGGTCTCACTGCGGTGGTCCTTCAGTCTGGAGATCAGATGTCCCAGCCTGGGTCGAATGTGACCTTTGAGTGCAGGATGGGTGGTGGGGGTATGAGCAGCTACACCATGCTCTGGTACCGGCAGGACCGCCCTGGAGCTGCAGTGCAGTTCCTCACTAAAGAGTACGACCAGGCTGCAGGGAACAAAGTGTCCTCTATCGATCCGTCCAAAAACACCTTCTCTCTGCACATCAGTGAGCTGCAACTGAGCGACAGCAGCACTTACTACTGTGCTGCCAAACACAGTGCTGCACTCAGAGCAGAAACTCGTACAGATAACAGGCCGCTGCAGCTGGAGTTGGGCTTATCTGGTTTTGTACTGAAATGGTACCAAAAAAATGAAGACATTATTCAGATCTGAAAGTAGGGTAAGACACACGATGGTACAATGGTGGGCTTTAGTTTATGTAGAATAGTAGTGTCATCTTTTAAGTCTTTAACGCATGGCAGAGGATGTTTTACCGTGTATGTATATATGTGAAGCCAAAGCCAAATGTACATCTGTACAACAAAGGTGTCTATTCTATTTTAGCTCTAATTAAGTTTTTAAGTAATGCCTGTTCTTTGTCAGTGTCCATGCATGTCCTTAAAAAGGAAGACACATACGCAGAGATGTCAGCAATTTCCTCCAAAACCTATAAAAAAGATGAAAAAGTGTGTCGATTATTAAATGAACAGGAAGTCCACAAAGCCACAGAGCTGATGGTGTTTGATAAGCCAGCAGGTGTTAATACTGGAGGATTTTAACCTTCCTACAACATAAGTGCTCTGTACAGAGTCTCCTGTGAGTCCCTCTGGGCTCAGGTCTGCACTTTAGTATAAGATTTAAGTGTGTGTGCAGCCAGGAGGGAGAGATGAGAAGTTCCAGAGGTTTGCACACACTGACCTCTGCAGGGTGCGTGTGGGACTACACTGAGACCGGGTAGTTTATCTGGCCTGTAATGACTTTTAAATGTTTTTAAACCGAGCAACACATTTATGAAGTGGTCTGAATATGGTGGTATTTATATTAAAGTTAAATACTGTAAATGTGATGTATGAATTAAAAAATAAAAACATAACCTCCTCCCTGCTCAGGGCGATAATATAGAAAAACCTGCGGATTTCTTTCTTGAAAATGAAAAATATTAATAAAAGGACAGATACTTTTCTACTTTTTTTACTTTCTACTTTCTACTTTTTTACATTTTGAATGCAGGACTTTTACTGTAACAGAGTATTTCTACACTCTGATACTTCTACTTTTACTCAAGTACAATATCTCAGTACTTCTACTTTTACTCAAATACAAGATCTGAGTACTTCTACTTTTACTCAAGTACAAGATCTGAGTACTTCTACTTTTACTCAAGTACAAGATCTGAGTACTTCAACTTTTACTCAAATACAAGATCTGAGTACTTCTACTTTTACTCAAGTACAAGATCTGAGTACTTCTACTTTTACTCAAGTACAACATCTGAGTACTTTTACTCAAGTACAAGATCTGAGTACTTCTACTTTTACTCAAGTACAAGATCTGAGTACTTCTACTTTTACTCAAGTACAAGATCTGATTACTTCTACTTTTACTCAAGTACAAGATCTGAGTACTTCTACTTTTACTCAAGATCTGAGTAATTCTACTTTTACTCAAGTACAAGATCTGAGTACTTCTACTTTTACTCAAGTACAAGATCTGAGTACTTCTACTTTTACTCAAGATCTGAGTACTTCTACTTTTACTCAAGTACAAGATCTGAGTACTTCTACTTTTACTCAAGTACAAGATCTGATTACTTCTACTTTTACTCAAGTACAAGATCTGAGTACTTCTACTTTTACTCAAGATCTGAGTACTTCTACTTTTACTCAAGTACAAGATCTGAGTACTTCTACTTTTACTCAAGATCTGAGTACTTCTACTTTTACTCAAGTACAAGATCTGAGTACTTCTACTTTTACTCAAGTACAAGATCTGAGTACTTCTACTTTTACTCAAGTACAAGATCTGAGTACTTCTACTTTTACTCAAGTACAAGATCTGAGTACTTCTACTTTTACTCAAGTGCAAGATCTGAGTACTTCTACTCAAGTACAAGATCTGAGTACTTCTACTTCTACTCAAGTACAAGATCTGAGTACTTCTACTTTCACTGAAGTACAAGATCTGATTACTTCTACTTTTACTCAAGTACAAGATCTGAGTACTTCTCCCACCTCTGGTAACAACCCAACTTTATATATATTTTAACTTACACAGGAAATATTGGTGAGTATTTTTTCCAGAGTAATTACTATTTTGCTCTGAAATAGTGATATTTAATCATTTTGGAGTGTATTTATTACTCATAGCTTCTAGAGTGCGATCAAAAATGCAGAGTCAATTATTTTGGAGTCAAACCATGACCACGCTGTAACGGAGGTGATCTCTGGAGCCGTAGATCTCGGTCTCTTATATTATATAGCTTAATTATTGGCGAAGTATATTACTTTGTTCCATGCTAAAACATTGCACAGGAAGCATGTGAATCTATGTCATTTATGCATCTATTTGTCACGATCTGTCTGTGTTTTAGTTTGTCTGTCTCTGTTTCCTGTTGTAGTTTGAAAAGTGTTCCCCCTCCCGTCTTGTCTGTTGCTGGTGATTGTGTTCACCTGGTGCCCTGTGTTTCTCCTCCCTCCTCACCTGTGTCTTGTTGGTTTGATTAGTCCTGTGTGTATTTAGGTTCTGTTTTCCTGTTAGTGTGTGTGAGGTCCTTGTTGCTGGTGACTGTGTTCACGTGAGACAGTCATATTGAGGCTGTGTATCATGAACCACAGCGATGAATTTAAAAAAAAATTAAAATTACCTTCTATTGGGAGTAAAATTACTTTCTAGTTGGAGTAAAATTACCTTCTATTGGGAGTGAAATTACTTTCTAGTTGGAGTAAAATTACTTTCTAGTTGGAGTAAAATTACCTTCTATTGGGAGTAAAATTACTTTCTAGTTGGAGTAAAATTACTTTCTAGTTGGAGTGAAATAACTTTCTAGTTGGAGTAAAATTACCTTCTATTTGGAGTAAAATGACATTTGATTGGGAGTCAAATGACCT
The DNA here is from genome assembly GCF_902827175.1 of Gymnodraco acuticeps. Taxonomy (NCBI): domain Eukaryota; kingdom Metazoa; phylum Chordata; class Actinopteri; order Perciformes; family Bathydraconidae; genus Gymnodraco; species Gymnodraco acuticeps. The sequence continues at coordinate 137,865 of NW_022990879.1, read as the reverse complement.
TCTAGTTGGAGTGCAATGACGTTCGATTGGGAGTAAAATTACCTATGAGTAAAATGGCAGTAGAGTTGTTTTTAATATACACTACATAGAGTAAATAACCATTAAGCAGAGTCAAATCTAGCACATAATAGAGTCAAATGAACTCTAAAAATACAACTCTGAACAAAGAGTACATTTTACTCTATATAGGTTGGGACCAAATGTAATATTTTTAGAGTAAAATATTCTTCAATTTGAGTCAATTTTACTCAGAGAAGTTATAATGAACCTCCATTCCTCTTACCGACAGATACATCACCATCAGACGCCCTCCAATGAATGGAGGATTAAGGGTATCTCAATTAGGTAAGGTATACTTAAATTAATATAAATACAGAATTTCATGAACAGAACACTATCATACCGGTCAATTATAATAATGTTTTATTTTCCTCTGACTAGTTTTCCGCAGGATTACTACAGTGGGTCTTGTGTTGCTGTGTATTGTGCTACTTGGAGGGCTGATTTACAATATGCATAAGAACAGTAGGTCTGAACTTTTTTCTCTGTTATATATAACAGTCTTTTAAGATGAAGTGAATGTATCCCCAGAGGAACAAGACATTTGATGACTGTATTATTGTACATTTTACACTGTATTAATGGAATGATTTAGTCCACAGAGTAATCTTTTTGGCTTTTGGGGTATATTCACCACGTTGTTCAAATATGATGATCATTAATCCCTTTGAAATGTGGACATAAATATTTTTCATTGAATGCTTGACTGCATTGAAAATAGGGTGATGTTTTCATCGTAGGGATTGTACCTACAGTAAAGTGTTTGCACAAACTGGACTACTCTTAAAAAAATTACAAACGTTTGATCACGTGTCTTATAATACAGTTTATTGGTACATATATTACAGGTTCATATGTAACACTTCAGTGTACAAGCAGTTCTGTTTAGTGCTAATGTCCAGCAAACTGTGCAGTGGGTGATAAAAAGGTTAAACAATGTATGCATGAATTATGTATGTAATTATATAATATAACTGTATTCTACTCGGCGATATGAAGCAGCTTTTTCTATCTCTTTGTATAGGTATCCTGTTAAGTAAGATCTGCAGCCTCTATAACCATGATGCCGCCCACGGCCCCTCGGACCGTGTGGCCGCCAACGACCATGAGGGATAAGAGATCAACTCAGTGAAAGCCGCGCCTGCTGACCAATCAATTGATGTGCAGAGTTTGACCTTGAAAGCTGTTTCTTCTGCTCTGAAATGGAATATATTTGTTACATATTAATAGAATTTTAGATTTTTTGATTTGATTTCAGATTTTTGAATGGGAGAAGTAGTAGATAGAAAACATACCAGACACTAATTATTCAAAGTAGAGTATTTCATTTTATATACGGTAATACTAAGGAGGCATAGGCCTATATGATGATATCATGTTTGACATTATGGATATTAAAAAAGGGATTTGTTTTCCATGTCATTCGTGTGTTTTCTTATCAGAGAGGGAAGTTATTTATTTGTAAGCTCCAAATCCAAATGTTTCCCTCAATGGCCTTCGTGCCCTGAACAAAATGGTGACACCAAAGGCCGAATGGCCTTGCCCCTAAAATGAGGAAATTCTAAGCCTGAACACAATACAAAACACGAGCGCAACAAGTCAAATATGGAGGTTAGAAACGTAAAGTACACGTTGGAATTGAAAAGTCAAATATTGTGCACAAAATCTGCTGGAAAAAAAGTTGTTTGAAATAAAAGTGGTGCAATAACTGTATAAGAATAATAGAGTGTACAATGATGTTTAGTGTTGTGATTTTATAAACACATTTTGGTTAATGATGCATGGTCACAATATTGTTAGAAAGGTATTCAGTAAATTCTATTTTTCCATTACAAAATAAATGTTGTGTCAAATCATAATATTATACAGCTCATACAACTTATATTTAACTTGGTAATCTTGCAGATGTTGACAGATGTTTTGACCACTGGGGGGCAGAACACACTTTTACACATCCAGCTGCGACAGACGAGCAACATTTGCATTCATTTGCAAAATAAAAGATGATTTAATATTCACTTTTCTGTTCTGTTGTGGTTTTATCCAAGGAAAATATCCGTTTTTTCAGCTACACTTTTAAGAGCTAGTCGCACACTTTGCATTCATCCAGGTTGTTTTACCGCCCCGCTGAAAGCAGAGATGAAAAAGCAAAACATTTTGATCATAACGATGCTAAGATGTCACATACAGCTGGTTTATGTAACAATTATCTATGAATTCATCAAAACAAGCGAAACATTTCACATTAGGCCTATAGGTGAATGCGTTTATCTCAGTGAAGTGTCTCTGACGCTGCAGGATGAAGAGGTGGGCAGCGGAGACGTCCCTCCCTCTGAACACAAACACCTCTCTCCCTTCTCCTTCCTCCCTCTTCTTTTCTTAGCTGTCACAGAAATAGCAGCAGTAGAGACACACACACACACACACACACACACACACACACACACACACACACACACACACACACACGTACACACACACACACACACACACACACACTCGCACCACACAGAGAGATGGAGGCTGAGATATGGAGGCGCTGGGGGGAGGGAGGGGGGAGAGAAGCAGAGAGACTTCAGGTTTTTGTCTGATGCTTTTTCACCGTGGGGACAGGGGGCCACGGTGATACAATCCTATAGAGCCGCTGTACAAAAACCTCCTCCATTAACAGCCCCTGTGTTCCTGCTGCAGGCTCCCTGTGGGGGGGGGGGGGGGGGGGCAGGACGGATATCAAGGGTTCAAACTCACTGCTCACTTTGGCAGTAAAACACAATTCATGTGGACAAAATCTGCAGAAGAAATAGTTTTAAAATGATCTTATTATTTATATGTGGAGCATTAGGATGCCTCTCTTTCTCGTCTGGACAGAAACCTTGGACTTGATGACATTATGAATCCTGTCCTGCATGTCTGAGCCTTCCTCCTCCTCCGAGTCTCAACGTGCTGATTCTGGAGAGTTTGGAGACTTTTTGGTCGAGGAGACTCTCAGTGTAACTCTGGAGCTGAAGCTTACTTTGGAAAGGGAACGAAAGTCACTGTTTTAGGTAAGTAGCTTCTCTCCCTGCTTCGGTGTCATGCTACAAACGTAACATCGTTTTAATGTTGGTGTGAAAGTGAAGGAAAACACTGTTGTTGTGAAAGAGTCTATATATTGACCTGAAGGGAGAACACTGTGAGCAACACTCAACCTGCTTACTTTGGACAAGGAACCAGACTCACAGTTTTAGGTAAATATTTCACTAACACTGTGTTTTGATAAATGTCATAGTGCTTTAAAGTTCCATTATGAACGGAAGTATCAGTAAAAACTTTCCAACGATAATCCTGATAGAGAAATAGTTTGATGCTCAGCGTTTCTGCACTGTGACACAGCAAGCGAGGCTTACTTTGGAAAAGGAACCAAACTAACAGTTTTGGGTAAGGATGGCTCATGTATGTAGTAACGTTTTGTAAATGACGCGGTGCATTGAGCAAAGTATTTGGGTTGTTATAGTCCGAGTTGTGCTCCGAGCTTTTTGATATCAAGCTTCAGCTCTGTGCCAATTACCAAGCCTATTTCGGACAGGGAACCAAAGTGACTGTCCTCGGTGAGTAAGAGCTCTGCATTTATAAGTTGTGTGTTACAATTAAAAACTTGAGTGCAATGCAGTAAAAAATAATAATAATAACAATGTTAACACGGTAAAGTAGTTTTAAAGGCAACTTCATCTAAAAGCAGAGTGTCGTGCAGTTTTAGACACGGATCAGGTTCACTGTGACACTGGTTTTAGTGAAGCTTACTTCGGTGGAGGAACTAAGCTAACTGTTTTAGGTAAGACATATATATATATATTGTATATAAAGTCTATGATGAGATGGGAAATGTTCAAAGTGCTGTACATGGTGTGGTCATTTAACAATCATACTGTACTGGAGATCTTTAAAGTTTAAGTTGCTCAGAGCTTTTTGTTCTCGAGCTCAAACGCTGTGTCAGTACGAGGCTTATTTCGGGCAGGGAACTAAAGTGACTGTTCTCGGTGAGTAAAAGCTCTACGTTTCTTTCAAACATTAACTTAGTAAAACATTCAAAAGCCTGACAGGTTGGTCACTGAGAGAAGGTTTTGAATTGCATACATTGTGTAAAAAACACAGCGTGTGAGGCAGGAGCTGTTGGTTTTTAAATTACAAGGAAGTTGCATTTATTATAAACAATAATAGATAATAATTAGTTTAGTAGAGCAGCATGTGGAGCAGTTTTAGACACTGATCAGGTTCACTGTGACCCAGAGCTCAGAGGCTTACTTTGGTGGAGGAACTAAGCTAACAGTTATAGGTAAGAAAATGTTAAAAGTGTATTATTTTTGTTCGATAGATTCGTGATTATTCCTAAAGCAAGTTTGTTGATGTTTTAGAGGTGAAAGTTAATAAGGAAAGTTTTCTCTTTAGCACTGTAGAGTATGTTAAAGTCAAAGTGTTCACATGTCAGAGAAACAAGTGAAAGAGAGCGAGACAGAGAGGCAGCAGGGAGAGTTTGTGTGACAGTGGAAAGTCTCTGTGCTCATACTCCGAGGCTTACTTCGGAGCTGGGACTAAACTCACTGTTTTAGGTAAGAAACGCTGCAGGAGAAACGTCTCTCAGAGCACTTTCATTTCACTTTAAAATAATAGCCAAGGATACAAATATGTTTAGTAGGAATTTAATTTGATAGTTGTGAAAAAAACTGTACGTTAAAACCGTGTTAATAGTTAGTTTGTGCTGTAAAAAACTAGCCTCGTCTTTGTTGAGCGGTAAAACAGCACAGCAGTAAATCTTCTGGCTGAGCTCCAGATTATTTCTCTCACGGCGACTTCTGATCAGCTCTGAGTTCAGTCAGGAGCGGCAACTAACTCACCATTTTAGGTAAGACAGGAAAAATGATGTCAAATAAATTAATGTAATATATGGAGGACATTTGTTTTAGTAGTTTTTTTTATCTTATTCTCATGAGTAGTTAAAATCAGCAGTTTGATAATGTTTAGATTTCATTTGGCAAAGCTTTTCTTTGAGAGTTTGTGCACACAGTTTAAGTAAAAACAGCGCAGACAGTAGCGAGGCTTCAGAGCAGCAGTTTTCCTGAAGCCTTGTTTCAGTGTGAACAACTACGACCCTGCTTACTTTGGCAGAGGCACCAAACTCACAGTGCTGGGTAAGACTATTATTTCTAAAAGAATATGCATAAATGTTTGTTCCTGAGCTTCATTCAACCTAAATCTGCAAAAAAAGAAAATATTATTTTTGTTGAGTGAATGCAGAGTGTTGTCAAAATGATATCTCGAGGTGGTACGGTAAGCCTTTGGTCCTAACGCCAGGCTTTGTCATGAGTTTGTTCTGTTAAATGCATTTGACAGTATTTACAACAGGCAACATTTTATCAATTGCAAAACTAAATGTCTTTACTTGTATTAGTGAAGAAGTGAGGGGGGGGGGGGGGGCAACAACTTTTAGTAAAAAAACACTGAGCTAAATGGTGATTATGGTCCACATGAGCAATACTGCATACATGTACTAACTATTTACTAAAACGATATGCGAAAGCTGAACCTGGAAATCAGATCTGTGTAGAAAACCCCCAGGAACCACGTTGTTTTTAGATGAGCAAATGTTTGTGTCTCATTGCAGACCTCCAGGGTTCTGACACCTTAACATTTTGTAAATCAGAATAAGGTTTAATGCTAATTTGTTTTCACTTGAATTTGCCCTGGTGTTTGGTGCATGTATTAAAACTCATAAACACAGGCTGAGTCCTGTAACCGTCGGTACCATGAATACAGAATGATGTCGGTCCTTTGTCTCTGCAGAAACAGGCCGTGATGTCTCTGCACCGACAGTCACAGTGTTTCCCTCCGTCAGCAAAGGAGTGCAGGAACCAGAGAGACCGTGAGAGGAAGAAGACCCTGGTGTGTGTGGCCAGCGGATTCTACCCGGACCACGTCAGTGTGTCCTGGAAGGTGGGCGGGGGGGCCGTCAGCAGCGGGGTGGCCACCGACAGCAGCGCCCTACGGGAAGACAAGGATCAGACCTACAGGATCAGCAGCAGGCTGAGGGTCTCGGCCTCAGACTGGTTCACACCGGACCGGAAGTTCACCTGCAGGGTCAGCTTCTTCAACGGGACTCACACCAGCCACCATGAAAACACGGTGGAGGGGGTCCAAGGTGAGGCATTTGGGAAATCTCAATGTTTCATTTAAGGGAAAGTGATCATCTGTCCTCGTCTAATCCATCTTTTTCTCTTATCAGGTAAAGAAGGAGTCATGACAAGAGGTGAATATATAATGTTGTATTTCTTGAAACATCAATGCATTCTATTTGGTGTGTTGTGTAGGGGTTCGCAGAAGAGCTGTATTCAGGACCTACTCCAGAGGCCTTGTAGAAAATGATAACATGGAAGCTGAGTGAAGTGTAGAGATAGAAGTTTTATTCTCTAAAGTGTTATCAACTAATTGAAGTAATGTGAAAACACAAAAGCAAACTTAAGACAAAAGTACATATTAATTTATGCTTAACTTGCACAAATAAAACATCCAAGATCAACAAGTTTTTTTTTATCACAAATGCTGCCCGTTATATAAATGAGGCTTGGCTAGCTGCCTTTTTATTTCACAAACTTGCGATTTTTTTAATTTAAATTGTACCCAACAAGCGGGAAAAACTGGTATTTTGTGAGATCTTTTATGAAATCCTAATTATACCAGACACAACTTTGAGTCTGTGCCTAGGATTATTCACTCAGGAGCAAAGTCCCCAGCCCTGATCTATTAGCTCTCTTATAACCCCACTGGATGTTTCCTCTACGTGTCACTAATGTCAGTGTTTGATCTTCTGCAGAGAAATACTTGAAGACGACCCAGGCGGCCAAACTGTCGTACGTTGTGTTCATCGTGAAGAGCAGCGTCTACGGCGCCGGCGTGGCCTTCCTGCTGTGGAGGCTGCAGGTGAGCTCTAACGCAGGGGGGTCAAACTCAAATACACAGTGGGCCAAAATAAAAAAATGGGTACTCGTCGAGGGCCGGACTGGTTCAATGTTTATCGCAGAACTTATTGAAATGAACTTATTGCACATATTAAACCTGGAACTAACAAAGCTTAAATTATTGCCAATAAAACAACATTAAACATTAAATAATCAGTTGCATTCATTTCTTATGGCTCTATCTGCAGCTTTTCCAGAGTCATTTCTTATGAGTACATTTTCCCACAGGCCAACAACAGCTTCAACAAAACTATTCCCCTCAAAGAGAAAACCAAACATGCCCTGTTGTCGTGAGAGAAAGTGCAGAAGGAAGCATCCATTGAACTCAGTGTGCTGCTCTGTGATGCTAGCTCAGATACTTGGCATCTCATCTTGGGTGCAAGGTCATCAATGTTTGGGCTCAGGCTCTGAGCGGAGGAGACCCTCAGGATGGAGTGAAGGTGCAATATACCGGCGGGCCAGATCGAATAGTAATTAGAAATTATCCTGTGGGCCGAAATTAAATCCACCAAGGGCCTGATTTGGCCCCCGGGCCTTGAGTTTGACACATGTGCTCTAACTCATCACTATTATACTGGTGCTGGTTACAAATCAAAGGTCTCATACGTCTCCATTTGGGGATGAACGAGTAATAAAACTGTTCTGACATCGTGTCCTTTCCGTCTGTTGCAGAGTTCAGCCGGAAAGCAGAACAACTGACCCGACCGCTCTGCGTCTGTCAAAAGGATCTGTGGATATATTCACAAAGCTTCGTATGTCACAGCATATTTGCATTTTTATATATAACCAAGCAAATTCAATTCTGCTTGCATTCGATCAACATTATTCTTATGACGATATTAAAGCTAGCACGGCAATAGGAAAACCTTTTATGTCTCTGGTTGTATTTGATGCTTAATTCCTTGCAAATAAAAGTATTTCAACCGTATTGTTTATTTGTCCTTTAATGTCGTTGACGATCTGTTCTTAAAATGATGATCAGGTTTACATACAGTATGTTTCTGAAGCACAAGAGTTTATGCATTAACTTTAGACTCGTTTTAACCGAGAATGGATTAAGGTCATATTTAAAGTCAGTTGCTCCAAATGGTGCACGTATCTCTCCTCTCACATCTCACACATCACTTCCACCGACAGGGTGAAGTATTTTTAGCTGCTCGCCTCTTTTCTGAGAAGCCACTCGTGTGTCTGACGTGTTTCCATTGAGCGACCTGAGAGGTGCCTGAGGTCAGATCATCTGCGTGTTAACACCTTTCTGATCAAATCATCTCACTTTTTTAAGTCTTTTAATTGAAGTCATATATTTTTTTTCCCTTTTGCACAAGTGAGAGACGTTTATGACTTTTTAAAATCTCTTGATGAATGAAGAAGTTTTCCACTTTCAGGAGTTTATTTTACTAACTTTTCTATTTTAAGATTTGATATTTTTTAAGATTTGAGGATTTTGCTTCTTCAACATATTTTTTTAGATTAAAAAAACACATTTTCTAACAAACGTTGTCTATTTGATTCTGTAGATTTCTCCTACGTTCACCAACAGTTAGCATCAATGTCTCATTTGCATATTTCAACATAACATTTCAGCAAACTTGGGATATTTAATTACAACTTTGTCAGCTATGGACTGAGGAAGTTTCATCGAGATATTAGTGTGAAGAAAATCCTGATCATATGTTTTGTTTTTACTACAAGAGACAAGCTTGTGGCGGTTTACATTCTCTCGATGAACAAAGACGTTGTCCCTCAGTTCAGGAAGTGTGTGGGTGCAGGAAGTGTGTGTGTGTGTGTGTGTGTGTGTGTGTGTGTGTGTGTGTGTGTGTGTGTGTGTGTGTGTGTGTGTGTGCAGTGCAGCAGGTGGAGGTGTTGTTGTGCAGAGAGCAGAGACAGGAAGTGGTCACAGAGCAGCAGATCTGAAACCTCCGTCTGCAGGAACACACAGCTGCACTTCCTGTGTAACTGAACACACACAGCTCCATCAGGCTGCTTTGGAAAACAGCTGTTCACGTCCTCTGCTGCACACACAATGTGTTGATGTTTTCATGTTGTAGTAGATAAGAGATGGGAAATAAGACAACTATACACAGTCATTCAAAAACTAAATTATAAAGACACCGAGGGTGTTTCATTGTTATCTCCCACCGGATGTATAAGTACTCTAACTCAAGTACTGTCGTTTTTATATTTGAGGTACTTTACATATACAGTATTACTATTGTATAAACATGTGTTGTATCTACTTCTACATTTGATGCAGATATTGTACTTTTGAGTGCACTCATGGTTTTAACATAACATACAATAATAATATAATTTTTAGATTTGGACAAAACAGAAATGGTGAATGTGTCACTTTGGGCCCGGGAAATGTGAACAAACCAAACAATAAATCCATAAGGAAAATATGAATTACTTCCTAATAATAGTAAATTCCTGCTTTTACAGTAACGCTTTAATAATAATAATATCATACATGTTTTCAGTCATATCAGACATCAATTCAATTCAAAACCTTTATTTATCCAGGTAAAATCCCATTGAGATCAATGATCTCTTTTTCAAGGGAGACCTGCAGCAGTAGGTTCCACAAGAAGACATAAACACATAAACAACAGAACAACAAAAGGACATCATACAGCAAAATGTACAGGGATTACAATTTACATATCTAACCACATGTACAGGTACCAACAGCATCTGATTTTGTAGCATCCATCTGAGCTTTAAAAACATGTAGTGGTACTAGCTTGGTAATTTTCCATTCTTTTTGCAGACTGTTCCATGTTAGTGGAGCTGCACATCTAAAAGCTTTCTTCCCTAAGACAGTCCTAGCACTTGGCACATTTAATAAAACCACAGCATGCGATCTCAGGCAATAAGTACTTTCAATTCGCAGAGAGATCAGGGAGCAGATATAAGATGGTAGTTTATCCAACATGGCTTTGTAAATGAAAAAGTACCAGTGACTGAGCCTCCGTACAGTAAGTGATGGCATAACCGCCTTGGTATACAGGGTACAGTGATGCGTAAGTGCTTTACAATTTGTCAAAAATCTCAGTGCGCTGTGATACGCAGCATCTAACTTGCTCAGGTAATTGGCAGGTGCATTCATATATAACAAATCACCATAGTCCAGCACAGGTAAAAAGGTCACAGAGCCTTTTCCTGGCCTCAAGCGAGAAACAGGACTTATTTCTGTAAAAGAAACCTAGCCTAACCCTCAGCTTTTTAGGCAGGTTATTGACATGAAGTTTAAAAGTGAGACAGTCATCAAGCCAGATACCCAACTATTTGTAACAGGTAACCACTTCAAGTTGTATTTCTTGCGTAGTTACAATATCCAAAGCAGTGTCTGGTGTATTTTTAGCTTTAGCTTTAGAAAAGAGCATTACCTTGGTTTTATCCACATTTAAAAGAAGCTTAAGCTCAGAGAGCTGAGCCTGAATAATGTTAAAAACAGCCTGTAATTTAACAACAGCCTCGATAATCGAGGGACCTGCACAGTACATAACGGTACATGTACAGTTCATAGGGCACAGAGCCTTCTCCGTCGCTGCCCCCTCCCTCTGGAACTCACTCCCACCACCCATCAGAGACTGCACTGACCTCACCACCTTCAAAACACTCACCTCTTCAATCTGGCTTTTAATGTGTGATTGTTTTTGTATTATTTGACTTTAACTTTATATATTTATTTGTTGTTCTTTTCTTTTCACTATATCTGTAAAGCGTCTTTGAGCACCTGTAAAAGCGCTAACAAAATAAATCTATCATTATTATTATAGGTTAATATGTTTATCCATGCAGAGGTACCGCTTTAAAAGTAATAATGAATAATATATGAAAACTTGAACAATAAACATTAATATGAATAAAAAGAAACAAATAAATATAGAGATTAATAAATTACAAATAAAAAATACATATAAATACTAATATGATATTTCAATTCTAAGAAGTGGAAATGTTCTTAATTTGATTCCTTTAAAAACATGTTTGTGCTTATTCAGGTCACACAAACAGGGAACAGTGAGAGAACAGACACATCAAATCAAATCAAGTTTTATTTATATAGCACATTTATAAACGATTTTTGGTCGAGCCAAAGTGCTGTACATAAAATAAAAATAGCCTACAGTAGAGACACTTTACAGCAAATACAACAGCACAGATTGTTCAGAATATCAGTATGAGAAATACGACACCCTCTATCCTTAGACCCTCTATCCTTAGACCCTCTGTCCTCAGACCCTCTGTCCTTAGACCCTCACATCGTACAAGGAAAAACTTCCAGAGAAAACCCACAGTTTAAAGGGAGCATGGGAGAAACCTCAGGGAGAGCAACAGAGGAGGGATCCCTCTCCCAGGACGGACAGACGTGCAATAGATGCCGTGTGTAAATCGAAGAGATAATACATTTTACAGCATATAGACCGAATGTTAGGAAATGCATGTGTCTGTAATAAGAAGACATACTGAGCTGGTGCCTTGTTATTATTATTAAGTCTAGTTTAACTTCCATCCCTGCAGAGGATGTTTGGTAGATTTTCATTAAAGTTTAGATTTGATCAAACTGCAACAGGAATGTGCAGATCTTGCAGATTTGTATGACTTTTTGCAAAGTAAAACCATATATTCAGTTTGAAGGTGAATGAGACATTTCATTTGTGATGTTGAACGACCCCTTGTGGTGCAAACTGAGAATCAAGTCAACATAAAGGACAAACTAAGAGGGGGGGATTTCAGCAGAGATATTTAAATCCTGTCCTAAAAATACTTTTAATAAGAAGGTTTGTTCTTCCAGAGTCACGAGTACAAAGTATTTATTACATTTGGAAAATACTCTCAGTATAAAATCTCCTCCTAGAGCACCATTGAGTTCTTTGTAACCAAGTCTCTCTCAGAGGGGCGTGGGGAGGGGCTCCTTATTTTCATCTGAAGTAACAGACAGAGAATCAGCACTTTGGAAACAGGGCTGAAACAGAGGGGATTATGGGTAATGCTGCAATGATCTGTTTGGTGTTCCAGCCAATCAGAGACATGTTCTGTATATATCTAAGGCCTGTAATATATTGATGAAAAACAGTATAATAGGGGACCTTTAAACCCTTTAAATGCCTGTTTAATTATTTTTAATTATATAATTTTTTCTTACAAAAAAACACAAAACCTTAATTATTTTTTCCATATAATAAATGGTAGGGGGATGGAGCTTCGGTGTTTTTTTTTTTGTCTAGGATATGTCAAAGATTAGCAACAAAATCGTTTTGAATGCATGAGTGTTTTTACGTAATGTCACATACTCTCTCTGGACACCTTCGTGGCCAACAATGCCTCATTGACTTCCATTAAAACCACATTTGTAATCTCACTGCCATTATAGTATAAAACCATGCATTCTGTAAGGTCAGCATTTCATTTAGAGGAAAAGTAGTGATATTTGACATTTTTACTGTATTCTACAAGTACCTACCCATTGTATGCATGAAATTATTTTTATGTTATGGAACCTTACAAATTGAAAGTGGGAAAGTCTAAGCTCCAACCCCCAAAATGCATTCTATTAGTCGAGAAAACTCTCCTGGTGAATTGTATTCAAATTCCAACAACATTTCCAACAAACCCCCCCCTCATCGACCTTGAAGTCTAGCCTCAGTTGCAGCACCGTGGCTGCAGCAGGAGCAGGAGCACTAAGTCGGACTATGTATTTGAGGTTAAAAGACATTTTGCTTAAGATTTTTGTTATAGTTTAATACATTTAACTGTCTAATGAGGTAACCATTTGTAAAACTCCATTGCACTGATTTGTCTTATGTCGTTATTCACTGTTTTGTCACTTGTGAGAAATTATTTACACTGCACATGCACACAGTGAAATGTGTTCTCTGCTTTTAACCCATCCAAGTACCAGCAGTCTAGTACTAGGAGCAGAGGGCAGCTATTGTACAGGAAGTGAACTGGGACCTCTCCAAGTAGCAGTCCACACTCCATATTTTAAGTCTGTTCGGGGACTTGAACCAGCGACCCTACGGCTCCCAGTCCAAGCCCCCTACTGACTGAGCCTCTACTGACTGAGCTATTGCCACTCTGAGTTCCTATTTGTATTCATTGCAAAGATGGCATTAAACAGTATCTGAATAAAACACTGCATGTTGTTATGTGTCATAAACTAACATTTTGGGAATAAATGGCACTTGTTTTCAAGGATTGTTTTTATTAATTTTCATTTTTTATTTTCATTCTCATTGTAATCCTTATAAGCTCTATTTGTTCCCAGATAAAAAGCGTCTCTGGGATCCTCAGGGTGATGAGGGAGGGGTAAATGTTGCAGATTGAAGAAAGAATTCACCAGGAGAGTTTTCTCGACTAATATAATTAGTTTGGGGGGTTGGAGCTTAGACTTTCCGACTTTCAATTTTTAAGGAACACCCTAAGCCGTGTGACTACCCAACGCCACCCCACAAGACTTTGTGTGCAGAAGAGGCTTAGGAAACGGTCATGCAGCCTTTATCTCCCGGTGAGCTGCAGGACTCATCTGAAGAAGACACAAGCTTTGAGGGGGAGTCTGACACGGAATGCTCACTGGAGTCCTCCACTTCTGTGAGTGCCTCTGAACCTCCCTCTGAAAGTGGAGAGGACACTGAGGATCCTGCCCATCCTAACAGTGAGTGGACAGCGAAGAACGGGCAAGTCTGGTCTCCATCTCATGCTGAGATGCTGCGCTACATTCAGGCACCCACCGGCATGATGCCAGGGCCCACGAGATATGCCATATCAAGAATACACGATGTGGCATTCTCTGTTGACCTTTTCTTCACTCCTGACATGATCCAGCTGATTTAGCAAATGACAAACCTATATGGGAGGCGTTCAATGTCAAGATGGAGTGATGTGTATGCCCAAGAGATTTGAGCGTACATGGGACTTCTCATCCTGGCGGGTGTGTACCGATCCAAAGGGGAATCTACCCGAAGCCTGTGGGATGACCAGAGAGGGAGACCAGTCTTCAGGGCCACCCAGTCCCACAAACGATTTCAAATGACAAGCGCTAGGCTCCAATTTGATTACCGACTCACCGGTCATGCAAAATGCACTTTTTCATGTATTTTAAGACACGGACACACCAAGCCGATTTTGGCCATCGATGGATGTCAGGCCGACGATGAGCGTCCTGTCGCCTACTCAGATTGGTGTGTCCCGCACCGTCGTGTCTTTTCGGCCGTGCCGAGTCTGCCGACTCCTTTTTGGCCGAAAACCCGCCCATTCAACATGTCGAATCGGTAGGCAATTTGCCAAAGGCTGTGGGTCAAATAAATCACTCTGATTGGCTGTTCAGCTAGCGAATCAGTGCATGAGAATCGAAACGGAAGTGAGGGACCAAAACAAACTATTAAGAAGGCAAATATGAGATTTCATTTAACTCCAGCTCTCGACACAGGTTCGGGAAAGCCCCGTGAGCTTCTCGCTGTAGAGTGAAAATGGAACGCACACGCTATTTGTTGTTTGTTTTTATCACGCAGTCTGTTCTTCTTCTCTCGGTTATCACGCAGTCTGTCTTCCGGTTGTTGCCTTTTTTGAATGACGAATACACACTACCGCCGCCTGCTGGTAAGGAGAGTTATTGCCCTTCACGCATGTCGGCTGTCTTTGCGGTGTGTTCCAGTGCGACTGTTGGCCAAGACGCAGGAGACGCGAGGCGACACAACAGTCGGGTCCGTCTGTGTGAGTTATTAGTAATCAGGACACGATGTATAATTATAAAAGACAGCAGAGATTTTGTGAATCCTTTCATTATGCATATTAATAACACACAGAAACACTTTAATTTACATTACTCAGTGGTGGGAAGCAAATAAGTACCTTTACTCTGCTGCACTTAAATAAAAATGTTGAGGTACTTGTGATTTACTTGAGTATTTCCATGTTATGCTACTGTGTACTACTCCAATACAGTTCAGAGGTAAATTGTGTATTTTTACTCCACTACATGTATACTTTTAGTTACTTAACAGATCTGGATGAATGATGTGAAATATAATCAAGTCTTGAAGGTCTCCTATCATGCAAAATACACTTTGTGATGTATTTTATACATAAACACGTGTCCCCGGTGCGTCAGGGAACTCACGCAGCGTCAGAAAATAAAACCCTCTCTCTTTTCCTCCGTACCCAAATCTTTTAAAAACGGGTGTACAACGAGTGGATACAGATTTCCATCCGCTGTGACATCGGCGGACCCACAGAAATTTGCTATCAGAAACAATGCCTGACGTGTTTTGGACGTAATCTCGTCTTTGTTTACATGAACAAGCCTCGCTAACACTCAGAGCTAACCTATACTGGAGAGCACATGTGTTTAAAAAGCAGGAAATAAAAAAAGGAACTCACCTTGTGATAAACCCGCAAGAGAAAAAGCATTTGAGCTCCATGCTGTTTCAGAAATAATCTTTGATGTGGTTTAGAACAGGATGGCGTTTTATCACAGCAGAATTTAACTTTATCTCCGGTAGAATTCTGATCAGGCATTAGCTCCGCCTCCTCTTTTAATTTTTTTTAAAGCTAAGGACCCAAAATCAGCGTTTCTCTAACAGGGCTGCAAAAGAGGGGTTTGAGGGATG
The DNA here is from genome assembly GCF_902827175.1 of Gymnodraco acuticeps. Lineage (NCBI taxonomy): Eukaryota > Metazoa > Chordata > Actinopteri > Perciformes > Bathydraconidae > Gymnodraco > Gymnodraco acuticeps. The sequence goes on along the minus strand of NW_022990879.1, from coordinate 122,201 downwards.
TCTAAAATGCATGATCTGTTTGTATTTTGAGCAAAACACATCATGTTTTTAACTTTTTATATATTTGTATCTGAGACCCATAATATATGCCTTAAAATAGCATGATAGTTGAACTTTAAATCAGACTTTAGTTCCACCTGGAGTAAATTCACAAGCTACCCTGCAGTATTCTGAGATTGTTGATTGTGAGATTGTATGTGCATTGCCCTCTGCAGGAGACACCATATTTAAATAACGATGCATTATCCAGGGAGTACTGACACTGCCGAGGCTGCAGGGGGAACCAAAAGCTAAGTATTGACTATAGCTGTCAGAGAGAAATTATGGTGTCAAACTCAAGGCCCGGGGGCCAGATCCGGCCGGTGACTTCAAGACCAGAATATAACATGTTTATTATACGGTTACATACCGATTTACGGAAGCACGTTGCCCATAAACTACATGTCCCACAATGCATCTCAAATATGCATTTTTTCCCTCAGAATTTGACTTTTTTCTTCAAAATGTCACTTTTAAAAAATATTTAGGCCATTTTTTCCAGAATTTGTCTTTTCAAATCATTTTGTGACATGCGCACTGAAGAGACTTGCAATTATTTGCCGTAGACTTCTGCTTTCATTCGTAGTTAATTATGAAGTTATTACCCTATCTGATAATAATCCAATGCAGAGGCAATCATGTAATAAAATACATTATTTTATATACATTAAATATTTATATATGTATTTTTATATAGTCTTAAAGTTACATCCAGCCCTTTGAGTGCAACCATAATGCCAATGTGGCCCGCGATGAAATTGAGTTTGACAGCCCTAAATTATGAGGACCAATCTGACCAATAAACTACAGCTGATGGTATCTGAACACAGCAGCTGGTTAGCTTAGCATACACACTGGAAACAGCTAGCATTCATCTTGTTTAAAGGTAACACAAATCAATAAGAATCAAATATTTGTATAAAACACAATGGATGATGAAAGTACAACAAGCAGTTATCGTACATTTAATGGAATCAACTTTTTAGTAAAGTGACATTTTTAATTCTCCCATGCATCTGTTTATGGACTCACGTTAAAATGACATCAGACTTCAATTTGATTTGCTTCGTTTTTATTTTTGTTTCTGCAGATTGAACACTGACAGTGAGCAGGTGTGTCATCAGATTTATATTCAACACTAACAGTAAATGTGAAGGAACAGCTGACATGTATCTAACACGTTAACCAGATCATTCGATTAGAGCTCCATTCAGACTGCGGTGGATTTTCAAGCCGTTGATTGTTTATTATTATCAATCACTTGTTTTTATTTTCATACTCCCGCTGCTAATTCAAAACAAATTCTTACCATGTATTGAATTGTATTAATGTGTGCTTCCCTCCTAATTCAACATGTTAGCTATACCTACTGTGTCTAGCTTTTTATCTGTTCCCTTTGTTACGTAACATTTCCCAGGGACGGACAAATTGAGGATTTCTGATTCAGATTATTTAAAACGGTCTCGCATTAAAAGTCTGCTAAATTCTCTTTAAGCAGTAACATGTTGAACACAAGGTATTCAAACCCTCACTCACTCAATTATAAATACTTTTTTAAAAAAAATCTAAAGTCACACTTGATGATATCAGTTTTTTATATGTGACCTGCTCCATCGAAATCAATCGCATTGACCCGAAGACACATTTTGAGTTGTATACACTGCTGGAAAGAGGAGATTCCTAGCTTTCTAATGATATCAGGATTGTTTTTGTACTCCAAATATTAATCGAAATATGTCACATTATATAATGACTGTCACAGTCATCGTTTTGAGAAAAAGGCGTTTTCTCTTCTCTGGAATCCATCGATCTGATTGGTTATTAGCAAATGATCAAAATACTACGGAGGGAAGATATTTCGGTTTGGATTACTGGTCTGGGGGAAGCTCGCGAGTGTGTGTGTGTGTGTGTATACGTGTGTGTGTTTGTGTAATTTTGCATTTGTGTGTATTGCATTTGTTTCCCGGGGAAAACCCTCACGAGAAACACCGGCTGTTGTTATGCCTGCTGTGACGTCAAGTTACTCCGTTCTCCGCTTGTAATTATGCCGAAGCTTCAAAGTTGTATTTATCATCTGAATTTGCCGAAACAAGTTTAATATTCTGAAAGCCAAGACTTAGTTTAATTGAAATCAGATAAAAACAAACTGTAACGGACCCTGCGGTGTTATCTATGATTACTCTACGCCTTACATTCATAATGTCAGCCGGAGGGAGGGGGGGCGGCGCTGCGGAAGAGCAGATTGCGAGTGAGAGCTGTCTTCGTCCCTTCACAAGCTTCAAACATGTATTTATCGTGTGATTTTGGAAATAAAAGTTTCATATTCTGAAAGCCAAGACTTTGTTTATTTAAAATCAAACAAAACACCGAACCCCGAAAAAATAGTTTTTTACGCAAATCCACGTTTATTTTGAAATGAGCCGTTGCGACTTCCGACTGATTTCGATAGAGCGGGTCACAGATGTGTGTTGAATTTCAATAAGTTATAAAAAGGGAGATTTTGTGTCATCATGGTTTAAGAATAAATGAAACTAAATGGGAGCACGGTGAGGCTCCTCCTGTCTGAATGGAGCTCTAACCCTCATGTTTTCTGGACCTACACACAGATATTGGATCTAAAGTCTACCCGGTGTAGGGAAACCTGAGGAGCGCGGCCTGCTGGGGGCCGAGCCGCAGCTCCTTCAGGTCCACGCTGCTGTCGCCGGGCAGAGCGCTGCTGTTGGTGCTCAGCACAACGACCGCCTGCGGAGGAAGAGCCACGTCGACCAGCTGCAGCACCGCAGACTCTGCTGCAGCGAAGTTAAAGGCTGCCACGTAACGCTCGCTCTGATCCCAAACACGCAGGAACGCCAGCGAGGAGGAGGAGGAGGAGGAGGAGGAGGAGGAGGAGGAGGAGGAGGAGGAGGAGGAGGAGGAGGAGGAGGAGGAGGAGGAGGAGGAGGAGGAGTTAGAGAGCAGCAGGAAGTCTCCGAACATCAGAGAGCGCTCCTTCACTCGCAGCTCGCTCAGAGTCTGGAAGAATCTGCGGAGCGACAGGCGCTCGACTCGCTCCTCCTGTAGAGAGAGGAAGAGGAAGTAAAGAAAAGATTATAATAGATGTCTGAAATAAGGTCTGTGGTTGGCACAAACTGAAGAGATTCATATTTTCTTATTCTATGACATTAAATACGTCAGTAAGCCGCCTTTAGCTCAGCGTGGTGACGTGAAGTCATGTGACCGTGCTATAGTTCCTTTATAGCCCAACATTAGCCTCCTTTAGCTTAGCGGTGGTGACGTGAAGTCATGTGACCGTGCTGTAGTTCCTTTATAGCCCAACATTAGCCGCCTTTAGCTTAGCGGTGGTGACTTGAAGTCATGTGACCGTGCTGTAGTTCCTTTATAGCCCAACATTAGCAACCTTTAGCTTAGCGGTGGTGACGTGAAGTCATGTGACCGTGCTGTAGTTCCTTTATAGCCCAACATTAGCCTCCTTTAGCTTAGCGGTGGTGACGTGAAGTCATGTGACCGTGCTATAGTTCCTTTATAGCCCAACATTAGCCGCCTTTAGCTTAGCGGTGGTGACGTGAAGTCATGTGACCGTGCTGTAGTTCCTTTATAGCCCAACATTAGCCGCCTTTAGCTTAGCGGTGGTGACTTGAAGTCATGTGACCGTGCTATAGTTCCTTTATAGCCCAACATTAGCCGCCTTTAGCTTAGCGGTGGTTACGTGAAGTCATGTGACCGTGCTATAGTTCCTTTATAGCCCAACATTAGCCTCCTTTAGCTTAGCGGTGGTGGCGTGAAGTCATGTGACCGTGCTGTAGTTCCTTTATGGCCCAACATTAGCCTCCTTTAGCTCAGTGGTGTGGACTGAAGTCATGTGACCGTGCTGTAGTTCCTTTATAGCCCAACATTAGCCTCCTTTAGCTTAGCGGTGGTGACTTGAAGTCATGTGACCGTGCTGTAGTTCCTTATAGCCCAACATTCAATTTTACTTCTGGAGATTGCATTAAAACTTCAAAAATCATAAAGTGGTTTTTGCCACAGAGATTATTTTTCTGCAATATTCCAAATTGGAATGCTTTTGTTTCTGGGAGCCTTTGCCACGATAGCTTCTGGATTGGTCTACAAAAACACGTCATCATGCATAACTCTCCTTCTGATATCTCAGGTACGTCTACTGGCTTCCCTTCACCTCTCAGTTCTCATGTGACCTTTAGTTATAACAAGAGGCGGTTTCTCCATCTTTAGTTTCTGTACCTGTAGAGTCCCGTTCAGCTCCTCTTCAGAGTCCCAAAGCATTCTGGGAAACTTGGTGTCCTTTAACACAGATAATAAAATGTCAAGATCAATTACAAATCATCAAGTTTAAATAGTTTTTGTGAAATATCTAGAAAGGTATTATATCTGACCATATTCTATAGATCCGAGCTGTTTCTCTCTTTTTTTGTTTAGTGGTTTGTTTGACTTGTTATGGCTTTATATAGTTTGAGAAAATTAAGAAAGGTCGATAAATATATTGTTTAAAAAAAATACACTACTGGTAATCACAACACACACACACACACACACACACACACACACACACACACACACACACACACACACACACACACACACACACACACACACACACACACACACACACACACACACACACACACACACACACACACACACACACACACACACACACACACACACACACACACACACACACACACACACACACACACACACACACACACACACACACACACACACACACACACACTTGTATACATATCTATACACTGTCTCAGGGACGCGTCCTCACTTCACACCTCAATGATGTAAACAAAGACATAAAAAGCGTCCTCACTTCGTCCATCAGGCCGATCTCGTCCCCGTAGTTAAAGACGGGGGTCCCGGGCAGGGTGAGCAGCAGCAGCTGGTGGAGCCTGAGCAGCGCCGCCCCCCCCACAGAGGCCAGGTGCCCCCCCGCCGGGCCCCCCAGGCTCCAGGCCAGCTGGCTCTGGCTGTGGGACGAGTAGAGGAGCTGGAGGGACTGAGAGGGGTCTGCAGCGGGGGGGCGGAGGACCCCCGAGAGGAGGAGGTCCACCCCGGAGGAGGAGAGGAGGGAGGAGACCTCTTCAGCCGAGGATTGCTCAGTGATGCCGATCAGGACCCTGCACACACATGAGGAATCATTTTATTATTATTTATTGTTTTATTCTTTATTTATTCCAAGACTCAAGGCTTTTATTGTCATTCGTACATTAGCAGTGTAGATCACAGGCTCCAACAGTGCAACACAATAACACAGATCAAATATTTAAATAGTGCAAGGAGTGTATACAGGGTATATGCAGGAATCCTGAAGTCACATGTAAGACCTTTTAAGACCTTTTTTAAGACCCTTTCCATACATTTTAAGACCTCATCGCCACTTGGAGTTTTAACCGGTTACCTTGGCGACACACTTTACCTCACATTGACTATATACAGTATTGATTGTCCTTCCTCCTTATCTTCCAACCATTTGGACGCAGACTTGCATTTCCCCATAACGATGTTTAACAACCGGCGTAAACGGACCTTCGCACGCTATCAAGCAGTGAGCGTGCGATGTCCTGTTCAGATGACGTCAAACCCAACGGGATGCCATCAATAAACTACACAGAATCACACTACACACCTACGCCATGATTACATTCAAGCAGACTGTAGAATACAACCTCTTTGGACCATTTATATACTTATTGAAAACAAGCTACAAAATGTAATACCTTGAAAATGCCCTTTAATACTTTTTAATAGCCTTCATTTTCGCTAAATTGATTTATTAACTTTTAGTACTTTTTAAGACCCCGCGGACACCCTGTTGCAAACAGATGAATGTTACGGATGATTTAAAAAAAATATGTGTATCTTTAATATTTTGTATGCATGCTTCTTAGTTAACATGAAGCTCTCTGGCTCTTTTCTGCTGTAACAAATGTAATTTCCCCTCTGTGGGACGAATAAAGGTATTCTGATTCTGAAACTCCCTCTGGAGGGAACACGGGGATTTTAGCCTCTGCAGACCATTTACATGCACTAAGATAAGAAGTACATTATTGATCGCAATTTGAGAAATGTTTGCGTTGCAGCAGCATAAAAAGACGTGGCATAGAGTGCCGCAGTGACGCGTCCTAAAACCCGGAAGTTAGTTAGCATTTTACCACTTCCGGTTCCTTCGACAAAAACCAATGCAACTTCTCGGATTTTGGAAAATAGCTGTAAATAAGGTCTGTGGTCGAAACACATTTAAGAGACAGATCACGTTTCGTTCAGCCGGATAATCTCCACATGTCTACCCTACTTTTATCATTTATAAAAGGAGGGTAGACATGTGGAAGGAACCGGAAGGAGTTTGCTTCCGGGTTTTAGGACGCGTCACTGTGGCACTCTACATTAGAGAAATTAAAAGACTACAAATAAACATTCCAAAATGTGAACATCTCAAATGGAAATAAAATAGCATTTAAAAAAAGTAGAAAATATACATGTTGAATTACAAATGTACAGTAAGAAGATATAAAGCAGGAAAAAAGACAAAGGTCTATAAGACACAGGTCGCTGCTGCAACAGGCTGTGGAGCACACTACAGGAGAGGGAAACCCCCAGAGAACAGAACAGGGTCTCTTTAAAGTTCCCTGACCTCTTGTCGGGACCCTCGTCCGTCCCGTTCTGGACGATGGCTCGGATGTCGGCCCACAGAGTCGGCACCACGGCAGCGACCCGCTCCACCCCCGACAGCTGCACCCCGTCCACACCTTCCTTCATCCAGAACACCAGAGCAGACTGAGGACAGAGAGAGCTGTGAGAGAGGAGGACTCACACTGCAACACGCAATGGAGGCAGTCTGATTCCTATCACGCAAAATGCACTTTTTGATGTCTTTTATACATCAACATGTGTCCCCGGTGTGTCATGGGAACTCACGCAGCGTCAGAAGATAAAACCCTCTCTCTTTTCCTCCGTACCCACATCTTTAAAAACGGGGAACAACGGAGCTGATCCGATTTGCTTCCGATATGACGTAATATCTGAAATGTGGACCCACGGCCCAATCAGAGACGTTGCTGTCAGAAACAATGCCTGGCGTGTTTTGGACGTAATACGGTCTTTGTTTACATTAGCATTGCTAACACTCAGAGCTAACCTGTACTGGAGAGAGTATGTGTAGAAAATCAGGAAATAAAAGTTGTGTCTTGAAAAACATAATAACAGCTGAGTAATACTTTTATTTATTTTATTTTGTCACTTTTGTGAAACATGAGAACATAAATAAAGTTATTCCTGGGGTCATTGTATTCACCTTGAGTCTCTCGGCCACGCTGGTCACACTGGTGTTGGAGAACCACGGTCCAGATGTTCCCTGATAGTTCGGAGTCAGATCCAGAACCACAGAGATGCCTGCAGAGACACAGCATGTTACCACTAAACTCAAACCTCTTGTTTATTTCTGCATGATGACGTTTAGTCGTTTTTTGTAGGCACATAGAACAACATGTGAAAATCGCCTCAGCTTGTGTTAACCACAGACCTTATTTTAAGCTAACACGTAAAAAAGCTTCAAGACGAGGTGTTGGGAAAATACTGAGTGTCCTCTTCCAACGAGAGTAACTTGATAACAAAGGTATCCCAACTGCAGCTGTGAACATGACAGGATGTATGATTACCTAGAAGAGCATCAGGACTGTTTGAGGCATATGATAGCTATGTGATTAACATGATGATTCAGCCTCTATGGAGAGAGACATATGACAAGCATGCTCATTTCTGACGTGGAGCTAATCTGAAGTAAACATTGAATACTGCTTTCTGTTCCTCCATCTTGTGACTGTGTAACTCCCTCTCTTGGATATCAGCATGTGAAGGACACTGTTCAGGAACTAGTTGATGCTCTGTATGTGAAGACTACTTCTATTCTGGAGAGGATCACAGATACATGGATCCTGAGGTTGAAGCTCAAGCCGGGGACGAGTGAGATGTTTCTAACCTGAGGGAACGAGGAGTGGTAACATCCTGACTCATTTCCTGGTTTTAGGACTCATTCCTGCACCCCTCTTTACAGTCCGACTCCTGATAGTTCTCACCCTTCTTGTGCGCGGCCTGCACGAGGCTCTTGAACTGCTCCAGGCTCCCGGCCTCAGAGGAAACCTCTTCGAACCTCAGACTCATGGCATCGTCAGCCGGAGCGACGTGGACCGGCCCGAGCACCAGCCCCCGGACCTTCAGCTGAGACAGACTGCCGATCTTCTGCTCCACGCCTGGGGGGGGGGGATAAGACAAAATGTCTTATTATCTTATATTAAAGGTGGGGTAGGTCAGTTTGAGAAACCGGCTCGAGATACACTTGTTGTTATATTCCATGGAATGCTCTTAACATCCCAATAGCAATGAATATCTTAAGTGTCTCCCAGAATGAACCTCTCGCTCCTCCTCACCCTTCAGGTCCCGGGTGTCGCTGAAGGCCTGGATGTCTCCCACCTGGTACAGCGGACCCTCGTTCCACCAGTTGATGGCGGGCAGGTCTCTGCAGCGCGGCGCCTGCAGCACGATGAGCACGGCTCCACCCAGCATGCCCAGCCAGCCCAGCCAGAAGACCACCAGCAGCGCCCAGCGGGTCCGCACCCAGCTGAGGAACCACAGGAGCATCAGAACCATCACACACACACGTGCACACACACACACACACACACGCACACACACACACACACACCATGTATATACATCACTTCAGGGGACATCACATTGACTTACATGCATTTCCTGGAGACTTATCCTAACCTTAACCATAACCAACACATGCCTAAGCCTTACCCTTAACCTAACCAAGTCTTCACCCTAAAATTAATGATTCCCCTCATGGGGACCTCCAATTTGTCCCCATAAGGGAGGCCAGTCCCCACACGTGACTGTGTAAACAGATTTAGGTCCCCACAAGTATAGTAATGCTAGGCCACACACACACACACCCTCCAATAACAGGTATTAAGTAAAGCCTCAAAATAAGACGAGATAAAGGATTCAGACTTTCACTTAGTTAATGCCGCCATATTAACCAATATATGAAGATATAAAATATACTGTATACATCAGTATTTGACGATATAAATGTTTGTATAGATGGTAGAGGTGTGTTTAAGGCTGCTTTATTGTCCAACTCTGCCTGTATGTAGGCCAACTGATTCATTGTGTGTGTGTGTGAGGGGCCTGCTCACCCCGGAGTGCCAGCCACCCTCATCAGCTCTTCTTTAGTCAGCCCGGTGAACTTCACCTCCTCCGTCTCCTCCTCGGGGATCTTCAGCTTCACGGAGCCGTTCTTCTCACCCGTGGCTCCCGGTTCTGCTCCCCCGGCAGAAGGTGCCTCCACGGCCCGGTGTCCCTCTCCTTCTCCCCAGGTCATCGGTAGCTTCTCCTGCTCCTCCTGGTCCAGATCCGCTTCACTCACATCGGCCTCCGTCGCATCAGCATCCGCGGCGACCGGAGCGCAATCCTCATCCTCCTCCTTCTCTTTCGGCTCAGCATCATCTTTGGTCTCCACCTCCTTCAGATCCACGTTCGTCTCCACCTCCTTCAGATCCACGTTCGTCTCCTCCGTGGTCATATCGGCGACTGTCCGTTAATTTACCGTTAATTAATCTAACGTAAAAACCCGGTGAATCCCAGTGCTGCACGTTGAGAGGTGGTCGTGATGTCTGTCTGCCTGTAACACTGCAGACAGGTGGTGCATTCATCGCTGTGGGAAATATGGGAACTCGTGTTGACCGCACAATTTAAAATATCAGTTTGAAGGCGAAAAACGCATTCATGTTTCCTGTGAAAACAGAGTCCTAGCTTTACCTTTCCGAGTAGATGTGTACACGATGCAACACACTTAAATAAATAAATGTAAGAAATAACCAGATTAAGTGAAGTTTGCGAGCAGAAACGTGAACCTCAACCTTTGAGTCTAAAGGAAACACTTATATCTACACCCGAGGACACTAAAGTCCATATTTGATCAGGTCTTGTTGTAGTTTTAAGAGATAAATAGATTGAAGGGAAAGTTTTGAACACAGTGACGGGCCGTGAGAGGCTCCACTCTGCAGCTGCAATACCACCAGCGGCCAGGGCGGCGCTGTGTCGCCTAAACCAAATCTTTGAAAAATCATATAAAATCATTAAAATATGATAAAATATGGCAATATAGAACGCTTCACGAATTTGCGTGTCATCCTTGCGCAGGGGCCATGCTAATCTTCTCTGTATCGTTCCAATTTTATTATATGTGCTACCGTAGTAACACAATAATAACCTGTATCTGAGGGGTGAATATAGGTCTCTGAGCATGAAGACCCTTGTCTTGAGGTAGCAGAACACATACAGCTGAAAAAGAGCAAAACACTGGCTTTAAATGGCTTTAAAAGGGCAGAAAACACAGCATACGGAGGTCTGAATGCTAATGCTGTGAGTCTGGTACCTTAAAAGACTCCTCGGGACCGGCTCTGACCCACGTTAGGTCCAGTCTGACCTGTTGAGGAACTGCTAGGGCACATGGGAACTTTATGCAGAGAGCTTTTATGTCACACAGCCAGATCTACTCACCCCTCCTCCTCCTCCATTCATTCCACAGAGGCAGGCGGGGGTGGGGGAGGCACACGGACACCCACATGTCTTCTGTTCTTCCACTCAGACGGTCACGGCAGCAACAACCTCCTCTGATCCACACAGACGGAGGATTTCAGCTCCAGGCGCCAGGCAGTGGACTCCTGGAGCTGCTGAGCTGCTGCTAGATCAAGCCTGAGCGGAAAAAGAGACACAGTTTGGGTGAATTTCACAACCAGAAACAAGCCTGAAAACAGAAGCTGTGTGTAAAGAAATCAAGCAGGAGTAGAAGAAGAAGGAACAATGTGGAGGATACAGCTGAAGCTTCATGTATTGGATCATGTTGTAGCACAGCTTCATTCTTTTAGAGGCCTTAGAAGGGAATAGGAAGAGGTCTTTGGTCTGCATGACAACATCTGCCTTGAATGGAGTACACTGAAACAACTACAAACAGGAAATATGTACACATTTACAGTTTAACTAACAATGTTCCTGAAAACATTCCCAAAACATGTTTGTACAATTGATCTGACTTTTATTTAAGTGAATAAACTCTCAAATGTTATAGTTTGGTTCCTGCTTTCTGCTACTTCCTGTTTACATTTTTAAAATGCCAGCGCAGTTTCACAAACTCACCACCAGGTGTCAGCCTGAGCCCAGTGTCTGGGCAGAAAGGAGCTGCTGTCTGTGCTGTGGTCTGAAGAACATGCAAGAAAAAACACAACATACTGTATAAAACAAAAGAAGCAACCTATAATATTCAACTGTAGTTCATGTGCATTATGCATTGTTTCAACAGTAATACATCCACAACACATGCAGTAATACTGTGTGGTCGGGAGTCGCCAAACCAAAGACCATTAATAAAATCTCACTTTTTACATTTGTTTCTCTTTTTTATAAAAAGTTCTCACCGCCACAAATATTAAAACAGTGTTTTCTTAATCCAGAGTGTAAACTGCATAATTCGGCATAGGATAAACACACCAATGAGCTTTATTTCATTATACTAAATTTAGAATTTCCCAATTTGGGATTAATAAAGTAGGCGATATATCTATCTATAAAGTATATATCTATCATGTAAAATACACAGCGTAGGGAGAACACGAATGCGAGCAAAACAGTGTGTATATTTATACAATATAGCCTACTATAGTGTAAACGCATATAAAAAATTCGAATTATACTGGGTTAAATTGTCTCTTTATTAGTAGTGATATAGCCGTAAACACTTGGAGGGCTCAAGCTAAGTCACCCCCAATCACAGCCCGGTAAATAAGAGTCAATAGTGTATAATTGTATTAGATATGCATGTTTATTTCTATATATATTTACTGTCAATCTGATATTTTAATGGTAACTGTTGTGTATGCTACTACAGCCATTGCAGCTGTTGCTGTGGCGACTTTGGTCTGTCCCGTAGTAACCAGGTAAATCTGGTTTGTATTTCGTTAGTTTCTTGGTTACCTGCGATTGTTTTTGTTCTAGTTGAAGGCCTCAGGTGTTTCTAATATATTCTCCCCTGACACTCATCACTGTCAGTCAGAACAAAGACTGACATCTTCACAAATAAGCTCTCCTCCGGGAAGATAAGGACGAAGCGAAGTTTCAAAATGGCGACAGGTCAACAGGTAAGGACTTAAACAAAAACAAGAAAAACGTGTATTTAAGTTTTCCGGAAGTTAGTTTGCAGTCTTTGCTCAGATTAACTAAAGCCGGAAGATGTATCCTCTGGGAAGCAGTGTTCTTTACTTAAGTATAAATACAAATACTTTGGTCTTAAAATACTCCACAAAGTATTTAAATCCTGATTTCAAAAATACGACTTAACTAAAAGTAAAAAAGTATCAGGATAAATTAAAGTACAATCTGACCCATTTCAGAATAACAAACTACAGAAGTATTATCAGCTAAATGTACAATATGTAAAAGTACTCGTTATGCAATTTTATTTTCACAATATTATATTATTATTGTTATTATTTCCCCCTGTTTTATACGTGGAATAGCTTTTAGTATTGTAATGTGTCAATGTGGACCAAATCTAAGTGATATACTGAGTAGAGAAGTAGTGCTTACAGTAAGTACAATTTTGAGGTACAACTTTACTTGAGTATTTCCATTGTACGCTACTTTCTACTTCTACCCCACTACAATTCAGAGCTAAATTGTGTACTTTTACTCCACTACGTGTATTTAATACCTTTAGTTACTTTACAGTTTGAGGAAACAACATCCGGTTTCGCTATGAGTGGTCGCATTTTCGAGAGCTCCCGCTTTGGCGGTTATTCCTCACGATTTTTTTACATATTTCATCCTCCTGACAATATGGATTATGGACTCCTACCTCAACTCATCAATGAGGCAACATCACTTAGAGAAGGAGAGTAATGAAAGCGGGGATAAAATGAACCACAATGACTTTTACCTTCTCGACGGCTGGAAAAGTAAACACCTCGCTTTTGGAAGTGCAAGCATTCATGCATTATTAACTGCAAACCCGACGCGAAAGTACTTACCCCCGTCAGGCAAACTAGACCGAAGAAGTATGATCGTCTTGGTCTTATTGTTAGCGGGAGACATCCATCTGAATCCGGGTCCGGTGCAGACAAGAAGCCAGTCCTGCAGGCTCGACGAGCTAGCATCTCAATTAGCATCAGAACTAGCATCTCTTCCGCTGCAACATCAACTACGCGACGACAACAGAGACCGTGGAGACAGCGGAGACCAAGGAATAAACGGAGACTTCGAGATTCCCCCGGGGACGCCTCGGCAGACAGACACGCATGAGGCAGTGACGAGAGGAAGAGAACCGAGATCCGAGGGAACAAATATCCGCCATGTTGTTAGCCACCCTGCTAGCATATCAACGGCTAAAGCTACAACGGAGCCTCCCCTCCCCCCACCACCACGACGACAAGCCGGTTGCTGTAACGGACAAAGACAAATATCTGCAAGCTGACGACATTGTGCATTTAAGCAACAAAAATGGACTACATATTTTCCATCTGAACACTAACAGCCTGAGACACAAACTGGCTGAACTCAGGCAGCTATTCATGAACGGTAAGGCAAGCATATTATGCTTTTCTGAGACCAAATTGGACAATTCCATTACAGATTCAGAGATTGAAATTGAAGATTATCTTGTAGTGAGAAGGGACAGGAACGTGAATGGAGGTGGTGTCTGCATGTACATACATAAAGACACCAATTTCAAAAACCGTACTGACCTGCATCATGAAAATATTGAATCTGTGTGGGTTGAAATTCTTTTTGACAATGCTAAATCTGTAATAGTCGGGACAATCTATAGACCACCGGAACAGAGTGACTTTTATGATACATTAGATGGGTGTTTGGCTGATGTGGGGGATGTAGAGACAATTATTATTGGAGACTGGAACACGGATATGCAACGTAAAGACACGTCCGTCTTCAAGTCCTTCAGTAGGATTTGTGATCTGCACGGCTTCAGCCAGCTAATCACCCAACCCCACCCGGGTATGTGAAACAACACAAACTACCATTGATCTCATTCTGACCTCTGACAAGTCCAGGATCTCCAGTAAAGGGGTTATAGCATGCGGGTTAAGTGATCATTATATGATATTCTGTACCCGCAAAAAGCTAAAACAAAGGGCCGGCTGTCACAAAACAGTCATATCTAGAGACCTCAAAAACTACTCTAGCGAGGCCTGTAACCTAGAACTGGAGAGCCTGGACTGGTCAGATGAGCTCAGTGGTACACAAGCTGAAGAAACATGGCTTGGTTTCAAAAACAAATTCTCTGCAATACTCAATGATTTGGCCCCCCTAAGAACAACCAGGGTAACAACTCGCGCTGAGCCGTGGATGCACTCCGGCATACTGACCGCCATGAAAACCAGAGACAAAAAATGCTCTGAGTTTCATAAAAGTCAGTCAATGCTTTCCAAAAGCACGAGCAGTGAACTCCAGGCCCACGTGACTGAACTCAAAATTGAAAGAAACAGACTAAGAAATGACGTAAGCTCCATGATCAAAACTGCCAAAAAGAATTTCATCAATGTCAAAACTGAGGAAAACAAAAATAAACCCCGTGAACTTTGGAAATTACTCAATAACCAGCTTGGCTGCAGTAAAAAACTCAAAACGAGATTTTCTAACTTAAACATAAAGACGGATAACAGGCTCATCACAGACAAACTGGATGTGGCCAAGTACTTGGACATTTTTTTCACAAACATAGCCACAACTCTTGTAAATAAATTACCCTCCCACTCAGGGCTTTTTGGAGTAGATCACATCATGACCTACTACAAAAACCTAGGGGTACGCAAAGATGATTTCAGTCTAGCAAGGGTAACAACAGCAGAGGTACTCATTAAACTGAGCGCCCTCCAACCTAACAAGGCCACTGGCCACGACAATATCCCCTCCAAATTCCTCAGAGACACAGCAACCGCCATCTCACCAGTCATAGCTCACATAATTAACCTCTCCATAAAACAGGGAAAAGTACCCAAAGACTTCAAAATTGCAAGAGTAACCCCCCTGCACAAAAAGGGCAGCAAATTGGACCCAGGCAACTACCGCCCTGTTTCTATACTTACCTCCATCTCGAAAGTCATGGAAAAAATAGTGTATGAACAGGTCGAAAAGTACCTCGCGGAAAAGAAACTAATCTATGAATTTCAATCTGGCTTTAGAACATCCCACTCCACTGACACATGCCTTCTTTATTTGAGCGACCACATCAAACAAGAGGTGGACGAGGGCAAGTACTGCGGCATGGTGATGCTGGACCTACAAAAGGCTTTCGACACTGTCAATCACCCCATTCTGATTGACAAGCTAAAAGCAATTGGTTTTGATAAACTATCGGTGAGCGGGATGCAATCCTACCTGGAGGGGAGGAGAACAGATGGTGGAGGTAAACGGTACTCTGTCCCCCCCCCTCCCAGTGAGCTGTGGTGTTCCACAAGGAAGCATATTAGGTCCGTTACTGTTCCTAATTTATGTAAATGACATGTCATCAGCATGTGACTGCAACTTGTTCCTGTTCGCGGACGACTCAGCCCTGCTGGTCTCTGACAGGAACAGGTTGCAGGTTGAAAAAACCCTCAGCTCCGAGCTCGGCAGAATCTGCACCTGGCTCGCCGATAATAAATTATCATTACACCTGGGTAAAACAGAGTCCATTCTCTTCGGTTCGAAACATAATCTCAGCAAATCCGACGACTTCTCAGTTGCAGTGGGCGACATTATTGTCACAAGTAAGAAGGAAATTACATACCTAGGATCTATTCTTGAGGCAAACCTCTCCTGTGACAAAATGGCATCCAATGTAATAAAAAAAGTCAATCAAAGAACTAGATTCCTATACCGGATCTCCTCTCTGGTAAACAAAAACACCCCTGAAAACTCTGGCAGGAGCACTCATTCAAGGGTACTATGACTATGCTTGCACGTCATGGTACCATAGCACCTCCAAGGCGCTACAAATAAAACTTCAAACATCGCAAAATAAACTGGTCAGACTACTGCTTGACCTTTCATCTAGAACCCACCTCACCTCTGCCCACTTTGACAACCTAGGATGGCTTAGAGTAGACGACAGAGTACAGCTACTTGCAATGGGACCTGATCTACAAGATCCACTACACCTCTATGGTACCCATGTACATGTCAAAATTCTTCCCAAAGGTCAAGGAATACCATGATCATAACACCAGAGGGAGCTCCACAAATCATGTGAAACCCAGATTTGGCACAAAAAAGGGGGAATACACGTTTCGCAATGATTGCCACATCAAGGTGGAACGCTCTTCCCACAACTGTAAAGGAAAGTAAAACTATACTTACCTTCAAAACCTCTCTTAAAGAGCACCTTCGGGGGAGAGCATTGCAAAACTGGCCCAGGTAATGGTACAAATCTCAACCTGTCGTTCAATGGACAGCTTCCCCCCCCCCCATCTATGTATATACTCGCATTTTAGACTCTGTTACTAACTGTATATCTGTAGACTTGGTATGTCTTAAATGTCCGGTTAGGATGTATTAGAACGAAATCTAAAATGAAAATTGTAAACAAGCAATCTATGTAAAAAACCACCTGTATGTAAATTGTAAATAAGCCATCTGTATGTCAAATATGTTTTATATGTCTTAAATGACATGATGAATTGGAAATGGGGGACCCTGATGTAAACAAGACGAAAGTCTTTCTCTGGTCTGCATCCCCTTAACAATTGTATGTTTTGAGCTGTACTGTACTGTACCCAATATACAAGCTGTTAATACACTTTTCAATCAATCAAAAAACAGATGTGGATGAATGATGTGAAATATAATCAAGTGTTAAATCAGACTTTAGTTCCACCTGGAGTAAATCCACCAGCTACCCTGCAGTATACAAAGTCATTCAGACTAGCTGCACCTTTACCAGCTTTGAGAACACTTTCATGATCAATCATTATAAAACACATCATATATATTATTCTGAAATGGACCAATCTGCACAACGACTACTTTTACTGTCGCTACTTTCACTATATTTTGATGCTGATACTTTTCTACTTTTACTTGAGGAACATTTTGAATGCAGGACTTTTACTGTAAACAGAGTATTCCTACACTCTGGTACTTCTACTTTTACTCAAGTATCAGATCTGAGTACTTCTACTTTTACTCAAGTACAGGATCTGAGTACTTCTACTTTTACTTAAGTACAGGATCTGAGTACTTCTACTTTTACTTAAGTACAGGATCTGAGTACTTCTACTTTTACTCAAGTACAGGATCGGAGTACTTCTACTTTTACTTAAGTACAGGATCTGAGTACTTCTACTTTTACTCAAGTACAAGATCTGAAACAATCATTATTACACCCTTATTTCCCTAGTAATCAGAACATGGTGATCATCTAAAGATCATACCATGTTCTGTCTCTGTGGATCTGGATCAGGTGTAATGGATTCCTGTCGTGGCTCCATCCAGCTGAAGAGGTCTCAGCGTCTCTTCCAGAAACTGATCACTGAAGCTGCCACTGGCCTCAGTTTCTCCCCGGACACACTGGAAGACCTAACACCAGGCAAAACCTCCTACAACCAGGCCGACTTCCAGCAGCTATTCAAGCCCAGTGGAGTCCTGAAACCGAGGAAACCGAAAGAGAGGAATCTGTGTCGACCGGCTCCGAGGCCTCCAGGGAGATTCACAGGTTTACTTCCTTTAGAGAAGTCTGAGGATCCGGCACTTCTTCAGCAGCAGACGGTATATATTGTGCAGGAGTCCCAGAGTAGAACCAGGCCGACAGCAGCTAAAAAGGACAAACCTGCTCACATGGCGACACATAGAAACCAGGACCAGAACTTCTTGAATCAGATGGTAAAATACCAAAAGAACCTGCAGAGGCTGAGTGGCTCAGAGAAGATGGCCACACACCCCAGCAGTAAGTATAGGCAACAGTGGAAATTAATGATGTGTTAATAACATAAGATAAATGGGCCTCATCCGTCAAGAGCTTTCAAAGTGTTTCCTTGAGAAAGGTTGTAATAAAAGGCTATGACAGATTACGTATGTCCATTACGTTGTTGTTCAAAAGGAGATACATTTTTTCCACAGAGAGCCTGAAAACAGACCTGAGTGTCCCAGAGGACCGCAACTCCACGGCTGTCAGCAGACCACCAACAGGTACAACACTGCAGACTGTGTGACTGTTTTCTGTCTGAAAACAACTCTCCATTAATGCAGCCTACCTTTTACTCAAATGTCCATGACAATACTGTGCACTCCAAATGGCAGTGCTCGTATCCAGGTGTTTTGGCTTCATTTAGTGCGAGGTAGTGGAAATGCTTCACCCACCTTTATTTACAGTCTATGTTTTTGTATACATCAAACAGTGCAATGTTAGAGCCAGGGCTACTGACTCACAACAACTTGCATCACTTTATAAATAGTTTGAAGTTAATATCAGGATATTTTTGTTAACTAGATTATTTGGTGAAGATTGTGTGGTTTATTGTCACAATTCGGTACAGAAAGATTCATGTGATGTTAATTTGCCTAACAAACTGTTTCAGCTGCTAATATATATTGTAATTGTGATGAATAAGTTGTCCTTCGCTGCATTTATCTCTCAGTACTGACTTGGTATAAGCATATTGGGCTTCCTTTAACCACCTGGTCTTGTGTCTCAGATGCTGCAGGTGCTGACGGCTGGCTGGCTGCACAGTGTTCAGCTCACGGTGGAGATCAACATCACAGAGTCATCCAGAGACTGATAGCACAACTCTGTGAGGCTGATCAGCAGGAGGATCAGCAGGATGATCCGGATCCACCCCTCGATGCCCAGCTGGTGGTTCCTCTGCTCAGCTTCCTCAGCAGCCAGACTGTCAGACACACAGAGTCCCATCAGTGTGTTTACCTGCTCTCAGAGAAACCAGGTTATAATCTGACACCACGTGCACAGTAGAGACCTACGTGTTGCTATTTGAAAACCTGTTACATGAAATCACAGCAGAGAACTCATGATTTCTTTGATCCAGCACAGACACCAGATGACATAAGAAATCCACTGTCTGTCCATCAGCATGTAAACACACTGATGTTTTGGTGTATCTCCAGGGGCGGTTCTAGGGGGGCCCTAACACTGACCTCTGACCCCCCTGTGGCCCCCCCTAACAATAAAACGTTTTTTTTTTATTGTGCCCCCCTCAGAAAATAACTGGCCCCCCCAGTGAAATTGGTCTAGAACCGCCACTGTGTATCTCTTAGCTGTCTGTCTGAATAGTAAAGCTTTGTGTGCAGCTGATGGTTTACAGTAATTACACACTTAGAACATATGTTATATTAAACAGTGTGTTTTGAGGACATGATTGGTTAAACAAGTTAAAAACAAAGAAACCGTGTTTATCTTCCACTGAGTCTTCTAACCCGTCCCCCGTTGTTTCTTCCAGACTCTTGTCCGCTCACTGTTGGCGGAGCAGCTGAACAGCTCTGAGTGGAGAACCAGACTGGTGTCCTGCAACACTCTCTGCTGCCTCAAAGGGCCCATTAATAAGGTCAGAAGATAATAAAGAAATCAGCTCGCGGCCTCCTCCCATGCTCACTCTGTCTCTGCTGTGTTACAGGACGTGGTGCACAAGCTGCTCCACCTGATGTTGAACGACCACAGCAACCCTGTCCGCCGCGCTGCCGCAGAGGCGCTGATGAAGCTGGGGAGGATTCATCAGGTTCACACTGAGCTAAGGTGCTGTGGTAAACGTTCATCAGCACTGCATGCCTACGTATAACAAGAGGCCGCGGACATGGAGACACAAATCAATCAGAAAAGAGAAACAAAACAACATTAAAGAGGCAGGATAATCTGAAGGAGACACAAAAGGACCACAAGGAGATGCAAAAACAAGCCGAGTTCAGAGGCAGAATTTCTTTATTGGTCCCGCAGTGGGGAAATGTACAGTGTTACAGCTAAAGTGGCATAGCAGATAAAAAAGGCATGAAAAAATTAGTAAGCTAACTTATTAAATAGAGAGAAGAAAACCCCATATTAGCAGCAGCAAGAGACATAAGTAACATATCACGGTGTTGAGACATTAATAATATAAATGTGTATGTATTGCACATTGATGATTTGTTGCAGAAGTGTCAGCACCTCTTCTCTGCTGCAGGTTGAAGCTGGAGGAGGGTCGGGGTCTCCGGGGCCGGATGGAGGCTCTGGAAGTGATCTGCCATCTGAAGATAAAGACAGAGACGCTGCTGGAGCCTGTGATTCGCTGCCTGAGTGATGAGTTCACTGCCCTCAGGAAACAAGCCTGTCTGACGGCTGCATCTATGCAGCTGAGGGAGGAGAGGGTAAGAGAGGAGGACGAGTATTTATTATATTAAGGCTCTCTGAGATAACCAATGGGAGCAGCTGAACACTAAGTGAGACTGCATAGGGGAGACCGGGGAGGGCGGGACCTTAAATGAGAACAGTTCATATTAACCTTAAAGGTCTCCTATTATACTGTCTTTCATCAATATATCACAGGTCTCAGATATATCCAGAGCCTGTCTCTGATTGGCTGAAACACCAAACAGATCATTGCAGCATTACCCATAATCCCCTCTGTTTCAGCCCTGTTTCCAAAGTGTTGATTCTCTGTCTGTTACTTTAGATGAAAATAAGGAGCCCCTCCCCACGCCCCTCTGAGAGAGATTTGGTTACAAAGAACTCAATGGTGCTCTAGGAGGAGATTCAGGTGATAATGGGGGGGGGGGGGTTACCTTGGTTGCTGATTGGCTAATGGTTACACAAGACAAAACATCGTTATGACATCATAAAGTGGCCAAAATCTGATCAGCTCATTTTCAGACAGGTTTTTATAGAAATGGATCAAAAAGAGAGAGAATCTTTGTTCCTGAAACTTTCAGAGTCTCTTTCCACAGAGGGGACACATGTTGATGTAGAAGAGACATGAAGAAGAGGGGACACATGTTGATGTAGAAGAGACATGAAGAAGAGGGGACACATGTTGATGAAGAAGAGACATGAGAAGAGGGGACACATGTTGATGTAGAAGAGACATGAAGAAGAGGGGACACATGTTGATGTAGAAGAGACATGAAGAAAGGGGACACATGTTGATGAGAAGAGACATGAAAAGGGGACACATGTTGATGTAGAAGAGACATGAAGAAGAGGGGACAATGTTGATGTAGAAGAGACAGAGAGAACATGTTGATGTAGAGGAGACATGAAGAAGAGGGGCACACATGTGATGTAGAAGAGACATGAAGAAGAGGGGACACATGTTGATGTAGAAGAGACATGAAGAAGAGGGGACACATGTTGATGTAGAAGAGACATAAGAAGAGGGGACACATGTTGATGTAGAAGAGACATGGAGAAGAGGGGACACATGTTGATGTAGAAGAGACATGGAGAAGAGGGGACACATGTTGATGTAGAAGAGACATGAAGAAGAGGGGACACATGTTGATGTAGAAGAGACATGAAGAAGAGGGGACACATGTTGATGTAGAAGAGACATGAAGAAGAGGGGACACATGTTGATGTAGAGAGAGACATGAGAAGAGGGGACACATGTTGATGTAGAAGAGACATGAAGAAGAGGGGACACATGTTGATGTAGAAGAGACATGAAGAAGAGGGACACATGTTGATAGAAGAGACATGAAGAAGAGGGGACACATGTTGATGTAGAAGAGACATGGAGAAAGGGGACACATGTTGATGTAGAAGAGACATGAAGAAAAGGGGACACATGTTGATGTAGAAGAGACATGGAGAAAAGGGGACACATGTTGATGTAGAAGAGACATGAAGAAGAGGGGACACATGTTGATGTAGAAGAGACATGAAGAAGAGGGGACACATGTTGGTAGAAGAGACATGAAGAAGAGGGGACACATGTTGATGTAGAAGAGACATGAAAAAGGGGACACATGTTGATGTAGAAGAGACATGAAGAAGAGGGGACACATGTTGATGTAGAAGAGACATGAAGAAGAGGGGACACATGTTGATGTAGAAGAGACATGAGAAGAGGGGACACATGTTGATGTAGAAGAGACATGAAGAAGAGGGGACACATGTTGATGTAGAAGAGACATGAAGAAGAGGGGACACATGTTGATGTAGAAGAGACATGAAGAAGAGGGGACACATGTTGATGTAGAAGAGACATGAAGAAGAGGGGACACATGTTGATGTAGAAGAGACATGGAGAAAGGGGACACATGTTGATGTAGAAGAGACATGAAGAAGAGGGGACACATGTTGATGTAGAAGAGACATGAAGAAGAGGGGACACATGTTGATGTAGAAGAGACATGAGAAGAGGGGACACATGTTGATGTAGAAGAGACATGAAGAAGAGGGGACACATGTTGATGTAGAAGAGACATGAAGAAGAGGGGACACATGTTGATGTAGAAGAGACATGAAGAAGAGGGGACACATGTTGATGTAGAAGAGACATGAAGAAGAGGGGACACATGTTGATGTAGAAGAGACGACACATGTTGATGTAGAAGAGACATGAAGAAGAGGGGACACATGTTGATGTAGAAGAGACATGAAGAAAAGGGGACACATGTTGATGTAGAAGAGATGAAGAAAAGGGGACACATGTTGATGTAGAAGAGACATGAAGAAGAGGGGACACATGTTGATGTAGAAGAGAGACATGAAGAAGAGGGGACACATGTTGATGTAGAAGAGACATGAAGAAGAGGGGACACATGTTGATGTAGAAGAGACATGAAGAAGAGAGGGGACACATGTTGATGTAGAAGAGACATGAAGAAGAGGGGACACATGTTGATGTAGAAGAGACATGAAGAAGAGGGGACACATGTTGATGTAGAAGAGACATGAAGAAGAGGGGACACATGTTGATGTAGAAGAGACATGAAGAAGAGGGGACACATGTTGATGTAGAAGAGACATGAAGAAGAGGGGACACATGTTGATGTAGAAGAGACATGAAGAAGAGGGGACACATGTTGATGGAGAAGAGACATGAAGAAGAGGGGACACACATGTTGATGTAGAAGAGACATGAAGAAGAGGGGACACATGTTGATGTAGAAGAGACATGAAGAAGAGGGGACACATGTTGATGTAGAAGAGACATGAAGAAGAGGGGACACATGTTGATGTAGAAGAGACATGGAGAAGAGGGACACATGTTGATGTAGAAGAGACATGAAGAAGAGGGGACACATGTTGATGTAGAGGAGACATGAAGAAGAGGGACACATGTTGATGTAGAAGAGACATGAAGAAGAGGGGACACATGTTGATGTAGAAGAGACATGAAGAAGAGGGGACACATGTTGATGTAGAAGAGACATGAAGAAGAGGGGACACATGTTGATGTAGAAGAGACATGAAGAAGAGGGGACACATGTTGATGTAGAAGAGACATGAAGAAAAGGGGACACATGTTGATGTAGAAGAGACATGAAGAAGAGGGGACACATGTTGATGTAGAAGAGACATGAAGAAGAGGGACACATGTTGATGTAGAAGGACATAGAAGAAGAGGGGACACATGTTGATGTAGAAGAGACATGAAGAAGAGGGGACACATGTTGATGTAGAAGAGACATGAAGAAAGGGGACACATGTTGATGTAGAAGAGACATGAGAAGAGGGGACACATGTTGATGTAGAAGAGACATGAAGAAAGGGGACACATGTTGATGTAGAAGAGACATGAAGAAGAGGGGACACATGTTGATGTAGAAGAGACATGAAGAAGAGGGGACACATGTTGATGTAGAAGAGACATGAAGAAGAGGGGACACATGTTGATGTAGAAGAGACTGAAGAAGAGGGGACGACCACATGTTGATGTAGAAGTAGACATGAAGAAGAGGGGACACATGTTGATGTAGAAGAGACATGAAGAAGAGGGGACACATGTTGATGTAGAAGAGACATGAAGAAGAGGGGACACCATGTTGATTGTAGAAGAGACATGAAGAAGAGGGGGACACATGTTGATGTAGAAAGACATGGAAAGAAGAGGGGGACACATGTTGATGTAGAAGAGACATGAAGAAGAGGGGACACATGTTGATGTAGAAGAGACATGGATGAAGAGGGGGACACATGTTGATGTAGAAGAGACATGGAGAAGAGGGGAACACATGTTGATGTAGAAGAGACATGAGAAGAGGGGGACACATGTTGATGTAGAAGAGACATGAAAGAAGTAGGGGACACATGTTGATGTAGAAGAGACATGAAGAAGACAGGTGACCTTTAAGGCTATCTGAGACAACCAATGGGAGGAGCTGAACACTAAGTGAGACAGGAAAGAACGTGGAGGGCGGGGACCTTAATGAGACAGGTGGAAACTAACAGTCTATATTGACCTTAAATATAAAGTCTGCCCAGATGATAACTCAAGCTTCCTCTTTTTTATACAGGCCAGGTTAAACTGTTCAATGACAACATACGCTGCTGCTAAATGAGAAATACCAGAAGTTTAAGACTGCAGTTCAAACTACCAAACAGATTACAGTAGCCTCAGATAACAGCCACAAAAGCATGCAGACATGACTACAGGCCGATGTTATGAAATCATGAAATACTTAATGACTTGATAAAGCTTGTTATCTTGACAAAGTGGCTAGTGAGACACACAAATGTAACAACAGAAATAATTGTGTATTAATAACCTGTGAGCATTTAGTCAGCGACCTGCATCTCTGCAGCTGAGGAGGAGATGGTAAGAGAGGAGGAGGAGTAGTATTTAGTATAATATCTGCAGGGTGTGATATCAGCCGGAGTGTGGTGTGGAGAATTGAAAAACAAAATTGAAATATGTTTTGCTTTATAGTGGTGAGTTGTCTGGCTGCAGCTGGTGGAACACGACACAGCTCCAGATGTTCGACTGTCAGCCATCAGAGGTAAAACATGTTTCCAAATGCCAAAGAGACAGGAGGAATTACAGTACTTTTTAACTGAGAAGGTGTCAATGATCTAAGAAGCTGACTCTTATAAACACAAGCAGAGATGGCAAATTACACACATCCTTTACTCAAGTAGAAGTACAGATACTCGTGTTTAAACATACTCTGGTAAAAGTAGAATTATTGACTAAACTTCTTTACTCAAGTAAAAGTAAAGAAGTATGGGGCTTCGAAATGTACTTCAGGTAGGGTAGGTAAGAACGGAGAAACCAGCTCGAGTGCGCTAGAATTTGAAAATACACACCCGGAAACAATCTGCCCCTTCCTTCAGACTTCCTCACAGAGCCCCTCCTCCAACACACGAACGCACACATGACCAATGAGGGCACGAGATAAGTTTGTGCACAGATGGAAGGCTGACAGGCAGGTAGGCCATCCAGTTACTTTAGCCGGGCCGAGGCAGATGATTGGTCGTGCTTTTTACAGCGCCACGGCTTCCACTGATGATATTTTTTTATGACATAAAGTGTTTCTGAAGTGAATTACCTACCCCCAACTTTAAGTAAAAAGTACCCATAACTAGCAGCTGCTTTAAAGAGTACCTGACCTCCCTTTATATTAATGGAACAATAATATCATTGTTAGCTAATGAATGTTTCCATGCTGAACAACGGCAACATGACAACGTTTCCATTGGTCCCTCTTCTTTAGAGAAGACCAGGAAATGATGGATACACGGATCGTGTTCAAATCAATAGGCACGCAATGACTCTAAAGAATAATGATCACGCATCAAACACACATTCAGACTAAAGGAACCAGCTGTTTGGAAAAATGAGAGAAGTAGAAAGTACAAGTATTTGAGTTCAACATGTAAGAAGTAGAAAGTACAGGTATTTGAGTTCAACATGTAAGAGTAGAAAGTACAGGTATTTGAGTTCAACATGTAAGAAGTAGAAAGTACAGGTATTTGTGTTCAACTGTAAGAAGTAGAAAGTACAGTATTTGTGTTCACATGTAAGAAGTAGAAAGTACAAGGTAATTTGTGTTCAACATGTAAGAAGTAGAAAGTACAGGTATTTGTGTTCAACACGTAAGAAGTAGAAGTACAGTACAGGTATTTGTGTTCAACACGTAAGAAGTAGAAAGTACAGGTTTTGAGTTCAACATGTAAGAAGTAGAAAGTACAAGGTATTTGTTCAACATGTAAGAAGTAGAAAGTACAGGTATTTGTGTTCAACATGTAGAAGTAGAAAGTACAGTATTTGTGTTCAACATGTGAGAAGTAGAAAGTACAGGTATTTGGGTTCAACATGTAAGAAGTAGAAAGTACAGGTATTTGAGTTCAACATGTAAGAAGTAGAAAGTACAGGTATTTGAGTTCAACATGTAAGAAGTAGAAAGTACAGGTATTTGAGTTCAACATGTAGAAAGTAACAGTATTTGAGTTCAACATGTGAGAAGTAGAAAGTACAGGTATTTGGGTTCAACATGTAAGAAGTAGAAAGTACAGTATTTGAGTTCAACATGTAAGAAGTAGAAAGTACAGGTATTTGAGTTCAACATGTAAGAAGTAGAAAGTACAGGTATTTGTGTTCAACATGTAAGAAGTAGAAAGTACAGGTATTTGTGTTCAACATGTAAGAAGTAGAAAGTACAGGTATTTGGGTTCAACATGTAAGAAGTAGAAAGTACAGTATTTGAGTTCAACATGTGAAGTAGAAAGTACAGGTATTTGAGTTCAACATGTAAGAAGTAGAAAGTACAGGTATTTGTGTCAACATGTAAGAAGTAGAAAGTACAGGTATTTGTGTTCAACATGTAAGAAGTAGAAAGTACAGGTATTTGGTTCAACATGTAAGAAGTAGAAAGTACAGGTATTTGTGTTCAACATGTAAGAAGTAGAAAGTACAGGTATTTGAGTTCAACATGTAAGAATGTAGAAAGTACAGGTATTTGTTTCAACATGTAAGAGTAGAAGTACAGGTATTTGTGTTCAACATGTAAGAAGTAGAAAGTATAGGTATTTGAGTTCAACATGTAAGAAGTAGAAGTACAGGTATTTGTGTTCAACATGTAAGAAGTAGAAAGTACAGGTATTTGAGTTCAACATGTAAGAAAGTAGAAAGTACAGGTATTTGAGTTCAACATGTAAGAAGTAGAAAGTACAGGTATTGTGTTCAACATGTAAGATGTAGAAAGTACAGGTATTTGAGTTCAACATGTAAGAAGTAGAAAGTACAGGTATTTGAGTTCAACATGTAAGAAGTAGAAAGTACAGGTATTTGAGTTCAACATGTAAGAAGTAGTAAAGTACAGGTATTTGGGTTCAACATGTAAGAAGTAGAAAGTACAAGTATTTGAGTTCAACATGAGAAGTAGTAGAAAGTACAGGTATTTGAGTTCAACATGTAAGAAGTAGAAAGTACAGGTATTTGGGTTCAACGTGTAAGAAGTAGAAGTACAGGTGTATTTGAGTTTCAACATGTAAGAAGTAGAAAGTACAGGTATTTGAGTTCAACATGTAAGAAGTAGAAAGTACAGGTATTTGTGTTCAACATGTAAGAAGTAGAAAGTACAGTATTTGTGTTCACACGTAAGAAGTAGAAAGTACAGGTATTTGTGTTCAACATGTAAGAAGTAGAAAGTACAGGTATTTGTGTTCAACACGTAAGAAGTAGAAAGTACAGGTATTTGTGTTCAACACGTAAGAAGTAGAAAGTACAGGTATTTGAGTTCAACATGTAAGAAGTAGAAAGTACAGGTATTTGAGTTCAACATGTAAGAAGTAGAAGTACAGGTATTTGAGTTCAACATGTAGAAAGTACAAGTATTTGAGTTCAACATGTGAGAAGTAGAAAGTACAGGTATTTGGGTTCAACATGTAAGAAGTAGAAAGTCAACATGTAAGAAGTAGAAAGTACAGGTATTTGAGTTCAACATGTAAGAAGTAGAAAGTACAGGTATTTGAGTTCAACATGTAAGAAGTAGAAAGTACAGGTATTTGAGTTCAACATGTAAGAAGTAGAAAGTACAGGTATTTGGGTTCAACTGTAAGAAGTAGAAAGTACAAGTATTTGAGTTCAACATGTGAGAAGTAGAAAGTAACAGGTATTGAGTTCAACATGTAAGAAGTAGAAAGTACAGGTATTTGAGTTTCAAACATGTAAGAAGTAGAAAGTACAGGTATTTGTGTTCAACATGTAAGCGGTAGAAAGTACAGGTATTTGTGTTCAACATGTAAGAAGTAGAAAGTACAGGTATTTGGGTTCAACATGTAAGAGTAGAAAGTACAGGTATTTGTGTTCACACATGTAAGAAGTAGAAAGTACAAGGATATGTGAGTTCAACATGTGAGAAGTAGAAAGTACAGGTATTTGAGTTCAACATGTGAGAAGTAGAAAGTACAGGTATTTGTGTTCAACATGTAAGAAGTAGAAAGTATATGTATTTGAGTTCAACATGTAAGAAGTAGAAAGTACAGGTATTTGTGTTCAACATGTAAGAAGTAGAAAGTACAGGTATTTGAGTTCAACATGTAAGAAGTAGAAAGTACAGGTATTTGAGTTCAACATGTAAGAAGTAGAAAGTACAGGTATTTGTGTTCAACATGTAAGAAGTAGAAAGTACAGGTATTTGTGTTCAACATGTAAGAAGTAGAAAGTACAGGTATTTGGGTTCAACATGTAAAAGTAAGTAGAAAGTACAAATTGTTTCAACAGTAAGAAGTAGAAAGTACAGGTATTTGAGTTCAACATGTGAGATGTAGAAAGTACAGGTATTTGAGTTCAACATGTAGAAGTAGAAAGTACAGGTATTTGTGTTCAACATGTAAGAAGTAGAAAGTATATGTATGTAATGTAAGTTCAACATGTAAGAAGTAGAAAGTACAGGTATTTGTGTTCAACATGTAAGAAGTAGAAAGTACAGGTATTTGAGTTCAACATGTAAGAAGTAGAAAGTACAGGTATTTGAGTTCAACATGTAAGAAGTAGAAAGTACAGGTATTTGAGTTCAACATGTAAGAAGTAGAAAGTACAGGTATTTGAGTTCAACATGTAAGAAGTAGAAAGTACAGGTATTTGGGTTCAACATGTAAGAAGTAGAAAGTACAAGTATTTGAGTTCAACATGTGAGAAGTAGAAAGTACAGGTATTTGAGTTCAACATGTAAGAAGTAGAAAGTACAGGTATTTGTGTTCAACATGTAAGAAGTAGAAAGTACAAGGTATTTGTGTTCACATGTAAGAAGTAGAAAGTACAGGTATTTGGGTTCAACATGTAAGAAGTAGAAAGTACAGGTATTTGTGTTCAACATGTAGAAGTAGAAAGTACAGGTATTTGAGTTCAACATGTAAGAAGTAGAAAGTACAGGTATTTGAGTTCAACATGTGAGATGTAGAAAGTACAGGTATTTGAGTTCAACATGTAAGAAGTAGAAAGTACAGGTATTTGGGTTTTCAACATGTTAAGAAGTAGAAAGTACAGGTATTTTGAGTTCAACATGTAAGAAGTAGAAAGTACAGGTATTTGAGTTCAACATGTAAGAAGTAGAAAGTACAGGTATTTGAGTTCAACATGTAAGAAGTTAGAAAGTACAGGTATTTGAGTTCCCAACATGTAAGAAGTAGAAAGTACAGGTATTTGGGTTCAACATGTAGAAGTAGAAAGTACAGGTATTTGGGTTCAACATGTAAGAAGTAGAAAGTACGGATTTGGGTTCAACATGTAGAAGTAGAAAGTACAGGTTATTTGTGTTCAACATGTAAGAAGTAGAAAGTACAGGTAATTTGAGTTCAACATGTGAGAAGTAGAAAGTTCAGGTATTTGGGTTCAACATGTAAGAAGTAGAAAGTACAGGTATTTGGGTTCAACATGTAAGTAGAAAGTACAGGTATTTGTGTTCACTGTAAGAAAGTAGAAAGTACAGGTTATTTGAGTTCAACATGTAAGAAGTAGAAAGTTCAGGTATTTGTGTTCAACATGTAAGAAGTAGAAAGTACAGGTATTTGTGTTCAACATGTAAGAAGTAGCAAAGTACAGGTATTTGAGTTCAACATGTGAGAAGTAGAAAGTACAGGTATTTGTGTTCAACATGTAAGAAGTAGAAAGTACAGGTCTTTGTGTTCAAAATGTAAGAAGTTCAAAGTAAAAAGTCGTCTGAAAAATAAGTAGTGAGGTAAAGTACTGATACCAGAAAAATTTACTTAAGTACAGTAACGAAGTATATGTACTCCCACTACTTCCCACCTCTGTACCACAGGTTGGTTTACAGGACACTAACATGAGCAAAAGTAACACAGTGAACTAATAACCTTGTGTTGTTGTTGTTGCAGCGTTGGGTGTCGTTGGTTTATCCTCCCCAGACGTGCAGGAGGCTCTGATGCACTGCGTGGAGACTGAGAGGGAGGCCGAGCTGCGGGTGGAGGCCTGCAGGATGCTGCAGAGCTCTGGGGTTTCTTCAGACCAGCTGCAGGGCTTCCTGCTGCAGCGTGTCGACTTAGAGTGCAATCCACTGGTTCAGAGGTAAAGGAGCTGTGATTAGAGGACATACAGTGGGGCAAAAAAATATTTAGTCACCAATTGTGCAAGTTCTCCCACTTAAAAAGATGAGAGGCTTGTAATTTTCATCCTTGGTACACTTCAACTATGAGAGACAGAATGAGAAAAAAAAAAATGCAGAAAATCACATTGTCTGATTTTTAAAGAATTTATTTGCAAATGATGGTGGAAAATAAGTATTTGGTCAATAACAAAAGTTCATCTCAATACTTTGTTATATACCCTTTGTTGGCAATGACAGAGGTCAAACGTTTTCTGTAAGTCTTCACAAGGTGTTCACACACTGTTGCTGGTATTTTGGCCCATTCCTCCATGCAGATCTCCTCTGGTGATGTTTTGGGGCTGGTCGCTGGGCAACACGGACTTTCAACTCCCTCCAAAGATTTTCTATGGGGTTGAGATCTGGAGACTGGCTAGGCCACTCCAGGACCTTGAAATGCTTCTTACGAAGCCACTCCTTCGTTACCCCGGGCGGTGTGTTTGGGATCATTGTCATGCTGAAAGACCCAGCCACGTTTCATCTTCAATGCCCTTGCTGATGGAAGGAGGTTGTCACTCAAAATCTCACGATACATGGCCCCCATTCATTCTTTCCTTTACACGGATCAGTGGTCCTGGTCCCTTTGCAGAAACACAGCCCCAAAGCATGATGTTTCCACCCCCCATGTTTCACAGTAGGTGTTCTTTGGATGCAACTCAGCATTCTTTCTCCTCCAAACACGTCTAGTTGAGTTTTTACCAAAAAGTTCTATTTTGGTTTCATCTGACCATATGACATTCTCCCAATCCTCTTCTGGATCATCTAAATGCTCTCTAGCAAACTTCAGACGGGCCTGGACATGTACTGGCTTAAGCAGGGGGACACGTCTGGCACTGCAGGATCTGAGTCCCTGGCGGCGTAGTGTGTTACTGATGTAGCCTTTGTTACTTTGGTCCCAGCTCTCTGCAGGTCATTGACTCGGTCCCCCCGTGTGGTTCTGGGATTTTGCTCACCGTTCTTGTGATCATTTTGACCCCACGGGGTGAGATCTTGCGTGGAGCCCCAGATCGAGGGAGATTACCAGTGGTCTTGTATGTCTTCCATTTTCTAATAATTGCTTCCCACAGTTGATTTCTTCACACCAAGCTGCTTACCTATTGCAGATTCAGTCTTCCCAGCCTGGTGCAGGTCTACCATTTTGTTTCTGGTGTCCTTTGACAGCTCTTTGGTCTTGGCCAAAGTGGAGTTTGGAGTGTGACTGTTTGAGGTTGTGGACAGGTGTCTTTTATACTGATAACGAGTTCAAACGGGTGCCATTAATACAGTTAACGAGTGGAGGACAGAGGAGGCTCTTAAAGAAGAAGTTACAGGTCTGTGAGAGCCAGAAATCTTGTTTGTTTGTAGGTGACCAAATACTTATTTTACCGAGGAATTTACCAATTAATTCATTAAAAATCCTACAATGTGATTTCCTGGATTCTTTCCCCCCATTCTGTCTCTCATAGTTGAAGTGTACCTAGGATGAAGAATTACAGGCCTCTCTCATCTTTTAAGTGGGAGAACTTGCACAATTGGTGGCTGACTAAATACTTTTTTTGCCCCACTGTACATGTGATCATATTTGAAGATAATATACTGAGGAGCTGTGTTCATGCAGGACAATGAAGGAAGTGCTGCAGCTCTGTGACGGCAGCCGGCAGGAGTACGAACATTCACAATACATCAGCCTGCAGGTAGACATCTTTGTATTTAAGATAAGTACTTTATTGATCCCAATGTGGAAATGTTTGTGTTGCAGCAGCATAAAAAGACAAGGCATTGTACAATACAAATTAAAAGACTAGAAATAAACAAGAAAGTAGAAAATATACATGTTGAATTTACAAATTAACAATAACAAGATATAAAGCAAGTTATTATATATACATAAGTATGTGAGAGATGGAATATTAAATATTTATATATGAATATAAAATGTACAGTGTGATCTTAAGTCCAAGAGAAACTATGGAGCAGAGAGTTCTCTGCCAGCCAGTGGTGATTTGTTAAAATAAAGGAAACTCCCACTTGAGGGAACACAGGGATTTTAGCCTTTGCAGACCATTTACATGCACACAAACCTATACAACACTAAATAAACTAAAGAATTATGTGTTCTCTGTGGCAGGTGAAGCGACTGTGTGACTGGAGAGTGATCACAGAGAAGCTGGAGCTGCTGGAGAAGCTGACGACTGAAGGAGAAAGCCTCAAACCCCGCATGTTAGTCCGGCTGCTGAGTCAGCAATATGCGATCGAGCACAAAAAGGCAGATTAGTATTGATCACTGAAGCTGATTGTGTATCTGTTTTCATTTAATAAAGGTTCTGTTTCCATCACGCTGATTTTTGTTTTGTATGTTCACTTTAAAATAAAATCCAAATCCACAGGCAATGGTCTGTATTGCGGCAGTAATCTTAAACAAAGTGCCGCGAGGGACTAAACAAGAGAAAAAACACTGTGGACGCGCAAAAACTCAGTCTTTCCAACACAGTATGCGTTTGACCTTTTATTTCCAAAGCAAAAATGCAATATTCCATATCCATATACGTATATCCTTGTATGCATGCGTGCGTGCGGTCAACACAAATTGTCCTTCTCTAGCTCACTCCCCCATCTATTACAAAGTGTGCAGGTAAAAGCAACCGGATATAAGCACAAACGTCACCACACAAATCCAATGACACGCCCACCACCTATAGTGACTCAAAAAACATGTATCGTAACAAACACAGAAATGGCTTCATATGTGGCTCCTACATTCCGGCCCCTAATTATATCAACATAGTAATTATACAACTGAAAAATGATGTAGGAGACAATCAAGGAAAAAACTTTTAAGGATAAAAACGTCCTTTGTTAAAGTGTCCTTTTCTTCTTTAGGCAAAAAAATAGAAAATAAAATAAAATATATAGTTTGTTAGCCTATGAAGGAGTGATCTTTACTATCACTTAGTAAAAATCGGAAAAAATGTCAAGGTCTATGAAGTTCACTAATTTCCTCACGGCTCTTCTGCTTCCTGTAGAAGGCAGACCTTTGTGATAGGCCTGTCCAGATAGCTAGTTTTTGTCTTCACTCGCACCTGACGTACAAGTCCTCTTCTGTCTGGGATGGTTTGTACAATCCTCCCTGTAAGCCATGAATTGCGAGGTGCTGAGTCATCGACTATGAGCACAATATCTCCTGGTATGAAGTTGCGCTTGACATTTGACCACTTCTGTCGTTCCTGGAGTAGAGGCAAGTACTCCTTAATCCATCGTTTCCAAAACAAGTCTGAGATGTACTGAACTTGTTTCCATCTTCGACGAGCATATATGTCCTCTTTATGAAACAGTCCAGGTGGAAAAGATGGCTTGGTTTTTAGCAGCAAAAGATGGTTAGGGGTTAGTGCTTCCAAGTCATTGGGATCTGTGGATGCTCTCGTTATGGGACGGCTGTTGATGATGGATTCAGCTTCACAAAGAACCGTGTGAAGACACTCTTCATCAAGGTTCTGTGCCTTCAGGCTGGAATTCAGAACCTTCCTCACAGATCTGATCAACCTTTCCCATACTCCTCCATGATGGGATCCAGTAGGGGGATTGAAAGTCCACTTTATTCCTTTCTGAAGGAGGGTGTTGTTGATTTTAGCAATATTCAACCTTTCTAACCTCTCTCAATTCACGCTCAGCTCCGACGAAGTTAGTTCCATTATCTGAGCGTAATTCCAATACTTGTCCACGTCTTGCGATGAAGCGTCGAAGAGCATTAACAAAGGAATCTGTATCCAAGGATGAAGCTACTTCGATGTGGATGGCTCTTACTGTTAAGCATGTGAAGAGAACACCATACTTTTTAACTGTACTCCTTCCTCACTTGACCACAAAAGGTCCAAAATAGTCAACTCCAACACGAGTGAATGGAGGTTCATCTGGAGAAACTCTGTCTCGAGGTAAATCTGCCATCTGCTGCATTCCTGGAGCTCCATTTAGTCGCCGACAAACAACACATTTTGACAGGGTTTTCCTTATAGCCACACTAGCACCAGAAATCCAGTATCTTTGTCGCAGGCTAGATAACATGTGGTTACGACCATAGACTGTATATATAAATGGACGTAGTGTCCGTGACGTCACCCATAGGATTCTGCAGAGTTGCCGTGAAGCCCTTAGTAGGCGGAGTCGGCCACTAACGGCTCGACTGTGACGTCAGAGTCTAATCCCGCCTGCTCCAAATAAGGGCGGAGCCGAGGCGGGACCTGCTGCCTCCGAACTGGAAGTAAACAGAATTAGCTCAGGCTAAGAAGCTAAGCTAACATGAAATACATGCATACCAAGTTACTGCTAACAGTGTAGTTCCCCTATATAAACGTTACATTCATAATCAAATGAGACAATCTGCAAGAGAATTAGCTATATTTTGTTATTCTTAATCTTAATGCTTGTCATTCACACGTTGAGAAAAGACAGACTCCACCGCCCGGACCTAACGGAGCCGCAGTGGGCTAGCTCCGGGACGCCGGCTGGAGCTAGCCCCCTGCGGCTCCGTTAGCTCCGGCGGCCACCACTGGGATAATTGGGTCCCCTATTAACATTTGCTCCCGTTTAGCATTATGGGCATCATAGCCATAGACTATAAAAGTCTTACCCAAGGCTGAATCATAAACTAAAATGTATATGTATGCATAAAGGGTTACGTCCTTAGCTGGTTAATAAGTAGCAAGCTAAGCTACCAAGCACACAAACACCTGCGAACGGGGTTAACATGTATAACCGCTGACCAATCACGAAGCGTAATTTCTTGACTGGCAGCATAAACAACCAATCACAGCAGTGATTGGTTGGCTGGCTGGCTCTGTCCAATCACAAACAAGAAGTTTTCTCCCTAAAGGAATACCCTTTCTGTAAAATGTGAAATGCTGTAGTGTTTTTTTAAATGTCGTTGTGTTTTGTGAAATGTTGTTTTGACTTGCACTTCAGGGCACTCCACCCCAAACTCCATCATCCATAACGCCCCCCCCCCCCTTCCACTTTTGGGTTTTCTCCTGGAGCTCAGGTTCGCCCACAACTAATTTTCCTGCTACAATTAGGATTAGAAAGATTTGATTTAAAAATAAATTCAAAATTCAAATCTATCTTTTTACACGTGTGCCTCACTGTGTAAACATATACAGTATAAATGATTTACTGTATCACATTTTGTTTACTAAAGTACTTCTATTTATTCATTGTATGTTTAATCAACAATTTCATAAATAAAAGAACCCATGGTATGAAATATAAAATTGTGTTTTTATATTTATTTATATTTGTTTCACTGTACACATTCAATTCCATTATATATATTATATATATATTTTTTTTAATGTGTTCATACAAGTTGGTCAAATATTCTGGGACTGTAATACTCAAAATGTGTAGGTGAAGAGCGGAACATGTAATTGTATTGACTGAAACATGGTGTCACTCACCTCAATAGAGTAAAATAAAAACTGAAAATGTATATATGCCTTATGTGATGTGCTTTTAATTCAACAACACAAACATTTAAAACCTCACTTAAATAGAAATGCGTAATTATTATCTGCAAAACTTTGGTAAAAAGTCATCGCTGTCAGGGTTTCACTAACAAATAGTTTATTTATCTTGAGAAGTAGGAAGATTTCTAAACCCATTAACGGACACAAGTTAATGAAAACTCACATTTAAAATCACCTAATTATGGTATGATAGGGTTACGGTTAGGGTTAGTACAAAGTGTACAGTATATCTAAAAGAAGTCACTAAAGCTGTAAGAAAAATGTAACTGATTCAAAAGTAAAATATTGACCTGTGAGATGAAGTGATTTAGAAAAGTATAAAGATGAATAAGATGGAAATACTTAAGTACTTTTATGTTATACTTAAGTATATCACTTAGGGAACACTGGAAAATATGATATTATAATATTATGATTAATAGCCAAGGCTCTAGATTACAAAGTGTTTATAATACAGTACATTATTGTATGCCGTAACGGCTGTGGGATTACATACGGTGGGTTTAAAGGGGACATTAAGTCTCTGAGTGCCTCTATTATGGCTACACAGTTTATCATAGACAATTATGACTGTTTCTGATTTCCATAAACTCTTTGGGGGACATGCCATTCATGTTACATAGCTTGGACTTCATCATCATTGACACCAAACGTAAAGACTTCGACCCAATTCTGTTGTCATGTAGATGTTTTGAGGCATGGACCGGTGATTACATGTGACATTTGGTGACGATCGGACCGTGTCCATTGGTGTCACAGCAATATCGTGTTTCGGCACATGATGAGACCTCAGATTTGGAGATGAGCTGTTCAGGGCCGAAGCATTAACCATCATGTGACGTTTGGGCCGTTTGGAGCCTGTCAGCTGGCGTTAGGAGATAATCACCTTCTATGGAAAGGGATCACATAGCCATCAGGCGAGAGTCAAAATGGGCGCCACTAACTTTTCATCTGCCAGGTCTTGAGATGCTACTGTCAAGATTTGAAGACGATTGGATAAAATCCCTAGGAGTTTGTTGTTAAAGTACGGTGCACTTTTCTGTCCCCAGAGTCAGAACCAAACATGGAGGAGTTCAGTTATTATAATCCAAATATCTGGAACAAACTCCCAGAAACCTGCAGGTCTCTAAATCTCTAAAATATCTCTACACTACAGCATTTCATGAAATATTTGTCCTCAAATATCTCCTTGTTGTTCAAACAATCATTTAACAAATTACAATTGTTTTTAAAACATTTATTATGTCCATGACAGCATCCTGGTCACATGTGGATTAGAGCCCACATCCTGCCAAGTATTCGCTCAGGTCACGGTTCTCACAGTGGCTGCGCCAGGCCACCCTGAAACAGACACAGAGATATTCATCTCTTCATACTGTATATGACGGTTTGTGTAGAAAACACCTGGCAGTCACCTGATCCATTCTTACCAGGCTTTGATGCCATTGGGGTCCCTAACAACGCGCTTGGCACAAGTGATCGCCACACCGACATCATTGGTCAGAAGATCTGTGAAAAAACAAGGCAACCTGGATTTGAAGGGTCATTAAAAAAGTAAATATAAATGTATGTACAACAGTCTTTGTTAAGGGACTGTGTTTAAACAGCGCTTTCATCCAAAGCACTTTTTAATGTGTCATTCACAAAGAATCATGTTTCCTTAACACCTGCTAGATAAAATATTAACATTTTAATATCATTTTTACTACAAAAACTGAACTGTATTATCTCATGTTTGATTTGTGCCACTCTAGCTATCTTTTCAGGAGAACATTCACTTTAAATAAACATACAAATGGCAAATGGGATTGTAAGGATGATGTTTGCTTTTGAGAGCTTGTTTACACACCGGTACAACTTTCCCCAACATATTTGGTAAGCAGGTAGTCTGATGCCCCGGCCACACGAGGACGAAAACGGCTAAACGCATAGGATTAACGCAAACGCAAAAAAGCTTCCGTCCACACGCAATAGTTACCGGATAGTGTCTGTCCACACGAGACCGCTCCGTTTAGCTCCAACCGCTGGAGAAGCTGCAGTACATATGCAGGAGCCTGTACGTGGCGCTGTAACATCCTCCACAAAAGCAGCATGGTTGTCATGGTTGCCCTTCTGTTTATTCTCCGCGGTGGGGGCCGAGGGAACCGGGCAGAGTTTTTCGCCAGTCAACGTGTATTTATTCAAGTTTAAATCTTCCGGACAAAATTATAAAAGTGCCGGTCAAATGTCTTCTTTGTTATTTATTGAGCTTTAAAACAAATGAATAACGAATCTATATAATATAATAATAAAATACACGGAGCCTCTCTTTTTCCTCCCTCTCTTCGGACAGCGCCAGTGTCTGTCTCATGCAGCAGCTGATCCAGTAATGAGTGACCCGGCCGACAGTAAAAATAAACATATTTATAACTAGTTTAGGTTTGAGAGGTGTCTCCGTCCTGTCAGATTAGACTTCACTCGCGTTTATGTCCATATCGAGAGAAAAATAAATAATCTGAATTCAGTGTGCAGTTTACTTTGACGCGGGGGTGAGCAGCAGAGGTGGGGAG
The DNA here is from genome assembly GCF_902827175.1 of Gymnodraco acuticeps. Classification (NCBI taxonomy): domain Eukaryota; kingdom Metazoa; phylum Chordata; class Actinopteri; order Perciformes; family Bathydraconidae; genus Gymnodraco; species Gymnodraco acuticeps. Next base: position 83,503 of record NW_022990879.1, on the reverse strand, counting down.
AGGCGGGGCTATTGCCTCGTCATTATCAGAAAATGATCGTACACACGGAGCCGTTGGACCCCCCAGAGCGTTGCGTATGCCGTTCTATCCATCTTGGGACCCGTTATCGTTTCCGCAGTCGTTTAGTGCCGTATTCGGTCGTCCTCGTGTGGCCGAACGGTCTATACGACACTAAACAGTAACGCAAACGACCGTTTTCGTCCTCGTGTGGCCGGGGCATGAGGAGTGAAAACTTGGGCACAAAGTCCTTGCTGTTGCTTTTTTAATCTCAACACAGCAATCATAATTTCTATCAACTCAGATCTCCTGTCATGGTGGCTTGTCATCAAGAGAACAATGCCCAGAAATATTTAAGTTGAAAAACAATCCCTCTCATTGCCACTGGAAATGTTGCATAAACTCACGCAGATAGTGGTGTTTTGTTACAGCTAATTGTAATATTTGAAAAATCTTGTTTGCATTTGTTGGAGTTTTTTTTATTACCCTATTGTGCCTGGTCAAGGTCCCTTTCAGAGATGGGGTCGTTACTCAAAAAAAGTAATATATTACATTACTTCGCGTTACTTTACTCGTTACTTTACTCGTTACTTTACTCGTTACTCGCAGGGCCGCCCCTCCCTACAGGCAGATCACGCAGACTGCGGAGGGTGCTTCATTTTGCGGAGGGAGCCTCATCTGAAGCGCAAATGCGGTGCACCTAGTGTTACTCGTTACTTTACTCTACATCCTCACTCTGGATTCGGAGGTCCTCCTTAGCTATTAGCTTCACGTTAGCATGTTGTCTTTGCAGGTGCTTGTTGAGGTTTGACGTTGTGTTTGCAGCAGTGGATAACAGCTTCTGGCCTGGACACAGTTTGCACCTCACCGTCACATTCCTGTCCTTTCTTCGGACGAACTCAAAATAATGGGCATACCTCCATCCCTCGAAAGTTATCGCTGTTGACTCAGCCATGTTTATGCACTTTATGTGGACCATGATGTGGACGCGCAAGTCGCGCAAATGTTACGTAAATATAAACCTGCGGCGGAAATCCCTCTTGTCTGTCAAAGGGAGAATCTAGTAATTCTGTATGTCAGTAGGTAACTGTAGTGTGATTACTGATTTTATAAAAGTAACGAAGTAACGCGTGTCGGGCAATGTTAGTGTTACATTACTCTGTTACCGACAAAAGTAATATTATTACAGTAACACCCAACTCTGGTCCCTTTAAGAGTCGGGATTATATCATCAGTTTGGTGTGTCATGTGACCATTAAATAGGAAATAGGCCAAGGTTGCAGATGAATGGACCAAAAATCAGCTCCTGTCGTCTTTTCCTATCCACTAGTCCTCTGTGTGAAACGTCCCGGGGGTTATGGAGTTAAGGAATAGTGGTTAGGAGAATTCAAAAGGACTTAGGAAAAGATGGCCAGGCTTCAAGAGAATCCGACTGCACTGACACTATTCGAAGTATTTATGACGCACCAGTGGATGTTCTTAACGTGTGTCGGCTGTGGGGAAACTACAGTTTTCTGTACAGAGGACTACTACAGAGCACATAGATACTTTGCACAGTGCTCTGATGGTGTTGCTATGCAGGCTTTATGAACATGGACAACAGAAAACATATATTTTAAAATACAGTCATTTGATTGTTTGATTATTGCAGTTTAAAAGCTTGGTGGTGATCAGGACAAAAATGGAACTAGTGGCAACACTGGGATGACAACATGGAAAGTAATAGCAAATGAAGAAAAAATGCTGTGTGTGTGTGTGTGTGTGTGTGTGTGTGTGTGTGTGTGTGTGTGTGTGTGTGTGTGTGTGTGTGTGTTGTGTGTGTGTGTGTGTGTGTGTGTGTGTGTGTGTCCATCACTGACCGGTGCAATTGATGTTGCAAGCGTTCTTGGAGCGGGGGGTTAGGCCGTCCTCACACCACCAGCGGCTGTTGATCTGAAAGATGCCGTAGTCCGTGGATCCGTCGGTGTTATGGTTGGTGCTGGTGGTAGTCCAACTGGACTCCCACTTGCTCAGACAAACCCCTGCAGAGGAAACACAAAAGACCCGTTGAAAGTTCAACGTGGGGCATCGGAACCCATAGACAAGCCTGGTCAGGCAGCTCAGCCTTAGCCATCAAAACGAACAGCAAGTCGATTCCACTGCAGCTTTTCCACTAATGAGGATTACTACTGTATGAATACAGAATGAATAGAGACCAATGGCTTCCTTTAAATGTATTAATACAAAAATACATTGAAAGACACTGAATTACAGCACTGGCTTGAACATGTAAGTAGAAGCTGAAGGAGCAGGAATATTAGGATAATAGGGAACAGGTTTGGGTTTCAACTAAGTACTGTAGGAACAAGAAAAGAGGTTACAAATGCATAAAAAAGCAGCAGCAGATTTGAACTGCAACCAAATGACCTAAAATACATATGTGTAAGATTGTTAGGTCTACAGTTGGAATCAGATGGTATGGAACAGGTTGAGTCTGTTAATATCCAGTCTGTTAACATTGTAGCAGTCATTATGTAATCCTGATCCCCTGTGTCAGTGTGGAAACATCAAAGGTTTCCACGGAGATGGTGAGTGGTCAGTGAGGGGGAGACTGTCTCATTGACTTTCCATTGAAAAGTACCACTGACATTTACAGTATGCTTCCTGTTCCAAAAATGAACATTGGAGTCTATGGGTAGGTGTCTGGAGTTTCAGAGCCCTCAAGAGGCAGATGTTAACATTTTTTGCTTTGAAAATGGTGTTGTTCAAATGAAGTGAACTACCATACCAGAAAGGAAGTCACAGGAGTGAAAGGTATGGAATGTTTGGCAGGTTTAAGATTTTTTTTTTCAAGAGATTTTGAAGCACTCCTCCACTCTTAAGTGTGACATCTTGACTCTCAAGCTCTACAAGACCCACGAAACAACATAATGTTAAGGTCAGAAAAAGGTTTTTCATTTTGTTTGAATAGAGTTTAAACCATGGTTTAAACATAGAAAATGGTGGGACAAGAAGAGGGCCAAAAAAGTGTCTTTTGTGAATGCTGAGCAGTACATGTAAATGAGTATTGATTCTGAGACTGTACATGCAGACTCACAGTTCTTATTATACTAAAGCTTATACTCACAGTCAGCCAGGCTGTTGCCATAGTAGCCGTCCATCCCATGAGCCTTTAGCACTCGGGCCCATTCACAGCGCTCGTAGACCTTAGCGCTGGCCAAAGCCACCAGGAGCAGAAACACTAGACTTCTCATGTTTGACTCGCCAGCTGCTGCTAATGTCTGTTACAGTCAAGAGTCTGGGCTGGAACGCTGTTGCTGCTTTATTTCACAATTATTCCTTGTTTGGCTTGAATTTTGTCCAACTTCAACAAAACAGTTGAAATCCTGATTTTGGAGTTGGACTTTGAGCAGCTGTTTGTTCACTGGCAGAGTGTTATCAGTGCGATAAGACAGGCTGATGTGAAGGACATAGTGGTGGAGCTCTGTGTGGCAGCCATGACAAATGACTAATTACTAAATTACTAATCAGGGGCTCTGATTGGTCAGCAGGCGGTGCTTTCACTGAGTTGACCTCTTATCTGGAACATAACCTATGGAGATCTACCCCGGTAAGAAGTAAAACTCTGAGTTAACCCTGAAGTTACCTCGCTAACCGCAAATCCTGCTTCGTAGTACAAGCCACTGCTGCTGCAAACGGCAAAAATATAACTCAGATAAAACCTAAGAATTCAATTGAATGTTTTCACATCAAAACGGTAACACTGTGCACTTTGTTGTAAGGTTGTAGACCAGAGGTGCCCAGTACGTCGACCGCGGGGGCAATGCTGGTAGATCGCGAGTCATTGATGAAAAAAAAAAATCCAGCTCCGTTAAAATAGACAAAACAGGTTTTGATCCCTCCTCCCTTGGCCTCCCTGCCACTTAATTCAGGAGTTTACTTGATTGACAGAAAAAGCGACCTATCGCTTTCCAGTCTGTTAACCCAGAATGCAAAATCAGTCAAGTGCCGGGAAACAAACACAAACAACAAAATGAGTGCGGGACCGAGCAAAAAGCTAAAGACATACCACTTCCACCCAGAATGGGAGGAAGAATATTTTTTTGTGATGTCACATTCAAAGCCTTATTTGTAAAGCAAGCGTCGCTCTGCCAAAGAAAGGTATCTGAGTTACTCTTTAGTTTGTTAAAGTTTCAGCTATTCTGTTAACAGTTCTGTCATCAGATTATTTAATACGATTTGTTAAAACACTGTTGTTTCTTTTGATGTGAAATATTATTTATTTAATTTAAATAAAAAGCAATGTTAATTTTGTTCACAATTTGTTAAGTTAATTTAATAATATATGTATTTTTGAATCAAGTATTGATGGTTTATTGATAAGGCAAAAGTAACATAAGTAAAGATATAGTAAAACAAACGTAAATGTAATGCTGCAATCATTGAGAAGCCTCAGTGGAAATATACTGTGTGAATACTGTGTGCAACAACAACGCTGAGTTAACCAGATTAAGAACAGATGCATCCTGTTCTGTCCTGTTCTGTCCAAAACTGAAATGCCACAAAGTTGCAGAACTCATTGTTCTCACACAAAGTCACCCACCAAGCAGGCGCAACGTTTCCCAAGGGCAGTCTTGTGAGAACCTAAGGGTTGCTGGACAGCAAAGGCAGATTACACCAAGACAGAGCACAAAAGGTGGGGGCTACACAGCAAAAACTATAAGGACAGGATGTTTCTACAACTCGGGGCTCTCTTTAACTGGGATCTTACTCTGACGGACCTGTCACGGTGAGACCTCAAGAAGGAGTCCAAAGCGCTTTGTGGTATAAGTATCAAATTGAATGTATTTGCTGAACTGTGATTAAAGTACCAAAGTAATATCAGAACCAAATCAGAGTACGAAGTCCAGTGGTGTTTGACTATTCCTAGACTATTGCCTCTGCTCTCCAGAAAAGAACGGTTCACCGGGAACATCGGGCCAGACCCTGCTCTGGCCATATCCAAACGATCTGCGCGGAGTACGGACTAGGTCCTGTGGACTCCAACAGCTTGGTGAGCCCGACGTGATGGTCAGAGCAGGAGGAATTGGACACCGGTGACCTTCTGAGAGTAGACGGAATAAAACTTCGGCTTATCAAAAATCCCCAAAACACAGCTAAACCCGGGTAGGACACAGAACCAAGGTAAGCACCTACCTGTTACAGCTAAATGGTGTGATTGACATATTACAAAATTTTAGAGTTGTGCTACGGGATAAAATAAGACGAATGTATAAACCAAACGAATAAAACAAACCAGAAAAACAGATAAAAAACTATTTTGAAGTTCAGCAACTGCATAACAAATTTGTGGGAGAAGAAGCGGGTGGAACCCGTAATTTATGAGGACTCGCCGTAGTCCAAGGGATGGTGTAAACCTGATCACCGTATCAGTTACCCAGAGCAGTGTAAACCTAGTGGAGTGACACTAGTTACTAAGATAGCGTCAGCCTAATAACAGTCATTAGCAGCCAGGAGGTATCAGACTAGGAAAGACACTAGCAACCATAGGAGAAGTAGAAAGAAAGGGAAAATGGAAGGTGAATTTGAGAGAGAAAGGAAGCAGGGCTTCTTGGTTCCAGCAACCCGTGGGGTTATGTGGAAAAAATGGATAGAGGAAGGACGAAAACATCTGAAGGAAGAGGATTGGAATAAATGGGAGAAAAAGGTGGCACGAGTGTACCGCAATTTGTCAGATAATGGTATCTTGATGGCATACAGGCAGCATCACGTGGATGCACAAGGGAAGTCAATAGGAGGAAAAAGTCCAGCCGAAATGTTTGAGAAAGGAAAGAAAGACATAGAGGAACAACTAAAAAGACATAATTCCACAAAGTGTGGGATGTTCGGGAGAAAAGGACACCAAGATACGCGAGATAGATTAAAGGGATTAGTAAGGACTTGCCATGTCCTCATCTCAGCCGCAGGAACAGTAACAAATAGCGGAACGCCAGGGCCCACCCTACAAGCACCTCTTACAGAAGCAACACCCAGGCCAGCCCAAATCATAGTAACTCCCCCAACAGCCACAGGCACACAGGTGATAAAAACACCCCCGGGTTCTGAATCAGCCGTCCAAAACAGATTATATCCCGAACTCCCCAGCGACGGCCCGTTTTCGCCGCCCCCATACAGTCCGAATAATCCTTTTACTCAGGCCGTACTTTCCCCGATCAAAACACCCCCTCCAGGACCAAGCACAGGGGGAGTAGGAGAAAACTTCTATCAAACCACACCAAGGAAAGTTTCCCCCAGTTACCATGGCTGGAGAAGAAATAGTCATAGACTACACAGACATGATAGACAGACATCAGGGAAAAAGGTACGTGCTGGTTGTGATAGATGCCTACACGGGATGGCCAGAGGCCATACCCTGTGCAAAGGAAGACTCAAAAACTGTTATCCAATTCCTCGTTCAGTCCTACATCCCACGACATGGGTTCTCTAAAAAAGTTAGGAGCGACAACGGAAGTCACTTCAGAAATCATGACCTAGCCACCGTAGAAACTTCTCTAGGCCTGACCCACAAATTCGGGGCAGTGTACCACCCACAGTCACAGGGAAAGGTAGAAAGGATGAACCAGAACATGAAACAGAAACTTGCCAAAACTATGGAAGAAACAGGGCTGAACTGGTTAGAGGCGCTACCATTGGTCTTACTGGTGATTCGTAGCACCATTTGCAGAACCACAGGTTTCTCTCCATATGAGATGACCCATGGACACCAGTTTCCTGGCCCAGGGGCAGGAACCACGGTTTCCAAAGAACTCTATGAACGAGTAGGGCATGAAGACTATTATAAACAACTAAAATGCCTTGTTGCAGAGTTCGCTGACGAATCCACAGAAACACGAGCCAAGGGACATACCGAAGAAGCTGAGGGTGGCAGAGACGTGGAGTACATCCGACTGAAGACGGTCAAACCCAAGTGGTGTGCCCCACGCTTCACCGGACCCCACAAGGTAACCCAGAGAACAGACCACGCTGTGCGACTAGAAGGAAAAGGAGACACGTGGTACCACTGGTCCCGATGTGTGGCGGCACCAACTCCAACCAGAACCCTTGAAGACACGGCTATCGACCTAGAGGACCTCCACATCCGGTCAGCAGAAGGCATCCCGACCCAGGACCCCACTGAGGACAACGGAGGGGGCCCATCCACAGCCTAGGAGATAACAGCCGGCAAGGAGGCACGACAAGGGACCGCACCCCCTGAGCAGGCGGTACACCACACGCATTACATACACCCACCACAGTAGGAGACCCATTTAAACTGATACACAGGACTAAGACTTTGAAAAAGACAATGGCAAAAGGCAAAAGGGGGAGCCCTAGCTCTCAGCTCGCATACCTCGCTCTGGCCCTAATGGGGGTAGTCATGATCGGAATCCTAGTGATACTACTTGGAGAACGAGCCAGAGAGATCGAAGACAACACACCAAGAAATGTCGCTTCACCACCAAACCCCACACCACAAAATCACTCCAGTAAGACCCGTACAAAACGTGATGTTTCACAAACACGTGCCACGGTGTATACAGTAAATTTCACAAAATGCGACCAAAAAGCTTCACTTAAACACGTTTCCCTTACACTGTGTATACCTGAAAAATCAAGCACAACTAGTCTAATTCCGTACTCAAGTCTAACAAATAACCATGGCCAAAATGGTAGAAGTTGGGGCAACGGGTATCAATGGTACATAACCATAGGTGACGAATGGAAAGACCTGGTTGGAGAAACAGGGGCGGACTGGAGGTCGTGGTCAACAGGACCAGCAATAGCACTTAGGAAAACAATCACACTGTCCAAATCCTCCGCCGGCTTGTCCCTCAAATTAAATCTAACAGCAGCCCCAGATTCAGTAAGAGACCCCACAGTCACTTGCGCGCTTTTCTACTTATGGGCCCATTCTAACGAGAACGACCCCAAGTTTCCCCTTTTCGCTTGCATATCTAGCAAAATACCTAAACCACTTGCGGATGACACTACAGTACAAAAGGGGGTGGTAATTCATTCAACTGAAGACTGAACAGTAGACAAAGAGTTCCAAGCGGCAACCGGGGTCTCAGGACATTCAGTGACCAGTAACAACTGGCTGCTAATGGCCCAGCAGGCAGCAATCGACACAGGAGACGACTGTCTCGTGTGTATGGGGGCTAGACCCCTTCTCAAAATAGTCGCTGCCCCCATAGAACCCGACTGTGTGTGGGAAGTAATGATGAAAGACAATCCGGCCGACAACTGCTCCAAATATGACGCTTTCTTCCCATTAGTTCCCTCCTCCCCGCCGTACATCCCATGACAACGCGACGACATGGACGCATGAGAACCATAAAACATCAGCTAAGAAACTGTATAGACTAAATGATTTAAAGCATACTGAAATTACTGCACTGAACTATTGCTTCGCTTGCATACATTGTTGTTATTGCCCCAATCTATGGAATGGGGCAAAAGGGGGATTGATGGTTTATTGATAAGGCAAAAGTAACAGAAGTAAAGATATAGTAAAACAAACTTAAATGTAATGCTGCAATCATTGAGAAGCCTCAGTGGAAATATACTGTGTGAATACTGTGTGCAACAACAACGCTGAGTTAACCAGATTAAGAACAGATGCATCCTGTTCTGTCCTGTTCTGTCCAAAACTGAAATGCCACAAAGTTGCAGAACTCATTGTTCTCACACAAAGTCACCCACCAAGCAGGCGCAACGTTTCCCAAGGGCAGTCTTGTGAGAACCTAAGGGTTGCTGGACAGCAAAGGCAGATTACACCAAGACAGAGCACAAAAGGTGGGGGCTACACAGCAAAAACTATAAGGACAGGATGTTTCTACAACTCGGGGCTCTCTTTAACTGGGATCTTACTCTGACGGACCTGTCACGGTGAGACCTCAAGAAGGAGTCCAAAGCGCTTTGTGGTATAAGTATCAAATTGAATGTATTTGCTGAACTGTGATTAAAGTACCAAAGTAATATCAGAACCAAATCAGAGTACGAAGTCCAGTGGTGTTTGACTGTTTGACTATTCCTAGACTATTGCCTCTGCTCTCCAGAAAAGAACGGTTCACCGGGAACATCGGGCCAGACCCTGCTCTGGCCATATCCAAAACGATCTGCGCGGAGTACGGACTAGGTCCTGTACACTCCAACAGTATTCATCTTTATTGTCTTCATTGTTAGTTTCCACATGCCTAAAACAACCTCAAGCTAAATCTAAAAGTTGATGGCTAAATAAGAGCGTTTGAGAAATTGTGCAAGGCATACAGTAATAGTCCGAATAGTCGATTAATCGTTTCATTAATCGATAGATTAATCGATTATCAAATTAGGCGTTTGTTGCAGCCCTATTGTAGTTATTCCATGTATAAATAAAACGTGTTATTCAGCAACCCTTGCAATTTGGGATTTTATTTTTGGTTGGTAGACCTCGGTGAGCTGGTCATTACAAAAGTAGCTCACCAGCCAAAAAAGTGTGGGCACCCCTGTTGTAGACTGACACAAGAGAACTCCCAAATTGGTGAATTGTGGTAAAGAGATTAAACAAATGCTGTGCCAGTGCTAGGCTAATCCAGTTGGCTAAAGTGAATAAGCCTGAGTTAACAACATTAGCATTGAACGATGAACATTGCAATTAGCTGACTGTTGTAGAGCACAGCTAAAGCTATTGACAACTCACTCAAGAGAATATAAAAACGTTAATACAGAGGGTTTAAGTGCAGACTGTTGTATTTAGCTGAGGCAACTGAACAGCTTTAATACTGAAGCAAAATAAGTTGCGTTTTGTAAGGGATTTTATATCAGGTGTTTGTGAATCAGAGTCCTGCATCGGGTCGGGTACCCGCGGGTGACCCGCAAAATAAGTGATTCGCGGGTGATATTTTTTCAAACGCTTTTTTCCGGGTACGGTTCTGGGTAAAACAAAGATGATGCGGGTCGGGTCGCGGGTGTTGCATAATAAATATATTAAAATAATAATAATTTAGTTTAATGTTTGAATCCTCAGACCTCTCCCCCGCGGGACCGCACATAATCATAACCTCTGCAGCGCATCAATCTGCTGCTGAGCGCCACATTCAAAATGGCTGAGGTGAAGGCGGATCTCGGAGAATACAGCATTTTCAATAACACTTCCTCAAGGAGCGAAATCCAACGTCTGGGAGGCTTTTGGTTCCTAGATGGAGAAAAATAACCAACATCCCACGCTTTTTGAGACAAATATGGAACTGCGTGTGTTAATAATTGCACGTTTTCACTGCTCATATATATGCGGGTTCGGGTCGGTTTGCGGATCTTCTGCCGACGGGTCGGGTTCGGTATTGCACGTCGCGGGAGCGGGTCTTGAAAATCAGACCCGTGCAGGACTCTGTTGTGAATCAGATTTGTTTTGAAGACATACAATTGTGCCAAGTTACACTGTATCTAGTGTGTTTGCTTGCCTTTTATGTAAAAATGATCTTACATTTAAAAAAACGTTTAATTTATTTTTAAATAACTGTAATGAAGCAGTGTTTAAACCAGGGGCATCCAACGTTCCTTGATCTGAAAGACTTGCATCACATCACTTACGTTTATACCAGCGACGTGCAGTCAGGGGAGGCAGAGCCTCACCTGTCATACTCATAGACTGACCATACTCCAATGTAACAGAAAAACAACTAAAGAAAAACTAAATAGTAATAATAATAAAATGTCTCCACTGATCTGTGTTGTAAATGTGATTTCTGTTTGATTCCAATTGCTTTTTATAGTCAAAATCAGCAAATTGGCCGAGCTCCGCTACAACTACATGGGAGCGATGAGGAGTGAGGCAGGGACGAGCTCTGCCTCTCGTAAGCCCACAGTAACTTGCTGGAGCGCGGGCACTAATTTAGCGCGGGCACTTATTTTGTGAGCGCGCTCAAGCCAGTTACTGTGGGGTGAGGTGAGGCACAGATGAGCTCTGCCTCACCTCAGAATACGTCACCCCACAGAAACTGGCTGGAAAGCGGGCCCTAAGCGCATGCCTGCACCATCTCACTGTATGTCACCAATGTAATGTTTGTAGATCCCTTTATTACATTTATCCTCGCCATCCATAGTCTCTAAATAACTTATTTCACGTATATATGATATTTAGGCCCGCTGGTCTCATCATACAACGGCAATGAAAAAAGCACCAGGGGAGGCAGCCATAACCTCTGCCGCACTGAAGGGGGCGCACGTGAGCCCACAGGTTCTTGTTGCTACTGTTATTCTACGCAGAGACGGTAGACGCAAACAACAAACTAGACTTTTGAAACTAGAGGAAGATAAGGAGGACTTTTACAAAAATGTAATGGAGATTGTTGTCCAGAAGGATAGCATGGACTTCATCTTCAAGTCAAGGTAAGACTACAATTGTAATGAACATGGGATCTTACTAAGAAAGAACAATCCAATATTTAGATGTTGGGTATCCTTTTGTTGAACAGTCTGTTTAAAATGAATCGAAGCATCAGACTAAAAAAGCTTTTGAAAATAACCGAACATTTCGATTAAGGTCAAAATATAATATTTGTAAATCTGACTCTGAAAGAGTCAGTGCCTCACCAGCCATGAACCTCACCGCACGTCACTGGTTTATACACATAGCACTCAGTTCAATTAAGCTACTGAAATTGCAATACCCAAAGCTTATAAACAATCTTAAAGGTCCCCCATTATACTATTTTTCATCAAAATTGTTACAGCTCAAATGCATTGCAATGACTTTGTTGAAAACTTGAAAGTGAAATGTTAAACTGGAAGAGTAGAAAAAATAGTGAAGAAGCTTAATATTTAAAAAATTTAAAAAAAGGTATAAACAACATGTATAGCCTCAATGTCCTGAAATAGCTGAATAATGTAATAGTTGAATAGTTTCTGCAGCTGAAAGTAGGCTGAAGGAGTTAGATATTAAATGTAGTGAATGAATGTGTATTAAGAAGAGAAAAGAAAGTAAACACGCTTTGAAAAGCAGCAGAATATTTGAACTGCAAACTTTTGAACTAAAACCATACGTCACCAATAATGTATAAAATATGTGGAACATGTTGAAGTCAGTATGAAGTGTCCATCAGACAGAAAAGAATAGGCTGAGACAGTCTGTTCAACTGTTTTCGTGTCCGTGTGGCTCGGGCCTAAGACAAGCTAAGGACCCAAGATCCGCGTTTCAGGGCTGGGATAGAGGGATATGAGAGATTTCTAAAATGCATGATCTGTTTGTATTTTGAGAAAAACACATCAGTCATGTTTTTATATATTTTTATATTTCTAAGACCCATAATATATGCCTAAAAATAGCATGATAGGTGCACTTTAAGATGGTTGATGGTGGTAACTCTCTGCATCAAACTTTCAAGGCTGCAGTTTGATTTTCATAGAAATGAAAGGAAACGGATCCCTGGGCTACATGAACCAAACCAGAGTGGTCTCTTTGTTTTCTCAGGATGTTATTGTAAAGTCTTAAAGGAAAGTTGCTGTTAACGGTGACCCACAGAGCCTCTGAGAGGAAACCACACTGTTTCATAATGTTTGTTTTCACTGGCTGACAGTCAAATCAAACAGTATACTGAATCAATATGATACAAATACAACATAATTCCCGTAAACTCTACTTTGCTTTTGGTATTTCTTGGAACATTTGTGTAGGAGCCATTTTGTGGGTGTTGTTGGTGTGTCAGTTTATTTGAGTTATATGTATAGTGCAATATTATTTTTGAACACTTGGTGGCGGGGTTTAGCTGCACCGGGTGTATATAAAGAGGTCATAGGTGACAGGAGAGGAGAGGGACACAGAAGGAGAGAGCATACCGATTCCAGCAGCCCGGCAGATGCTCATCACAACAATTAGAAACTGTACAATTAACCCTGGTATGTAAAGCTGAATAAACAACATTATAAACTACAACAAAGGACCGGAAATCATCTGTTTGTGTCTGCGTCTGGATCACTCTTCAGCCCTTCTGTGAAAGTAACGGCAAAAATATCTAGGACATAGGAAAAGGAAATTGCCATTACAATTTGTTTTTAAAAAAAAGCCCAATATCTCCTTTCATCTCCCCTCAGTGGAACATTTATACGGACTCGGACTTTGATGAGAAAAATATAAATGTTGTGTAAAACTATTTTATTTCTGAAGAGATAAGTCAAGGGTCACTTTTGGGAGGGCAGGAAATGGTGCCATGTACATTCTTAAAAGGTGAGTTTGTATTTATTTTAAAAAATCCCATTTGAAAGTGAGCATGTATTAAAGAAACAATGACCTCTCTCAATTGTATGGACACTTCAAATGTGAGGACACTTAAAGGGGCAGGGCATTTGTGGAATATAGGGTGATTTGTACAAAGTTAAAACATTTAGGTAACTTTAGATGAGGGCATTTTTTAAAGAAAGGAAACTCTTGGTAGTAATAATAATAATAATAATAATAATAATAATAATACATACATGGGACTTTTATAGCGCTTTTCATGAAACTCAAAGACGCTTTAAAACCTTTTACCAAAAAGGAATCCAGTTTTCACAAGACAGCACATTTTTTGCTTTAGTGATATGTTGTTGTATGCGAGGACTGTTCTGAGAAACTGACTGTTGAGTGTGTGAGAGAAAAGTTAGCACAATAGCGTACAGAAGTCTGTGTGGGTGTGTGTGTTGTAACTTGTGTGTGTACACGTACGTATGTGCAAAGGTTGAATAACAAATACTGCACAAAATAATGTCACTGTTTAGTGAATCAAACTCATTTTGATCAAAACATCTTCAGAGTATAGTCATCAAGTATTATTTGTGAATTAGAGTGCTGGTTCCCCTGAGCATATTTAAACCAACACTACCCAAAGATAGAAAAGAAAAGGAGTTGCCTCTGAGATATGTTATCAAACAGAGCCATAATCACCCTCACAATACGGTAACTGAACTCTGTTTACAGCACTATGCTTCTCTGACTCTCCTCTCTGACTCATCTCAAACACTGGCAGAGTGCAATTAATCAGCCGGTTGATAGAAGGCCGTCCAATCGATGATGCATCTCACAGAGAGGGAGACGAGAACTGAACCGTCTGAGGAAGAAGCCTGAGGACATGTGAAAACAGTTCACACAATGATGGAGTAGGGGGACAGCTTTTAGATACAGCTGTGGATTTCTAAAACAGTTTATTGTTTGGGGAAAGATTGAAATACATTACTATGTTTGTACATTTTGATGTGAAAAATACTACTGAAACGAAACATGACCAATCTTGAATGCCAGTAGTGAGACCTGGCTAGCACCCCTAAATAAATAAAAATAATTAACACTCAAACTAAGCTAATTAGCCTAGCCGCTAATTAGCTTAGCCACTCGGAATTCTCACTGTATTTATGCAGTCGCTGTTAAAGGGGACCTATCATGCAAAATGCACTTTTTGATGTCTCACGCAGCGTCAGAAAATAAAACCCTTTCTCTTTTCCTCCGTACCCAAATCTCTAAAAACGGGGCTACAACGGAGCTGATCCAGATTTGCGTCCGATATGACGTAATATCCGAAATGTAGGCTGGCTTTACACCCACGGCCTTATCAGAAACGTTGCTATCAGAAACAATGCCCGACTGTTTTGGACGTAATATGGTCGGTGTTTACATTAGCATCGCTAACACTCAGAGCTAACCTGTACTGGAGAGCATGTGTGTGAAGAAGCAGGAAGTAAAAAGGAACTCACCTTGTGGTATAACCGGCAAGAGAGAAAGCCTTTGAGCTCCATACTGTTTCAGAGATAATCCATGATATGGCGTTTCATCACGGCAGTATCTGTCCGTAGAATCTCCCGCATGAGCAGGCATAAGCTCCGCCCCTCTTTTTTAATCACATTTCTTTAAAGCTTTATCCCCAATCAGCACTTTAGAAACAGGAAGTGAAATAGAGGGATATGAGGCATGGCTAGAATGGGTGATCTGTTTGGTATTTTGAGCAAAACACTTCATAGACATGTTTTTTATATATTTGTATATATCTGAGACCTATGCTATTGCCTAAAGATAGCATGATAGGTGACCTTTAAACACTTCCGCCAACTCCGGTGTGGATGAAGCAGCATGTCCTGATCCGGGCTGTCCTCAGACTCTCCATCAGAATCAGCTCCGATCAGACCTTTCTGAATCCCGACAGGATGGTGTCGGTCGGCACTGAAGCCCATGCTGTGTCCATCCATCCCACAACATCCTGGAAAGTTACGTGACGCATCCTCCCAGTTGCCGTGACTTTTTTCTTCTTCGGTGGTACAGCAGTTTTCAGTTGTCACGATTGTATACAGTGCCATATATTGGCCGGAGTTTGAACGCAGTTAGACAACATTCAATAAATAAGTCGCTTCGGAGTATAAGTCGCAGGGCCAGCCAGACAGGTAAAAAAAACGCGACTTATAGTCCGGAAAATACGGTAGATATTAACAAGCTGAAAACATACTGTCATGAAATGTCTTTCTATTATGAATTTAAATTGCCCTTGTGAAACTAGTCTTGTGTTCATTGCTATCCCCATAATGACCTAAAAATGTGTATTTATGACAAACATGGATGTTGTTTATTATTGATGTTCCAGCAAAAGCAATGTTTGGAATGTTTTCATTTTGCTACGGTAAGTATTGAACGGTGCAGACACAATGACCCGAGCAATGTCCGAAAGGGTTTGTG
This sequence comes from Gymnodraco acuticeps, assembly GCF_902827175.1. Classification (NCBI taxonomy): domain Eukaryota; kingdom Metazoa; phylum Chordata; class Actinopteri; order Perciformes; family Bathydraconidae; genus Gymnodraco; species Gymnodraco acuticeps. Next base: position 67,815 of record NW_022990879.1, on the reverse strand, counting down.
TTTTGTTTTTGCCGATGAGCTCACTATATAATGTTCTATATTTACCTCAGTAGAAAAATAAGTAAGCATGATTGATTTAATTATTTTTGGCAACAGTCTGAGAATCTGCTCACTCTCCATCAGTCTAAGCTGCACTCCAACAGTGTGTGTACCTCTGCAGAGTGATACATGTTGAAGTGTGTGTACACACGTATGTGAAGAGTAGCATGCGTTTATCATGATGTCTAACACTCACCTCTGACTCTGAGCTGCTGCTGAGTGGAGGCTGTGCCGACTGTCAGAGCGCCACCTGCTGGACAAACCTGCAACACAGCGGACAGACGGGTTTAATACAGTCAGATAATAATGTCTGAATCATTTGTACGAATAGACGTATATAATAAACACAGTTATAATTTAGGAAAACGTTTGAACATTTTGCAGGGGAGGTTAGAAGACACAAGGCTTTATTAAGAAAACAAATATTTACTTTAAAAATGAATAAGATTACATAGTAATATAAAATAATCTGATCCACTTACTAAACTTAAACATACTGTATGACTGTATCAAGTCTGCATTTGTACAAGTGAATAAGATGATGTGCAGGTCAGAGGATAATATATCAAATTGTCAATTGGAGTTGTATTTCCTGATTATTTAATTTTTGGTAACACAAAGATGTTCAAGTTTCAAAATCATGTGACACAAGCTACCACAAAGGAAAACCTTTCATGGTCTGCCTTCAAATGTTTTACTCACTGAATGCTCTAGCATGTTTTGTTCTCAGCAGCAGAGGGAGACAACAACCTTCTCTCTGATAAACAACAGCAACACACGGACACCCCCCCTGTCAGTAAACTGTGACAGTGATGTGAACAGAAAGCTGAGAGTAAAGAGTCTCCTCGTGCTAAACATGATGTTAACTGCCTTCATATTTTACATCTTTCATCTGGCATGGATAACAGGTTAGATAAAATATTCTTTAAAAAAGTAAGGCACTGCAAAATGAACGGCTAATATCTTTAATGTTCCCTGCTTGTTCCACAGGTGCCTCAAACAGCGACAGCGTCTTCCAAACGCCTCCGTTCATCATGAAGAGAAGTGGAGAGTCTGTGGACCGGGAGATCAACTGTTCGCACAGCATACCAAGCCATGATCGCATTCTCTGGTACAAACAAGACCAACATCAAAATATGAAGTTTCTGGGATATCTGAATGTGAAGTACCCGTATCCAGAGGACGACGTGAAAGGAAAAATCAGCTTTGACGGAGATGCCAGTATACACTCTCAGTCTCGCCTCAGTGTCTCTAATCTGTCATCAGAGGACAGCGGGGTGTATTTCTGTGCAGTCAGTCAGCACAGTGCTGCAGATTCCCCTCAGCTCAATACAAGAACTCTCCTCCGTCTGTCAGAGACAACAAGCTGAGGCTCAGCACCTGCAGCTTTCAGGATAACATGAACTGTTATCAATGAACCCCCTCAGAGCTACTGACAGCATACTTGAATTCAGCCACTGTGTGAAATACAAATTGTTAAAGATTTTGTTTTATTACTTACAAGTATCTATTATTGTAAATTATTCATGATAGAATCTAAAAGAAGAGAAAAGTTTTTTTAAAAGACCTTCAAACTGAGGCGTTGATCCCTTTCTATTAGAGAGCTTTGTGAGACTTCATTCTATTTTATATTCAGCTGTCATTTTAAACAATATCAGTCCATCTCTTGACGACACATAATTTCTACATCTTGTAACTAATCCAGGTTTCTTCAGCTTCTTAGTGTAACTGATTAGCATTAACTTAATATACTACAATTTATATATATATCCTTTATTTAACCATTGAGATTAAAATCTCTTTTCCAAGAGCGACCTGGCCAAGAAGGGCAGCATGTACAAAGTTACAACAGATAAAACACAGACATGACAGGCAGACAAATACAGCTGTAAAACACAAATAAAAAGGCACATTAGCCAGTCAATATGCGAAGTAAAACTGGCAACATTTAAAACGATTTTAGGATATACGAGCACTCACATCTACCAATGATGTCGTGTTCTCTGTCCTTTAAGATGGACCTGAATTCCCCCATAGTGATTCAATCTGAGAGTTTCAGCTCCTTCTGTAAGTACATTTCTATTTCTGAAATATATTGGACTGTTTATTTCTGTGTCTTAGTTTCTCTTATGTACATTGCCTTGTGTTTGTTATGCTGCTGCAACGCAAACAAATCCTAAATTGGGATCTGGGATATCTACAATGTACTGCAGGGGGACCCCTAACACCACTTGATAAAACACTGAATGCTTTGCTCCAGCTCAGAGGAGGTTATCACACAGACACTCCCCCCTGCAGCTCTTCATACTTTATGAGGCTCTGCAGTCCCTGTCAGACATCATGGACGTGATCATCTTTAAACACAGCTTCCTCACAGTGTCCATCTTTTTACTTTGGACTACAGGTAATTTACAATAAAATCGACTGTGGACTGGTTTGTAAATATACATTATCATCAACTAATGTTCTTGTATTTGCTGTTTTTATCATTTATATTGATATTGACGTGATATAAGGAGGGTCAACAACTGAAGGTTATTATAGTATATTTTCTTGCTTCACTCAGGTCTAACTGATGGAAGCGATGTCACCCAGACTGACATGCTGTGGGAAACACAGGGAGAGAGTGCAACAATGAACTGCACACACACAAAGGGTACTAGCTACTACCAGATGTACTGGTACAGACAGCTGCCAGGAGAAACTATGGAGCTAATTGTGTTCACAACACCAGGGAACAAAGGTAATCATGATTTTGGAGAATTCGGCAAAGACAAGTTCTCAGCCACAAAGCCTGACGCTGAGAGCGGGACGTTCACAGTGAAGGGTCTGCAGCCAGGAGACAAAGGCTTGTACTTCTGTGCTGTGAGTCAACACAGTGACACACACACAGGACGAGGCTGAACAAAAACCCCAGATATTTGGCTGTTAGTGATTCTATGTGTCTGCTGTCCTGTAGGGGGACCTCCAGTTTAATCACAGAATCATTCAGTTCAGAGACGCTCCCAGCTGTTCATCTCTCTGTTGTAACCTCACACCTCCATCACACACGGACTATAACACTGATCACAGCTGCTCTGATTAAACTAACCCTAAACTGGAGGTTCTGGATGTTACGACTCATGACAGAGCTTATGTGTTGATGATTCTGACAGTAGAGCAGAGACTCACTGGTGGTTCTGGAACATGTGGTTTTGTGTTTGACCCTCACAGGAGTATTGGTGGGAGTGATGTGATCCAGTCCTCTTTGCTTTAAACACTGCAGTCACACAAAGGACGTTAGCTCTATCCAAATGTTTTAATGTGGGCTTCAATCGACAATTACTTTTTGTTATGCATTAACCTGCCCATTATTTTCTAGATTAATTGTTTAGTCTTCAAAATGTCAGGAAATAGTTAAAGTCCATAGTAATGTCTTGTTGTCAGTTTATTACCCACACATATTTACTTTATGTGATCTAAAGATTAGATTTTTGAGGCTGAAACATCTCATTTACATTGTTTACATAAAAATATGTTTTGTTGATTAGTCAATGCAGCTCTACTCGTACCATATCTGAATTGTTTACATCACATGACCATCAGCTTCGTGGTGTAGCTGTTCAGCACTAAAGTAAACAAACTGTGATGTACTTCAGGGGGACCCCCAGTACCTCCTATACTACCACCTTTACTTTGTGAAATACTGAGTGCTACCTCACAGGATGTGATCACATGATGCAGGGACACTCCCACCTGCAACTCTTCATACTTTATGAGGCTCTGCAGTCCCTGTCAGACATCATGGACGTGATCATCTTTAAACACAGCTTCCTCACAGTGTCCATCTTTTTACTGTGGACTACAGGTAATACTGTGCGCTGCTTTACTCATCAATATCAAATAATGTCCATGTGTTATGCTAATTAAGGTGTTGTAGTTAATTAAGGTGCTGTTTTTGTCGACACTCAGGTCTAACTGATGGAAGCGATGTCACCCAGACTGACATCCTGTGGGGAACACAGGGAGAGAGTGCAACCATGAGCTGCAACCACACAAAGGATGCTAGCTACTTCCAGATGTACTGGTACAGACAGCTGCCAGGAGAAACTATGGAGCTAATCGTGTTCACAATATCAGGGAACAATGATAATCATGATTTTGGAGAATTCGGCAAAGACAAGTTCTCAGCCACAAAGCCTAGCGCTGAGAGCGGGACGTTCACAGTGAAGGGTCTGCAGCCAGGAGACAAAGGCTTGTACTTCTGTGCTGTGAGTCAACACAGTGACTCACACACAGGAGGAGGCTGAACAAAAACCCCTCTGTTGGTGTCACATGAATAAAAGAGATCAGTGAGTTCAGTTATCTGCAGGTGGAGCTCGACACTGCAGACTGGTTCTTAGTATGCAGTGTCATTAGTGACTTGTTGTCAAAGTGAATGAGAAATCACAGGCAATACATAGACATTGTTCTCCATACTGCTGAGCATGTTTCCGGATGTTTGTAGGATTTCATTCAGTTCAGAGCTTATTTGATATCATCATGTGAACAGTGACATTTATAGACATATACTTGTCAATTGTGTTTTGTGTTAAATTGTTTTTAATGTGCCTTTGTGACTCTTTTCCTCTCCCCTGTTTCACAGTTCAATGTCTGTGCTGGGTTTTGCGACTGAGTTTAGAATATAAAACATTTCATCTATAGACCATCGCCTCCGTGTCTAATGTCAAAGTTATGTGAAGTGCACCTCGGAACAAAAGGAAAATGTTAGTTATTAATATAACATTTAGTTACATTATGTTTGACTACTAGCTAATGTTTGAGCTAGAGAGCAGGACTTTTACATGTTGACATATAAATGTATGTCCAGGGATATTGATGGATCAACAACAGCGAAGAGTAAGATGGAAGGTGTGGCAGGACATGCTGAGGTTTTTCTGAAGTGGGTGATCCAGATGAATGAAGAGCTTTAGCATTCAGAGGAAGCTTTAAAGTAAAGAAATGGCTGTAAAGGAGATGCAGCGAGCTCACCTGCAGACATACTGTACGTACGTCATAAGCATCAGCATTGTTGGTGTGATTCCTCTCGCTGCCAGAGACAAAGATTATTCAAGACAATTGTAGACGTATTTCTTGGATCTTCATTTATTTAATTTATATTATTTATCTTTTGCATTTTATTTATTTATGAATTCCTTTCTGATCAATTCTTTTCAATCGTTGGTTTGTAAAACACCATTTCTTTTTGTATTGATGACGTCAGCTCTCATCGTCACCGTTTGTCTGCTCTGTGCTGCAGGTTTTATACATATCTTTCAATTAGTTATGTCAGAAACGTCTTTACGCTTGTCCTCTGCTGTTCTCTCTGAATCCATTGCTTCATGGTATCATTTTATTCTTTAACAGATTAAATAATCATTGAGCTGATAAAATGTCAGAAAATAATTAAAATAATCGTTTTCAAAGCAAAATTATCACTCGTCACCGGCTTGATCTTCAATATCAGGATCCATGTATTTATTATCCTTGCAAGAATGGAAGTAGCCATCACACACAGAGCTGCGTGGGACAACTAGTTCCCAGAACAGTGTCTTTCAGATGCTTATATACAAGGTGTTGTGGAAATATTTCCCAAGGCCCATAACTTTGACCCAGTTGATCAGTTCAAACTGTCCGGACTGAGCACACGCACCTCGTAACCTTGGCTGCTGTGCTCTCAGTGTTCTGTCTCCCTGTTCCTGCCTGTTGGCGTCAGCTGAGGTGTTATGATTTTATCTTGTTATGCAGCATGTTGATGATGCTCTCAGAACTAGTTAAATACACGGGTCTGAGGTAGAGTTCTTTAGAATTGACGTGGCAACCCACCCGTGCAGTCTCACCGGGACTGCTGTGGTTTGTGATGTGAACGCTCCGAAACTCCAATAAATCATCAGTGTTTTGACATCAAAGCTACTGCTCTACCGTGTCTCCTTCCTGAGTCGGTGACTCCCACTGCATAGCTACACAGAAGTTTCCCTTACACAAGGGAGGGGGTTACAGTCAACAAGATGGAAGAATACTGGTTCAAAGCAGTATTCTGACATTAGTAAAGATTAGCTAAGGCCTGCGTAAGCAATACACATGACAGTCATATGTCTATCTCTCTAGGGGCTGTGTCATCTGCCAATCTGAGGAACATAGCTATCATAACTCCATCCGGCTACGTACACAGCTACGTAGGGCCTCTGCTATCATGTGCTACTCTGATATAGAAGGAACATTCCCAACAAAACCTATTCAGACCAATTATTTGAAAAAATAAAAGCAGTCTTGAGATTCCAGAAGCGGGAACCAGTACATGATTTTTTTGGTCTTAATAAGTTGTATTGCCATCTACATTATATATTGAAGGTGAACGTGTCACATGTCTGTCTCCTCCCCTCTAAGTTGACTCTGGTTGTGTTCAGTCGGTCTGAGAGAGGAGGGTGAAGACATCATGATCAGAGACATCCTCAGCATCTCCCTGCTGCTGCTCCTGCTCTCCTGTACGGTTCTATTCAAAGTCTTTGCTGGAGGTTTAATCTTTTGTAAACATGTCTGTGTTCCTAAAGCTTTTCTCTTTAAATGCAGGTCCTTCACTGAGCAGGGGAGTCTTGCAGGATCCATCATTGATATTAGGAAGTCCTGACACTCCAGCAACAATCAGCTGCAGCCATTCAATCAGTTCATACAATATGATCCTGTGGTACCAGCAGCCGACGGGCCACTCACACCTCAACCTCATTGGATATGTTTATGTTACTAGCCAATCCATTGAGGATGCATTCAAAGGGCATTTCGAAGTGAGTGGAGACGGCTCAGTGGAGTCTGAACTCCATGTGCTGAAGCTCAGACAGCCAGAAGACAGCGCCATGTATTTCTGTGCAGCTAGTCGACACAGTGACTCAGAGTCGCTCTCGCTGCGACAAAAACCCTCTCTGATAATCAGCCTCATGAAATCACTCTGATGAACGACACACCTGCATCACACTGTGGCAGGAAGTCACCACGATACCATCAGCATACCACTGGAAACCAACAATACTGACACTAGGTTTTCTCTCATTATTGATTAAACTGCCAATTATTTCATTTAGTAAAACATTTAGATTCCTTAAAGTCCAAGGTGAAGTCTTTAGGTGCCTTGTTTTGTCAGTCCAAAACAGAGGTGCTAAATGCTGAGTGACAACTTTGGAGGGAGAGGTAACTTATGCATTAGTATTATTTGATGGAATATACTTAGACTGGGCATCTCTGCAGCATTACAAAACTGTATTCAAAATGCTATTTTGCCGATAACAAATAGTGTGCAGCAGTTTGGATAATAAGACAAAAAATGCTGCAATTAAAAAGATTTAAAGATGTCAATAGAGTTGCAGAGTCGTTGCTTTGTTGATTGATGTATCCACTGCAGACTTAGGACAGCCCATAACGTCGACCCCTCCTACTTCCTTTTCACATCCAGAGCTAAGTTCAGTCAGCCTTTTAGTTTTGTTTTCATCTGCGTTAGGATCATGGTTAGACTCCTTGTACTTTTAGCAGCTTTGCCGTTCTGCTTAACAGGTAATGTTAAATTAACTCATAAAAGGTACCAGAATTCACGTTTATCTCAAAGTTGTTGGTTTAAAAGGTTTCTCGAGAACTTGCCCTTTGCTTTTACTCCCTGGTGGTTGTTGTCTTTTTGTTTTAATTAAGTCTGACAGCTATGTGACTCCACTACCTCCTCTGTCTCTCAACGTCATGTTTTGCCATCATACTCTTGTATTGTTTCCTCTTTATTTGTACCATAAATAACTAAATATGTGTTTCAGAACCGTCAGAGAACAGCGTTCATCAGAATCCCACGGCGCTGATCAAACACCTTGGAGAAGACGTCCTGATAACGTGCAGCCATTCCAGCACACGCTTTGATCAGATCCAGTGGTATAAACAGTCTGCTGGGGGAAATGACATGGTGCTACTCGGCTATGTACGATTCACTAATCCAGCTGTGGAAGCTCAATTTAAAGGCACTTATAACGTGAGTGGTAATGGGCAAAGTCTGGCACATCTTCATATTCCAAAGACACGTCGATCTGAAGACAGCGCCGTTTATTTCTGTGCTGCCAGCGAAGCACAGTGCTGCACAAACCCTGCGTCTTCAACAAAAACTCCCTGTAATGCAGCCGGATACACAATGTGGAATTACCACATGAATAAGGAATACGCCACATAGTGAGTGACTGATATCAGACAGCTGGCTCACTATAAGACAGTCGGACAGAGGGAAAGACAAGCAAACATTTTTTATTTTTAGTAAGACATACATTTTTAAATATATTATTTTAAGGTTTTTGGAGAGTGCTGTGTATTTTGTTGCTGTCAGCAAACTGGTTGACATTACATTTGAATGTTTCTGTCACTCCAGTAGGTGGCGCTGTAGCTCCAGAAATACTCTCTTGTGAAACACATGAAGCACTATGAAATATAAAGTAGCTAGGGAATATGTGAAAGGAGGATGTTGATAAAGAGTCGACAGCATCAGAGCCACGCAGTGTGTTCACTCAGCGAGGACAAGATGCCAACATTATTCTTTTTATCCTGGCTCATTGGTAAAATATGTAACCATTCAAAAATAACACTATCTATAGATCCTGCATTGATTGATGATTTATTTTTCTTTTTAGGCATTTGTGTGAGTCTTGATGTGCGTCAGTCTCCCTCTCTTATCAAAAGACCTGGAGACAAAGTGAAAATCTCCTGCAGCCATGATAAAACGGACTACACATTGATGCTCTGGTACCAGCGCTCACCTGGAGACACAGCTCTGAAACTCATCGGGTATTTGAATTACCAAGCTGTCACAATGGAGGAGCCATTTAAAGAACGTTTAAAAATCTCTGGAGATTTGCGTGGAGTAAAGAATGGCTCTCTTACAGTCCGAATGTCTGGAGTTGAGCACAGTGCAGTTTACTTCTGTGCAGCCAGCCAAGCACAGTGACTGTAGCTTCCTTCTCCTTAATACAAAAACATCCAACCCTTATCAGTAGTTATGGTTGTCAATGACACATTCAACAGTCCCCTCCCAGTCAGCTGCATTCATCACTTCCATTTCCTCTTCAAACCTCACTCAGTCAGTGGAGGCATCTGCAGACCTCCATCACATGACAGAGTCACACTCAGTGATGTGATGTAAGATCCCAGAGACCATATCTAAAATTCGTCATAGTCAGCCTGACAAGTCATAATGATCGGCTTTCTCCTCTTCGGTTGTCTGGCAGGTGAACAAATATAACCAGCATGGGTTGAATCATGGGTTTCTCATTATCTATGATTTTGTAACAATGTTTGTTTTATGTTCTTTATCCAGGTGTTAGTCTGGGTCTTGATGTGCGTCAGTCTCCCTCTGAGCTCATCAAATCTCCTGGAGACAAAGTGCAGCTCTCCTGCAGCCACGACAGAACAGACTACAGATTGATTCTCTGGTACCAGCGCTCACCTGGAGACACAGCTCTGAAACTCATTGGGTATTTGTATTTTAAAGATGCCACAATGGAGGAGCCATTTAAAGATGATTTTGTCATGTCTGGAGATCTGGGTGGGAGTGCAGCAAAGAATGCCTCTCTAATATTCAAAGCTGTGAAACCAGAGCACGGTGCAGTTTACTACTGTGCAGCGAGAGAAGCACGCTGACAGGAATCCCCTCTGAACTTTACAAAAACTCTGAACCATCTTCTTTCATGAGACGTGGAATAAACTGCTCAGACACACCTGCATTTGTGGTTGTATTTTGGTTTGATGCAATCATTTCATCATCAGCAAATACACTTGTGTTTGTATTTGTTTGGTTTATTACAATTTAACAAGGCAAATGTGCAGTAACATCATTTAATATCTGATCAAAATGTGTCAAAAGCTAAGTGTCTTTTAAGAGGGAAGTACGTAGATAAACATAGACAAATATATCTTACATGAAGCCACTCCTCCTTCCTACATCACATCTGCTTCCTCCTTAAAATGTGACTGTGAGAGTATAGCAGCAGATAATTGTTCATGACCTAACGATCACTGCATTTCCTCCATCACTTCAGAGTCATTCAGTCTCTACAAGATCATTACATTTCTCTTTTGCCATTTCCTCACGGGAAACATCTACTTTACAGTCAAATAAGATGTCCTTTACTTATCAATTTCCCATCTAAAACCACTAATGTGTCCTCCTCTGTTTACAGCAGGTGTTTCTCTGGGGATTCAGGTCCACCAGTCTCCCTCTGCAGTCATCAGAAAGGCTGGAGAAGACGTGCAGCTTTTCTGCACTCACGGACAAACCGACTACAGAGTGATGCTGTGGTACCAGCAGCCCCCCGGGGACAAGGCTCTGGAACTCATTAAATAGTTTTATTCAAGTATCCAAGTAATGATTGTTGCATGTTTTAAATGTATTGTATTTACTTGTTTAAAATTAAATGTGTTTTAGGTTGACTTTTAAAATCTGTCCAGGGACTACAGATGAAAAATAGCCTCTTGGCTAACTCTGGCACGTTTACAGAAATGTTCATTAATGTGCACTGTCCCTGTTAAATAAATGAATAAATAAATAGGATATGGATATTCACAGTTCACAAACGACAGTCATAAAGACATTGACGCTCTCAGACAAAAACCTGCTGGACGATCCAGAAGATAACAAACCACTGAAATCATGTGACTTCTCATAGAACTTGACATTACATAGAGCTAGTTTACACCAATTAAATGTAGACAAAGATGTGTAAACATTATTCTGGACTGACAGCAATTTTTAATTCATTGGGTAGTTTGGTGACTGTCGCCTTGCATCAGGGGTCCAATGTGGAGAAATCACTTTAGAGACTGTCAGCACCTTAAGCTTCATATTCTCAGGAGCCAACGAGGATTAGCTGGTGAATAGTGTTATTGTTTGAGACTGAAACTGGACCTGATGTCAGATGTAACTACAAAAACAGGACACATAAATATGAGAAGGCCATGTCCGACAGGCAAGGTTAGGTTGTTCTCATGTTCCACCACCAGGCCGCAGCGTCATCAGACGTAACAATGCGTGGCATAGCCTTGTACATGTGCAGCTCCTTCTCTACCTGGTCCTGGATGGGCATGGAATCTTTTGAGCATTCTCATCAGCAAACAGCTCCTGTAAAAAGCATGTCCCTGTAAACACAAAATTAAAAATGATATTGTTATTGTGGATGAGGTCTGGGCAGCTAGAAAATTAGTATAATTGTCTTTGCGTACCGAAATGTAGGTGCTTCTACTTCTGAGAAGGGATGCAGCCTTTTCACCACAAAAGCAGTGACTTTTCTGTGGCACTCCTCACGTTTCTCTACTGTCACCTTTCTCTTTGCTGCTAAGGTGAATGGGTTGACACGGGCTGGGACGGGCTTGTTAGCTTGAGCCGTTGTAGCCGCGCAACTACGCGACCGCAAACTTTCATCTACAAAAGTATTAAATATCCACACATTTTACACACAGCCTCTCAAACAAAACAACCATCCTTTAGTTTTGAGTGATGTTAACTTAACATACCTGATTGCGAGGGCTCCGCTGAGGAAGCGCTCAGTGTTGGTTGAGCCGGGACGACAGCGGAAGACGACGGTGGTTATGAGGCGGACGGAGACTGGCGCAACAGGTTGAAAACTGTACACTCCTTGATCTGTATACCGTGCAGGCGAAGGTGTTTTGTCATATTGGTCGTGGTCCCTCCTTTGAAGGAAATACGTTTGGAACAGGGGTGCACATAACTTTTTTGCCCTGGTTCTCAAAGGAGCACCTGGAGATGTTGCTTGGTGCTCATCCTTAAAATGAAATAAACCGTAACTTTTGAGGGGGTCTTGACTTTATTTGCCAGACACACGGCACTGAACACACATGCAGAGGTGAACACTGAACACACATGTAGAGGTGAACACAGAACACACATGCAGAGGTGAACACAGAACACACATGCAGAGGTGAACACAAGACAACATTAGCACGACCAGTAATCCTACAAGCTGTCATCACTACCCTCCTGACTGTTCTCCTCACTGTCTTCCTCTCTGTCAGACATGGTAGCTGATGATGTAGGCCTACTTCTTTCTCTCTGGTTGAGTCTGTGATTAGCTGCTTGCATCCACAAGTCAACAGCTGGGTTTGGGTCGAAAGTCTCTGTTGTCATCTTAGACAAGTGGATGTAATCAAATAAGTATGTGAACATAACCAATAACCTACCATAGCCAATAACAAATTAATGTAACTTATTTTATTTGTGTTGTTCATTCATATCTTATTTTACCTTAACATTTATTTATGCATTTTTTTTAATCTCTCCAGTTTTAAAGGATATTTTTGGTTACTGTCCTATAGTATACATTGGAATGATTTAAAATCTGTGTATCCCAATAATTATAAAGGAGTGCCTTGAAAATATGTGTTTACATAAATTGCGACCAAACCGTTTGAACTTAGACTAAGAGTCCTTACCTCACTGAGCTGTAGTTATCAGTCTGACTGGAGAGGACTCTCCCTCCACATTATTGTAGAAACATCTTCTTCTTATATCCGTTAGAGCAGCTAGCACGGCACCAGATTCTAATAACAACATCGCTGGTACCGGTGCACCCTCCCTCTCTCCCTCGCATTTTGGCTGTGACCTGCGGGCGCCAGATAAGCCAACATCCCCCATTTTCATCACTTACAGCGCCCATCATACAGGGCAAATGAAACGTGTAACCGGGATGAAAAGGGTGTTACATTTACTTAATTATGAATATTGTTACATCAAGGCCGAAAATTAGAATGAGCCCCAACGGTCAAAATGTTTTTTTTCCTCCCAGAACTGCCAGCACAGCGCCTCCACAGATCTGGCGCCCTAGGCGAACATCTAGCCAGCGCTACGGGCCGACCCTGAGTTCATATCATGGTTCATACATGTATGCAACTCGCAAATATCTTTCTCTCTCTCTCTCTCTTCTCTCTCTCTCTCATCTCTCCTCTCTCCTCTATTTTCCCTTCTCTCTCTCCCTCTCTCCCTCTCTCAATGTTGGTACGCAAATGCGCTTTGTTTCAAATGACCCGGTGCTCTTTTTTTGGCGGAGGTGCGCATGCGCACCAGTTATGTGCAGCCCTGGTTTGGAACACCCATTGTCTTTCCTAACAAAGTGAATCCACACTTTAGAGCGTCTACCGTCATTCATGATCGGTGGTTCCAGGTTAAGTTGTAGGAAGTGTAGGTCCAACGCTACATTTCCCGCATCGCCGCAGTCATACAGTAGACTAGGAGAGCGGCGAGAAACATTTCCTCAGCCATCGAAAAGCTGAACCGAAATTCACATTTCTAAATGATGCCGTTGGAATCTAAATGTTGGAACGGTTCTCGGTACCCAACCCTATTTATGAGTGAACATTTTTCAGACATTTTACCAACATGAAGTTTCTCAATATAACTCTTTAAAAGAGTCACAATAACCCAGAATCAGGACAGGAAAAACTGCAGAAACCGTTCATGTCAGGAGAACAAGAACTGTTATTTTCCAAATAATTCTCCGAACAAAAACTGCTATTTTCCAATAAATTCAGGGACCCCTAACAGTCAAATAAACTAGAGAAGATAACATTTACAGCTTTTTTCACTTCTAAACCCCTGTGGGCAAAAATAACAGGCAAGATGAGCACTGAAGTTCACTGTTGAACTAAAGTTATCCCAATATCAGACTAACTGTTAGCTAAACTACCAGAGTAAGACATAACCATTAGTTAGCTTAGCCAAACATTGCTAGCTGGCTAAGGGCACAACTCACAATATGCCTGTTAGCACAAGCAGCAGTTTCTTACCTTTGTGAAGTGAAGATTCAGAGAGAAGTGCACCTAGAGTCCGAAGCAGCCAAAATCATGACTCGGTGTTGGTGTGAAGAACATCCTCCAACACAAACAAATGGACTCCTGAAGCAGCTTGGAGACGGTAGTAACATAATTCCTTCCGGTAAAGTTGTCTAAAGTTTTTAGTATTTTGCAAATAACTTTGGTGTTTCAGACGGTGGGAATTTCGTGTATCCACCTTCAACCGCTGAAAACAGTGGGGGAGGGGGCATTGGGGGAGGGGGGCATTGCCAGATTAGAAGAGCGGTGTAATTAACTGGTGGTGACCAATCACATTACGCCAACGTCACTAAAATCTCATCCAATCATGTCAGATGGTTTCTTCAATCAACCCAATTTACAGAATAGCAATCTTTTTTTTTTTAACAATAAACCAACACAAAATATTCACAAAAGGGATTGGACCAATAGATAAAAAGCAATGTCTGGGGAAAAGATGTTGTTTTTTTTCATCGCTAGTTTTCTGAAAAGTACATTTTAAATATGGAAAATTGGGCATTCGCTTCTGCTATCTTTTGGGAAATGAAGAATAAATATTCAAACAATAACATACAGTTAGTAAAATGAACAGCTAAATGTATATTTTGGTGTATTTCCTTTCACTAGTCTAAAATACGACACGGGATAGAAATTTAATAAACTTGCCTTGCCTTCACCAGCCAGCTGCTGTCAAGGTTCCTGTCATGTGATTTCTACCTCACTTCCTCATTTATCTGCAGCTTTTTTTTCATTATCAGTCCAGCCATAAAGCCAGGGTTCGCCTCTCATTACCATCATTGAGAACTAAATCTGCATGTGACAAAGAACCAAAATGATTTGTTGTCTACTTTCCTGTTATCTTATAGGTAATGTGAATTATTCTCCGGATTAACTTGTTTTTATATTCAAGCGTTAACTAGGTATTCTCTCTCTTTTTGCAGGTGTTTCTCTGGGAGTTCAGGTCCACCAGTCTCCCTCTGCTGTCTGCAGAAAGGCTGGAGAAGACGTGCAGCTTTTCTGCACTCACGGACACACTGAGTACAGAGTGATGCTGTGGTACCAGCAGCCCCCCGGGGACCAGGCTCTGGAACTCATTGGATATGGATATTCACAGTTCACAAACGACAGCGTGGAACAACGGTTTAGAAAACAGTTTAAATTAGCTGGAGATTTGAGTGAGGATAAAATAAAAAATGGTTTGCTTTCCATAAAGAATCTAAAAGCACTTGAACACACCGCCACCTACTACTGTGCAGCCAGGATGGCACAGTACATCAAACACCTATCTACCCCTCACAAAAACTTCTCCAACCCCCCCCCCCCACTCTGAAAGTAGGTTAAAGAGTAAAATATCTCCCTGTGATCATGAGAGGTCTCATGCAGTTCAGGAAAAGGCAGACTGAATGATAGAAAGTGTAGTGTCAACTTATTCTCTGATTTCTCTACATCACTTCCTGTCCCTCCTCCTGATCCACAAAGCTGAGAGACTGAGCTGCTTCTTCACATTCAACATGAAGCCATCTCAATGCATCGTTTCCATCATCATCGTCTTCTGGGTTAAAGGTATTGCACATTAATAAAGCCATTTTGTCTTACTTAGGCACAAGTTCACCAGTCAAGGTGAAAGATTGATTTTCCAGTAAATGCAACAGCTCCAAGTGCCAGATAACTTAATGGCATCTTGATCTCTTTCCAGGAGTTTCCCTCAGTAATGACAAAGTGTTTCAGACTCCCTCTGAACTGATAAAGGAACCAAACGGTGAAGCCACGCTGAGTCTGGAGCATCAGGACCAGAGCTACGACACTATTCTGTGGTATCAGCGCTCAGCAGGAGACACGTCTCTGAAGCTCATCGCCTACATGTATTATGGAACTGCTAACGTGGAGTCGTCGTTCAAAAGCCACTTTAACGTGAGTGGAAATGGAGAGAAAAGAGTTTATCTCCACATCCTGAAGCTGGGACACCCTGAACACAGCGCAGAGTATTTTGGAGCGGCACGTATACACAGTCATAAAGACAGTGAGGCTCTCAGACAAAAACCTGCAGGAGGATCCAGAAGATAACAAACCACTGAAATCATGTGACTTCTCATAGAACTTGACATTACATAGAGCTAGTTTACACCAATTAAATGTAGACAAAGATGTGTACATTATTCTGGACTGACAGCCATTTTTAATTCATTGTGTAGTTTGGTGACTGTCGCCTTGCATCAGGGGTCCAATGTGGAGAAATCACTTTAGAGACTGTCAGCACCTTAAGCTTCATATTCTCAGGAGCCAACGAGGATTAGCTGGTGAATAGTGTTATTGTTTGAGACTGAAACTGGACCTGATGTCAGATGTAAAACAGGACACAAAATAGAGATGTGTTGTTTGATAATATTTCACATGATTATGTTGGAGACAACGGATCTCTTACGGCATGCAAACAGTGACTTCTCAGTAGCTAAATAATGAGAAGTGTGATATTCTCATCAGGTGTTATGGAGCAGGCGGTGTAACCTGTTCATATAAAGACTTTATCAACAACACCTTAGAGCAGGGTCCTGATTCAACCAACAGGTGGAGGCACAGCACATGGTGTGCAGCTTTTATCATGGGGATGTGGTGATAAATCAACCCACAAACTCACACTAACCCAACCCCCCTCCCTCCCTCTTCACCCTGAGACTTATTTTTCTCAGAGAAATGCTTTTCATCACACCAGTGCCAGACCATGTCTTCCCCTCTGCAGATCTTTGTTTTCTTCTGTTTTTACTGTAAGATGATTTTCTCCACGTTGTAATTAATTACATACATTTAGCCGTTAAATATAATTAACATTTTATAACATTTCCGTCAATGACATTTACAAATCTGTTTTCTCCACAGGTCAGGTGAGCGCTGTTAGATTTCAACCATCTCCTGCTCAGATAGTGGAGGAGAGCACTGAGGTCCAGATTACATGCAGCCATGACGATTCTACCCTTTCAGCAATGCTCTGGTATCAGCAGAGAAAAGACAGTCTCTCTATGACCCTCATTGGGTATGGATATGTAACCGGCCAAAACTACGAGGGTCAGTTTGAAAAAGAGTTTGAGCTGACGAGAGAAGACACGCTGAAAGGAGCTCTGATTATACGCTCAGCAAACCTGTCACACTCGGCTGTGTATTTCTGCGCTGCCAGTACACAGTGATGTGGTGAACGCCAGTCCCTTACTAAAACCCTCATCTCTTTCCTGAACACGAGATCTGTGCATGTTCACAGGAGGCGGTGTCTCTACACACCATCAGAGGCAGCAGTGTTTCTCCTGCTACAGCACAGACCTGAAGGATGTCTCCAGCTGTGATAGCATTTATCCTCATCTTGCTTTCATGTAAAGAAATTACTTCAAAAAACAGCTATTTATAAGAATGGTTTTATTTTAGGTGGATTCTGTATGAACTAATTTTTCAATCGATTTCCCACAGATCAAGCTGAGGGTGTGAGGTTTGAGCCGTCTCATCCCAGAATAGTCAACGACAAAGCCAGGGAAGAAATTAAATGCAGTCATAATGATAACAACATGTATGTCATGCTCTGGTACCAACAAACAGAGAAAGGTCTGATGAATTTGATTGGATATAGCATCAACGTTGGCAGTGACCCTATCTATGAGAAGGAGTTTGAAAAGCGGTTTGAGATAACAAGAGAAGACATCAAAAAAGGAGCCCTGATTATTCCTCGTGTGAGTGCATCACACTCGGCTGTGTATTTCTGCGCTGCCAGTACACAGTGATGTGGTTTAATGCCACTCCCTTACTAAAACCCTGCTCCCTTTTTCTCATGTTCAAAAGCTGAAAGGCAGACTGAACTACCGTTCTGACATTACACAGACACAGGATTTTAAATTCAAAATAATGTTGTTCCTCACAGTCAATTCTTAAATGATCATGTTCTTATGATTAAAAGTGTTTCAGACATTTTACCAACATGAAGTTTCTCAATATATACTCTTTAAAAGAGTCCTAATAACCCAGAATCAGGACAGGAAAAACTGCAGAAACCGTTCATGTGAGGAGTCTGGAAAAAACATGAGAAAAAAAACCAGTTAATTTTCAAATAAATTCTCAGAACAAAAATTGTTATTTTTCCAATAAATTCAGGGACACCTAACAGTAAAGTAAACTAGAGAAGATAACATTCACAGCTTTTTTCACCTTTAAAACTCTGAGCAAAAATAACAGAGCAAGATGAGCAAGTTATAACTTAGCTATAGTAAAGTTTGCCTTTGAAATGTTACCCATAACAATGCCATGACCGTTGGTTAGCTTAGCCAAACATAGCTAGCTCATGCAAAGGCACAAATCAAATAAATAAACTCACAATAAACAAAGAAGCCATAACCTGTTAGTAAAACTGACAACCAATGTTGATGAGTCCACAACTATTAACGTTTCTACTAAACTAAGGGACCAGTAACGTAAACCAGTGTGTATATATAAACCAACCAAATGTAGTAACTGTTAGCTAGCTTAGCAAAACAGAGCTAGCATATGCAAGGAAGGGCACAAAGGCAAAACATTAACTCAACATAAACATATTGGCACAAACGGCTAAGTATTTCCTTAGTAATGTGAAATTGTGCTTATAATGTCAAGGGCAGAAAATGTAAAAAAAGTCTAAAGAGGACAGAAGTAGAATATTAAAACTTCAGGCAACCGTTGGTGTCAGGATAACCGTTAATCTAATTAAATCTGTAAGAAACAAAATAGCAGCTAGTACAAAGACAAGGAGGAAGTCTGAAGTTCACCGTTAGCTAGCCCAACGTTAGCCTCTTAACAGTTAGCTTAGCATTACCAATTTGAATGTTGTAACCGTTAGTTAGCTTAGCCAAACATAATTAGCTTATGAAAGAACCCAAAGTCAACACATTAACTCACAAATTACATATTAGCACAAGCTGCAAAGTGTTTAGTGAGGTGACATTGTGATTTCTGGAGTAAATTATAAAACATTTTAAAGAGTCCTGAGAAGTAGAATATTAAAACGTCATACAACAGTTGGTGTTAGAACCGTTGAACCGTTATTTCCACAAAACGAAGGGACACCAACACGGTAACGTTAGCTAGCTTAGATTACAGTTTAATAAACGTTAGTAAAGATACACTGGGCTACCGTCAACTAAGCAGTTACCTCTGGGAGCATCATAAAAGCAGCCTACCTAAAAAAGCAAAATAGCCTCTTCCCTGAAGTTCACTGTTGAACTAAAGCTATCCCAACGTCAGACTAACTGTTAGCTAAACTACCAGAGTAAGTCAAAAACCATTAGTTAGCTTAGCCAAACATTGCTAGCCGGCTAAGGGCACAACTCACAATATGCCTGTTAGCACAAGCAGCAGTTGCTTACCTTTGTGAAGTGAAGATTCAGAGAGAAGTGCACCTAGAGTCCGAAGCAGCCAAAATCATGACAGAAAAACTCGGTGTTGGTGTGAAGAACATCCTCCAACACAAACAAATGGACTCCTGAAGCAGCTTGGAGACGGTAGTCATAATTCCTTCCGGTAAAGTTGTCTAAAGTTTTTAGTATTTTGCAAATAACTTTGGTGTTTCAGACGGTGGGAATTTCGTGTATCCACCTTCAACCGCTGAAAACAGTGTGGGGGGGGGGCATTGCCAGATTAGAAGAGCGGTGTAATTAAGTGTGGAAATCTCAAATGGACCAGAACATGAAAGGAAAGTCAAGCTGTACCTGAAACCACACAAAGCTAAGATGTTCATATAAGTGAGCAGGTGTCAGTGTGGTAAAGGTCCTATTCAATATTTTTAGTCCGACTGACCTTCATCTGTGTCAATCTCTGCTTTAGTGTCTGTTATTTTATTTCATTTTATTCTGTGTGACGGGATCAAAGTGTTGTGAAGAGATTGTCATACACTGACCTCTTCAGGGTTCATGTGGGATTACACTTAGAATACAAATACAAATCACCTTGAGCTTTTCAAAAGTCAGGATGTGTCAACGTCAATATTTACTACAGAGGAAAAAAAGACCATCACTATGAACCAGTGTTTTGGTCAGGCAGCAGTCCAAACATCAACATTATTAATAATTCACGTCACTCCAACCTTACAAATGTTTCCAATTAATTTTCTGTCAATCCACTTATTGATTATTGGACTTTCAGCTGTACTAAATTGTTGGCTTGCTTGATTTTTAACTAAACATTTTACATGTACACTGAGATAAGGCTGAATAAGCTGCAATTCATATTTACATAATACTGTATGGGACATCTACAGAACAACATCACATCTCACAATTAAGAATATATAAAACAAATATAACCAATGTTTGCACAACACACATTTTAAAAGAGTAAATATACTATCATGATTTAATGTAATGCAATGTTTAACTTAAAGTGTTTTATAGGGAGCAAATATGAAATACAAATACCAACAACTCAATTCAGAAGGACATATTTGAATCGCCTAAAATGAGTTGTCATGTTTGCAGATTCACGTTATAAGCACAAAATAAATCAACTTAAGTACTTGATAAAAAAATGTGTGTATAACTTTGAGGGGATTATTTGTTAGTGAGGAATAAATTGCTTTCATGCCACTCTGAGACATTGTTCACGTTGCTCTTTTTAAGGACTTGTGTTGCAGAAAAAGGATCCACGACGACAGCCTCACATCTGTGTGTGTGTGTGTGTGTGTGTGTGTGTGTGTGTGTGTGTGTGTGTGTGTGTGTGTGTGTGTGTGTGTGTGTGTGTGTGTGTGTGTGTGTGTGTGTGTGTGTGTGTGTGTGTGTGTGTGTGTGTGTGTGTGTGTGTGTGTGTGTGTGTGTGTGTGTGTGTCTCAGTGAAGTGACGCTGCAGGATGAAGAGGTGCCAGCGGAGACGTCCCTCCCTCTGAACACAAACACCTCTCTCCCTTCTCCTTCCTCCCTCTTCTTTTCTTAGCTGTCACAGAAATAGCAGCAGTAGAGACAGACACACACACACACACACACACACACACACACACACTCGCACCACACAGAGAGATGGAGGCTGAGATATGGAGGCGCTGGGGGGAGGGAGGGGGGAGAGAAGCAGAGAGACTTCAGGTTTTTGTCTGATGCTTTTTCATCGTGGGGACAGGGGGCCACGGTGATACAATCCTATAGAGCCGCTGTACAAAAACCTCCTCCATTAACAGCCCCTGTGTTCCTGCTGCAGGCTCCCTGTGGGGGGGGGGGGGGGGGGGGGCAGGACGGATATCAAGGGTTCAAAGTCACTGCACACTTTGGCAGTAAAACACAATTCATGTGGACAAAATCTGCAGAAGAAATAGTTTTTAAATGATCTTATTATTTATATGTGGAGCATTAGGATGCCTCTCTTTCTCGTCTGGACAGAAACCTTGGACTTGATGACATTATGAATCCTGTCCTGCATGTCTGAGCCTTCCTCCTCCTCCGAGTCTCAACGTGCTGATTCTGGAGACTTTGGAGACTTTTTGGTCGAGGAGACTCTCAGTGTGACTCTGGAGCTGAAGCTTACTTTGGAAAGGGAACGAAAGTCACTGTTTTAGGTAAGTAGCTTCTCTCCCTGCTTCAGTGTCATGCTACAAACGTAACATCGTTTTAATGTTGGTGTGAAAGTGAAGGAAAACACTGTTGTTGTGTAAGAGTCTATATATTGACCTGAAGGGAGAACACTGTGAGCAACACTCAACCTGCTTACTTTGGACAAGGAACCAGACTCACAGTTTTAGGTAAATATTTCACTAACACTGTGTTTTGATAAATGTCATAGTGCTTTAAAGTTCCATTATGAACGGAAGTATCAGTAAAAACTTTCCAAAGATAATCCTGATAGAGAAATAGTTTGATGCTCAGCGTTTCTACACTGTGACACAGCAAGCGAGGCTTACTTTGGAAAAGGAACCAAACTAACAGTTTTGGGTAAGGATGGCTCATGTATGTAACGTTTTGTAAATGACGCGGTGCATTGAACAAAGTATTTGGGTTGTTATAGTCCGAGTTGTGCTCAGAGCTTTTTGATATCAAGCTTCAGCTCTGTGCCAATTACCAAGCCTATTTCGGACAGGGAACCAAAGTGACTGTCCTCGGTGAGTAAGAGCTCTGCGTTTCTTCTCATGAATTCACCTGCTAGAGAAATGAAACGTGTTAAAGCAGGGATGTTTTTACAGCTTTAACAAAACATAAAACTGTTTTTCTCAACAACCAGACTAGTGTGGAGAAAATGTTGGTTTTAGGATTTAAAATAAAACCCAATAAAGTACGTTTGAAAGTAACTAAAAGCAACATTTCAAAATAAAAGTGTTGTGCAGTTTTGAGCACGGATCAGGCTCACTGTGACTGGTGTTACTGAAGCTTCCTTCGGTGGAGGAACTAAGCTAACAGTTTTGGGTAAGCAAGCAGAGTTTTTCTTTAACTAATGTCAAACACTTAAGTCTCGTTTAAGTTTTTTGTTCGGAAATGTTAAGCCTTATTTCGTCCAAGGAACAAACTGACTTTGTAAGTTAACATAAAGTCTAACAGGGTGGTAAAATAAATGACTGTAATGCATTCAACGCAGGCTGTAGTAATACAAGCAAGTTATTATGATCGACACAAAAAGCAGGTTGTGCAGTTTTAGACACGGATCAGGTTCACTGTGACTCTGGTGGTGCTGAAGCTTCCTTCGGTGGAGGAACTAAGCTAACCGTTTTAGGTAAGACATCAACACAAATTCTAATAACAAATATTTTGTCTTAAGTTATAGCTTACTATTTGTGGTTTGTAAGCTTAAATATTAACATAAAAACCGACTGCTCTAGTAACATAAAGTCTAAACGGGTTATTGAGAGGTTCCTAAAATAATATTGTAAAGGAAACAGGCTGCAGTTGTTGGTGAAAAAGCAGGTCGTGCAGTTTTAGACACGGATCAGGCTCACTGTGACTCTGGTGCTTCAAAGGCTTACTTCGGTGGAGGAACTAAGCTAACGGTTTTAGGTAAGAAATGACATTTGGAAAAGGTTACTGTGTCCAAAAGTGTAGCTCAAATCGTTTTGTTCTTAATCTTAAACACGAACGGAAAACATCATTTCAGAGAAACCAACGTCTCTACTCATATCAATTCGTATAGCATTGTTTTTGAGAGGTTCCTCTTAAACTCCTTGGAAAGAAAATAGGCTGTGGTTTGAAAAGTAAGTGTCATTTGTTATGAACAAATGTTTTTAAAGTAACGCAGCATGTGGAGCAGTTTTAGACACTGATCAGGTTCACTGTGACTCAGAGCTCAGAGGCTTACTTCGGTGGAGGAACTAAGCTAACAGTTCTTGGTAAGAAAATGTTCAAACTTTATTAAATATTTATCAGTTTTACTTGAATTAATTTACATTTGTTCAGTATCTTTGCACTCAATGCAAACAAGCTTTCTTTGGGGTGAAGGAAGTCAAGAATGGTTCAAGATTTTCCATTTTCCATTTTCCTTTGCAAAGCTTTGTTTCAGGATCGATTCTTAATGTAATGTAATTATGTTAATAGATCATTAAATACTGTTAAGATATGATGTTGTGAAGACGTTTCTGACACTGCAAAGAAACTCTAAGGTTCGAAACAGACTAGTCACCAATGTGTTATACTACTAGATCAATTAAACAAAACATATCCACAGAAAGCATAGATAGTGATCAAAAAGCGACAATAAGTCCAGAAGGTTTGGACTTTATTGCAAAATATAAAATGTGTGCATGACAGAGAGAGACATAGTTATTAAGTGCAAGAGAGAGACAGAGAGGCAGCAGGGAGAGTTTGTGTGACAGTGGAAAGTCTCTGTGCTCATACTTCGAGGCGTACTTCGGAGCTGGGACTAAACTCACTGTTTTAGGTAAGAAACGCTGCAGGAGAAACGTCTCTCAGCAGGATGATCACTTTATTAGCAGAAAGCAAGTAAGAAAAATGTAAAAATATGTTTTAAAACGTAGGTCGTAGGAAATTAAGTATTCTGCTTTTAAAAAGTGCGAAAAGACGTTATGGTGGAAGTTTGTGCCACGCTGTCTTTGCTGAGCAGTAAAACAGCACAGCAGTCAATCTTCTGGCTGAGCTCCAGATTATTTCTCTCACAGCGACATCTGAGAAACTCTGAGTTCAGTCAGGAGCGGCAACTAAACTCACCGGTTTAGAGGATATATAACAACTAGTCAGCACCAAGTTGTTTCTTACTTTCAGGCTGTACAAATAACTTCAATCAGGAACTAAACGATGTCAAGTTAAAGTAAGTATCTATACTTGAATGTGTGCATAATGGTTTAACTAACTGTAAAAACAGCGCAGACAGTAGCGAGGCTTCAGCGCAGCAGTTTTCCTGAAGCCTTGTTTCAGTGTGAACAACTACGACCCTGCTTACTTTGGCAGAGGCACCAAACTCACAGTGCTGGGTAAGAACAATTATAACAATCCTTCATATTCATGTTTATTATCTGGGCTTTTCTCAACTAAAATCTGAGCAGTATAGTTCAGGGTTGTTTTAATGTCTTGTTTGCTAATTTTCTGCAGCAGCATTGTGTTGCTTTGAGTCAAAACTGCAAAAGAAAATGTATAAATGAGATAGATCTATTTCCTCTTGAAAAAATGAAGTAAGAAGAAGATGTTTTAGCTTTAAAGGTGGGTTTTAGACATTTTCTCAGTTACTAACCAGATGGTTAATGTAGTTTTTCCCTTCCATGCATCAAAACGTGAAAGAAAATGGAGTCTATAAGTAGGGTCATGTAATATAATGATGTACTGCTTAGTGTAGAACCTACAAAAGCCCCAAAACAATCAAAAGTTGGAGGTAAATTCAGCCGCTGATAGTTTTTAACATGTGAGTCAGCGCTGTGCTCAGGCTCCTACCCTGCTGAATTTGGAGAAGGAACCAAACTAACTGTACTTGGTAAGATTACTTGATATGTAATTAATAGTGGAAAGCGTATTTTGCTATAAAAACAACAGAAAAATAAGTGTTATTTTAGACGTTGGCAGTTTTTGACATGTCAGTGAGCGCTGTGCTCAAACACATATCCTGCTGAATTTGGAGAAGGAACTAAACTAACTGTACTTGGTAAGATCTCTGCAATAACTTTAAAAAACAACAACATTTACGTGAAGAAAAACAAAGTTTACTTCTGCAACCTGTCGGGTTGTATGTGACATTTCTGTTCAGTGCCTCTTTGTACCCTGATGTTCTGGTCTAGATTCTTGCATTAACATTTTTTATCTATGTCCAGCTTTCATTGAGTGATTTCTGTCCATGTTTTATAACCGTTAGTGCGATAGAGACTTGTTAATATTTGAAGTTGTTGGATTGTTAAGCACCTGCCCGTTAGCTACATCTGATACATGTTATGCCTGGTTTGTTTAATAATGCATTTACAACATTCTCTGCAACATTTATCTTATTGTATTTATTTGTTGACATGTATATCGTTGACTTCATCCGGATCAATTGCACATCGGTGATAATCTCGCACTATTCTATTCTTTTTGAATTAGTTTGATGTCTTATATTGATGTTGCATTGTTGGAGGAGCTTGGGACTTAGAGATTGTCATATCTACACTGAAGCTACTGCATAGATGATGAAGCCTTTGAATCTTGAGTAAATGGGGTTTTATATTCTGTCTAAAATGTTTTGACATCATGTATGAAGGTTTTCAGTCTGTGGCTGATATGCTTCTATTGTCTCGTGCTTTTACATTCCTTTCTTCTTGTCCTATCGGTTTGGTCTAAATGTATTTATGCTGCTTTGTTATATACTGTATACATTGATGTACAGCACTTGGGTCAACTCTGTTGTTTTTAAATGTGCCATATAAATGAAGTTGGATTGGAATAAAGTCATCATTTTATTACTTTTGACTTTGTCTCTGCAGAACCAGGCCATGATGTCTCTGCACCGACAGTCACAGTGTTCCCTCCGTCAGCAAAGGAGTGCAGGAACCAGAGAGACCGTGAGAGGAAGAAGACCCTGGTGTGTGTGGCCAGCGGATTCTACCCGGACCACGTCAGTGTGTCCTGGCAGGTGGGCGGGGGGGCCGTCAGCAGCGGGGTGGCCACCGACAGCAGCGCCCTGCGGGAAGACAAGGATCAGACCTACAGGATCAGCAGCAGGCTGAGGGTCTCGGCCTCAGACTGGTTCACACCGGACCGGAAGTTCACCTGCAGCGTCAGCTTCTTCAACGGGACACACACCAGCCACCATGAAAACACGGTGGAGGGGGTCGAAGGTGAGGCATTCAAGTACTAAAAGGAATGAGTTTTTATTAAAAGGACATCCTCTGTCCCGTCTAATCACACAGAGAACGAAGCGGTATACAAACAGATGTATCCCAGCAGCTATTGCACAAATTAACAAATCATAGGAGCGTCACACAGATGCCTATTTATTTATTTATCTAGGCCTAATTATGAATTTTGAATGTCCATGTTTGTACTAGTGTTTTTCTTTTTAAATGTTTTTAAATATTTTGAGACGGAGCAGAGTGTACTTTTATTAGAGATGTGTCTGTGTTTGTTTTTAGAGTGTGTCAGGATGGATCCCTTGTCTTTTTATCTGCAAACTAAACCTACCTACGGGTACAAATAAAGAACCTGAACCTGATCCATGTTGTTCTCCTTTCAGGTTCACAGGTAGCCATGACCAGAGGTAACTATACTATTCTGTAGCTCATTCAGTGCTTTTAGAAACACAAATATACAAGGGCGTCACTTTGTGCGTAAAGAGTGGTGGGGACATCAGGGGGTCACATCGTTACAAAAAGATCTCATAAGGCAATGTGAGGGGGGGGGTGGGGGGTGTGTGAGGTCAGAGTACATAGTTACCAAGATCAGGGGGAAACAGGAAACTATCAACAAACAAACAAAAGGAATAAACGAGAGGTTAAATCCTTTTGTAACTAAAGCACACTGACTGGTTTGGATTCTTTAAGTGAACATATCGACATTATATTTGTTGTGTTGAGAATCTTTTTTGATCAATTTAATGTAAGAAATATTCAAAGTCACTGATCAGTGCACGAGTGAGTGAGCCGGGGGGAGGGGGTCTTTGTATCTTCTTTCTTTCAACATTTCTTGGTGCAATCTTTTTACAACAACTTGTTTTTTATTGTTGAAGTTTTTAATTGTTACTGTGAGGGTCTAAGGACAGAGAGTCCGTACACACTTTAAATCCTCCTGAGATAAACGTGAAATCTTTGGAAGAAATTCAATGTGAAAAAAATAGCAACAAAATAAGCCTTTTCTCCAAAGTGTAAATGACACACATGCAGTAGGCTAGTACTCATGTATAATATCAACCACAGTGCCATGTGTCTCTTCTTCATGTCTCTAAATATCTAAATGTTCCTTCAGAGAAATACTTGAAGACGACCCAGGCGGCCAAACTGTCGTACGTTGTGTTCATCGTGAAGAGCAGCGTCTACGGCGCCGGCGTGGCCTTCCTGCTGTGGAGGCTGCAGGTTGGTTCACTTCTGGATTCATAAAACAGGCATTCAAATATGTGAATAAATGTAACTTAAAAACACTCCTCCTATCTGTGTGTTGCAGGGATCAG
The DNA here is from genome assembly GCF_902827175.1 of Gymnodraco acuticeps. NCBI lineage: Eukaryota > Metazoa > Chordata > Actinopteri > Perciformes > Bathydraconidae > Gymnodraco > Gymnodraco acuticeps. The sequence goes on along the minus strand of NW_022990879.1, from coordinate 40,380 downwards.
CGGGGAAGCAGAACAACTGAGAGCCGAGGCCGGAGAAAATAGATCCAGGGCATCAGTAATGCGTCTGTGAATCAAAAAGTGTGAGAACATTGAAGTTATATAACCACAGGTCTGTCTGCCTTTCTTCCCATTCAATCCATATTCCTGTTAAAGCTATATGACATTGAAATACTTCAACATTATAAATTGTTCTTATGCTGATTCTGTGTTTTTGTATCGCTTGTTCGCTTAATTTTCTTCTCAATAAAACTCTTTCATTCCATCAATCATGTGCTTTCATTTCTCTATAAGACTGTTATTACATGACTCTCATTAAGGCGCACCATTAAGTGACATGTTGCTGAAATCACAATATGGACCAGTGCGATATACAGGTAGCACAATGTACACACATATTGTAGGAGCACAGAAACAGTGTTCAAATTCTGCTTTCACACACTTATTTTGGTTGTGCGTACCTGGCAAAGGAATGTTATAAGTGGCAAAGGAATGTTTTAATGTAAATACATTCGCACAATAAAAGCTAAATATGTGTTTGTTACGTCCCAACTAGGGGAAGAGGAAAGCAGCATACACCAGTTGGACTTGGTAATAATTATAAATAGTTGTATTGTATCGCAGAACAAAATGGAAGGCACGCAGCCTGAACAAACAAAAGGGCGTGGGTTTGAACGGGCAGCCAACAAAGGAAGGACTCTAATAACGGAGCCGACTGACATACAAAGAAATAGGTACTAAAGAAACACATAGCAACAAAACAACCCATTAGCAAAAATACCATTTTTAATGAAGTAATTTGAAGCTACAGACTTAAAACACAATCACACCGTTTATTTGTTTCAATATATCAATAATGAGTTATAATTAAATAATTATCAATCCCTCCACTATTATGTCTCATATTGCAATAAAAACAATTGCAATACGTGTTCATGATGTTTCCAGAGGGTAAACGTTATTTATATTCAGTGTATCTCTAAACAGGTATGCGTAATGTCATAACGGTGGATTTAAATACACAAAATAACAGATCCTTTCGGCAGTTGACCTAAATGATTGATTTGATATAAACGTCTCTCACTGATCGTCACTTTTTCCACAGGAGTATTTTTAGCTGCTCGCCTCTTTTCTGAGAAGTCACTCGTCTCTCAGCGACATCAGGTGGAAACATCTCATCTGGTCTGAGAGGTGACTAACTCCAGTGACATTTGATTATATGTCATTGTTTGTTTTATTTATACATTTTAAGGAGTTCATTTGACATTATTCAAGTTGATGAAGTGAAGTTGGTGAGACTCTACAGACAAAGAACATAGTTTATTTGTGCAATGGTACATTTTAAGATTCATTTGAAGGTTGAAATAATATAATAAATATATTTCTGACTAAATGTTCACCAAACAAATTGCTTCCATACAGATACAAGTATTACTGCATATACAAGCTGATATTTTGGGCTATTTCTCTTCAAAATCCACATTTAGGAGTTTATTTTATTAACTTTGTCTATTTGTGTCAGCAGATTTCTCCTAAATTCACCCAAAGTTAGCATCACATAATGCCTCATTAGCATATTTAAACATAACATGTCAGAAAACTTGTATTGTAAAAAATAACGGTGGTAATGTCAGTAATGAAGTGGGGAAGGTTCATGGGGATGATATCTAAAGCGGTTTACATTCTCTCGATGAACAAAGACGTTTTTCCTTCAGTTCAAACAGTGTCAGTATGACAGGAAGTGTGTGTGTGTGTGTGTGTGTGTGTGTGTGTGTGTGTGTGTGTGTGTGTGTGTGTGTGTGTGTGTGTGTGTGTGTGTGTGTGTGTGCGGTGCAGCAGGTGGAGGTGTTGTTGTGCAGAGAGCAGAGACAGGAAGTGGTCACAGAGCAGCAGATCTGAAACCTCCGTCTGCAGGAACACACAGCTGCACTTCCTGTGTAACTGAACACACACAGCTCCATCAGGCTGCTTTGGAAAACAGCTGTTCATGTCCTCTGCTGCACACATATGTAGGTTAATATATAGAGCACGTTTAAAAGCACAAGTTAAAGTGAGCAGCACGACATCCTGTAGAGCACATGTGTCAAACTCAAGGCCCGGGGGCCAAATCAGGCCCTTGGTGGATTTAATTTCGGCCCGCAGGATCATTTGTAATGACTATTAGATCTGGCCCGCCGGTATATTGCACGCACACCTTCACTCCATCCTGAGGGTCTCCTCCGCTCAGAGCCTGAGCCCAAACATTGATGACCTTGCACCCGAGATGAGATGCCAAGTATCTGAGCTAGCATCACAGAGCAGCACACTGAGTTCAATGGATGCTTCCTTCTGCACTTTCTCTCTCAGGACAACAGGGCATGTTTGGTTTCTCTTTGAGGGGAATAGTTTTGTTGAAGCTGTTGTTGGCCTGTGGGAAAATGTAATCATAAGAAATGACTCTGGAAAAGCTGCAGATAGAGCCATAAGAAATGAATGCAGCTGATTATTTAATGTTTAATGTTGTTTTTATAGGCAATAATTTAAGCTTTGTTAGTTCCAGGTTTAATATGTGCAATAAGTTCATTTCAATAAGTTCTGCAATAAACATTGAACCAGTCCAGCCCTCGACTAGTACCCATTTTTAAATGTTGGCCCACTGTGTATTTGAGTTTGACCCCCCTGCTGTAGGGAGTCAAATGAAATAAAAAATGGCAATGGAAAAAGACAAGACATTATATCATAAGAACACATCAGAACAGAAACATGTTGGATACATGTATGAAGAATTAAATCATAATCAAATAATATAAAATACTAGAATGTTAAAAGCACTAAGAGGAAACAAAATCCCAAAAATATATAGGTTTGAATTTAGTTTTCTAATCATTTATTTGGCAGAGAATGAGAGGATGCAGATTCAACTTGTACTGAATGCGTCTGTCTGAACCGTCTCTAATCAATCGTGGTGGAGGAAGTATTAACGTTTTTTACTCGAGTAAAAGGTAGTATAATTACTTTGCTACAAATTGAAGTGTGCAAGTCACTCAAGTTATATAAATGTTGTAGGTCTCGATGAAGGTGGTCTTGACTACAACACTAGTAAAAAGTACCATGTTTGCCTCTGATATTAGTAGTGTACAAGCATAAAGTAGCAGAAGGAGTGAACTGTGTGAAGTATACCCGACTAAATACGTAGTTACTTTTCAACCTGTAAATATAGACTTTGTCAGTTAAAACCACAACACACAAACGCTCTATTTTCTCAGAGTGTGTCTTAAAAAACATCCTAGTGATCACTGGAGTCACAAACAGGAAAGTGTGTGTGTGTGTGTGTGTGTGTGTGTGTGACCTCAACAGAAACTGGTCTAACATCTGTCAGCTGATCATCCTCTCGCTGCTGCAAATACACTTTAGTCCTTTATAATCTGCTTTCATCAAACAAGTTCACCTTAAATCCCTCTCATCACATAAACAATAAAGCCTCCAACAACACCAAACTTACCTTTATATATACACATAAATATATATAAAACTAATATGTGCCATTTTACGAGTAGCTTCTTACATTAAGTGACAAAGTGTTTTTCAAACTTGTCCTTTAACCTTTGTAAGAAATGCGTTTTTGAAAGTGTCTTTTGATATTTTACGAACAACATATCTGCAAACAAATAGTATCAAAAACATGCTCAAGTCATGCCATGTGTCAGTGTGAACGTATATGAACTGTCTTTTCTGTTATTTGATCTGGTAACATGTGGAAGTAAAGTCTTACCTTACCAAAGCTTCTGCTGGGTGATAGATCCTCAAACTATGAGCTTTTTAATGAATGAAAAACAGCCTGAACGCTCTGAGAGAAATGCATCTGGCCATTGAATTATCAGTGTGCCTCACCAGCTGCCTGATGGTCCTGACACACCTGAGCTGAGGAAACACACCTGAGCTGCTGATGATCTGAGGAGAGGACTCTCATAGTGGAAATACTCTGCTACAAGTCAAAGTACTGCATTTCAAATCCAACTTAAGTCATGTGCAAAAGTTTTAGCTTCAGAATAAATGTAATGTACCAAGTGTGCTAATTACCGAATAACATATATGATTTTTTTTATATTAAAAAGATTCATTTACTACCTTAAGTATAGCCCAGAGCCATATAGCCTATAACATCATTCATTAGTTGACTTTTAGATTGTTTTAAGAATCAATATTTTAAACAATATTTCCCTTTGTCTTAATAATAATAATTACGAAGTAGCAGGAATTGGAGAATACTCAAGTACCTTAAAAGTGTACTTAAGTTCAGTACCTAAAGTAACAATACTCTCCACCATGGCTGATATTTAAGTAAAAAGGAGAACATGCGAGAGAAAAACACGGCATAAAGACATATAATACATTAAAACACCAGCATGCCTCAGTACAAATACACTTGAAATATATTAAGGTAAATCATGTAATCCAAAAGATGTCATTTATGAATTTGCAGGTAACAAACGTTAGAAAGTATATAACTTACTTTGTCACGTTGAGCGCCCCCTTGTGTCGCCCACAGGAACATCACGCCACACATGAACACAAACCACTAGGAGTTTTTATCAAAATATTATTTTATTATCAAATAATTACATAAAAATAAAACATCACGAAGAGAAAATACAAGCCGTTATCAGTGAAACTTCAAAAAGAGCAGTGGTAAAAAGAACAGACAGCTGGAGGGAATACATGTAATAATCCTCTAGAAAACAGAGAACATGTGGAGTGAATAAGTTATTTCAGAGAGGAGGAAAGTTTCAACAGACTTTTACATTCACACACATTTAATTTAAAGCCACATTTAGTTATTTAATCATTAAAAATGTATGTCCTGCCGAGGGCTTTGCACCTACGTAAATGAGACTCTACTGAAATACCAGATTTATGAATGGAACGGTATATTTGGAAAGAATAAAAACAAGGAAGATGATGATTGTGCAAACTGTGATATAAATACTATGTGACTCCAAATAACGAATAAAAAAAAGAAAATATACGTTTTTATATTCAGTGTTTTTGCAGCAGTGTACGAACAGACTCCCTGAACTTTGAAAACAGTAATCCGTCCCTTCTTCTCCTCTCATGTGATCTGCGTTAGCTGCAGATAGCAGTGTTTCGTTAAGTCTCTTTTAGCAGAAGTTCAGTGTTTTTAAAAAGCAGTCCTCCCCTCCTCTTCATCCCTCAGTGTTTCTCTACCAGAGCCTCTCCCCCATCCTCTTCCTCAGCGAGTGGCGGGTGCAGCTGGCGCAGCAGAAGCTGGAGTAATACGAGTTGGAGCAGAGCCGGGCGTAGACGATCAGATCGCAGTTAGCGAGATCCGGCTGGTCCACACACTCCGGAGGGGCGTCCTCATCTGCAGCGGAGACAGAGACGTTTAGCTCGATGAACATCTCTGATATACTCATTGTGTGTCAAAGTCAACTTTATTGTCAATCTCAAAATATGTTTGTACACACAGAAAGATCGAAATACTGTTTCCCACAGTCCGGAGGTAGACTGTAAAGACTGACACCGATTTTACAAGAGGGTTTCGCTTCATACGGTGCAGACAGCCATGACAACTGGAGGATAGCCAGTTATGGAAAGTGTATTTTGGGTTTTCCCATCCTTCCATGAAGTAAAACATATTTACAGTGAACAATCAAAACTATGAACACTTAAGGCCCTCCACCTTTTTTTCAATTTCTTTCGCCATGTTTGGTGTTTAGGGCTTACAGTTCCACCGAATCATCCTCACCTTCACGTTTATATGTATAAAGAACCTCCAAGATTACAAAAATATCTTTATCTACATACAAAGTTTCATAAATCCCAACAGACAGAACGTCGTGTGGTGTTCTGCAAAGTCAATTAGGGATCTAAGCCAGACAAGATCAGTGTTTTACATGTAGTTTTTGTTTGTTTGTTCTCCTGCATGGCATAACAAACAAACAAGGGTTGGCGCAGTGGGCTGTGCGTTTGATCATCAGATCAAGGGGCGTTGTTGGGGAACTCCAGTTCGAAACCCGCTTCCGCCGCCACTGCGTCAGGCCGTTGTGTCCTTGGGCAAGACACTTCACCTGAATTTGCTCCTGGCGCTCCACAGTACATGTATGATATCAATGTGTACTTGTAAAGCGCCTCGATGACTTTGAGGTGTGAAGATGGGCGGTGTGGCGCAGTGGGCTGTGCATTGACCAAGGGAGCGAAACCAACACATCCTCACTCCCAGGTCGGCCTATGTTGACGTTATTTCAAGTCCCCTGTGTCGGCTTTTTCCAACGCAAGGGGGGGGGGCCTTAGCGTCCATTTTCAACGCAAGGGGGGGGCCCTTAGCGTCCATTTTTAGCTTTCCGGGATGTCCATATGCTTCTATGCAGTGCTTGAATTGGGATGAAAAAGGTGCCAGTACTCTAAAATCAGCAACTTTTTCAAGTCAATTTTATATATACAGCCCACAAACAAGAATTTGGCTACTATAATGCTGGTGGGTTTGTCTCTTTACTACTGTATATTTTAGAAAGGTTCACTGTACTTAACATTTTTTATGATAGGCAGCGGATATGGCTAAAGCTCAGTAAGGTCAATATTAACTGAAAATATAGCAATCAAAGTCTAGATCTTCTGCTGAAGACACATGAAGCAGAGACCTTTCAGGTGAGAGCCCCTCTGGTGGTGTTCAACATTAATGACAAGGAAACAAAGCTCTGGTCAGAAGCATTTTTTATAAAAAGCTTTAACAAAATTAAGTATTTCTGTACATTTTGAATGCAATCTAACTTTCCAACTCAGAAAACGAAAAACGAAAAAGTGCCAAAAGTCTTCTCACATGGCTGAGCTGCTTTGCAATATACTTCACCACTGAAGAATACAAATATGTATAAAGTAAACTATGATGCAATCTAACTTTCCAACTCAGAAAAATGATAAAGAGCATGAACAAAGAACATGTAAAAACAAATGCAAAATTTGCACAATCTAAAATGAGAAACTGTAACTGCAAGTAACAAAGTCTGAGCCATGGTAAAGAGTTACATTGAACACCAAGCTGATCAGATAACTCCCTGGTTGGTCTGAAGTCCTTCTATCTCCAGGATCTGTACAAATCGGCACATTATGCCAAAAGTCTTCTCACTGGGTGAGCTGCTTTGCAATATACTTCACATTGTTAGAAAAGGCTCCAGAAGGCCTTGGGGACATCAGTATCAGGGGCTGGAGCTGGACAGGCTCTTTCATCAGCACTTCTCCTTCCCTTTGCCAGCCAGGACCTCACATACTGTTCCGGATTGAACTGTCCTAGTGATGGTCCATTACATTTAATGAAAACCAGGCTGGACAGTCGGCTGACAGAGAGAGCATTCCTTTTTGCAGTAAGGATATCGTTCATGCAGCTGAATGCCCGCTCACACTCACTAGTGGAGACAGCGATGGTTCGGACTGCTTTCAGTAGAGGCTCCATGGCAGCAGGTGTACGGGATGCCCTGGTTTCCTTGTATTCGCGAAAGCCCTGAACAGTCTCTCTTCTGTCCACTTTCAGCACTTCGCACAAACGTAGCACCTCTACGTCCCCATACTGTACGTCTAACTCCTCTTCAGGCCAACTTCCAGGATGGATAACTTTCATGTCCTGGATTAGCTGATTGTCCCGGGCCTCCCGGCCATGTAATGGGATTTCTCTTGTGCTGACATGAGAGGAGGTTGTGGAAGTCATTCTGTGTCTCAGATTCTCTACCATACTGCGGAAAAACTGACCTGCATGAATCTGTACAAGCCTGCCATTCTCACGCAGGGCAACACCCTTGAAGGACTTCTCAGCTAGAGCTGTATGAACTGTAGTCATGTGTGGGCCAGGCATGGTGACCATGGATTCAAAAACTCGTATTTCTCGAGTTAAGAGCCTATCTGCTGTAGGCAGTGTCATCTCTCTTTTTTGGAGTTGCCGAGAGAGGTCGCTGAGCTCTGTGAGCGCATCGTACATCAGTCCCAGATTGCTGACAAACGTTGCAGATGTGAGCACATCATCCAGGCCCTTGTACTTTGCTCTGTCTCTGGAATCCCTGCTCGTGTCGTTTGCAGCATTTGTGAAGTGATCATGAAGCACTCGGTAGTTTTCCCAGACTGCTCTGACGCTCCTTTCACTTGAAGCCACCCAGCGGATGGACAAAACACGCCCTATCACCAGGAGACGCTGTCCGACTGCTTGCGCACACTGCGCTAACTGCCTCTGATTTTTGGGGGAGGCATGGAACAAGGAATAGAGTTTGTCAAAAAAGATCTGGAAATGATTGAGCCCTGAGACCTCCTTGACCACATCCTCAACTGCCAGCTCTAGACGATGATTGGAGCAGTGCCACACAAACAGGCTTGGGAATTTACTACACAACTGGGTAGCAACGCCTGTTCTCTTCCCTAGCATGACTGAAGCCCCATCACATGCAAAAGAAACGAAACACTGACCTAAAAAGTCCTCGTTAAAATCTCTTCCAAGACACTCCATTAACGCCTTTGTGATGTCATCAGCCGTTGTTCCATCCAACTCGATCAGCTCCCAAAAAAACGTTTCGGGCTCAGCATCAGCTAATGCTGAGCGTAGACACACAACAAGCACCGTTTTACCACTAATAGTGGTAGATTCATCGACCAAAACACAGAGTTTTCTTTGGTTTTCTGTAATGTCTTTTGCCATTTTTTTCTTCAGCTCATGAGCTATGTGGTCGATTATTTCGCCACAGGTTTTATTGGAGTGCAAAACCCTGCCCACGTTCAGCCCATTCAGTTTCTGTACATTCAAATCAATTGGCATGTCTGTGAATGGCCGGCTATGTTTGCCAATTTTATATGCCGTTCGAAAAACTCTGATAGTGGTGTCTAATTCAGATTTATGCATAGACTGCACTTGATGTTGAATAGTTTCACGTGAAGCAGATGTAAGGATGTCAGCAGCTTTTACATGGGCTTGTGATTCTTTATGTTCTTTGATTTTTTTTCTCAGGCTAGCTTGTTGTTTGCCCTTGTCAACACCGAAATGAGACCCTGCACACTCACCCCATTCAGTTGACAGTTTCAGTCCTTGTCCAGTGTGTATTCCCAAAGATTTGACATCTCTGCATATCCGACATCCTAGCTTCTTATCTTTAAGAAGGAGCCATGCATTGGTCTTGCAAAAATATTGCACCTGGTCCGTTGTCCAGCAGTCAGGTGCATCGCTTTGCCCGGTGTTGGTGGTGGCAGTTGCGCCAGCAGCAGCTAACGTTAGAGGCTCTGGAGGAGGCGGCGGAGCTAGTGCTAATGCTAATGCACTAGAACTTGGAGCAGGAGGATCAACCAAAGAAAGCTCCCCATCAGACACAATTTCCAACACAGGCACAGCATTCTCTGTATTTGAAATTTCTTCCGGCGACAACCGCTGTCTTTTTGCACTTTTATTAATCCACGCTAACATTTTAGAAATGCTAATTTGTGACGTGACTTGCTTTCCTTCTCTCGGGGGCGTGCCTGCTCTGTTCTATCACTCTACATAGCCACCCACTGGGTGGGAGTTGCACTGCATAAACACAACACACGTGCATCTAGGTATGTAAATTGTAAAGCATTAAAACATGGTTTTACTAACAGTTTTCAGTATGTTGTTACTTCGGCATTATTATTATTATTATTTTGAAACGTGTATTACTATTAAATCACGGTCAAATAGGTTAATTTTGACATAGTCGTTTCCACCACAGTATTTACATGGAGAAGATAAGCCCCGCCCCCTCTCCAGCACGTTCTGTTTGAATGACAGGAGTAAACAGCTGACAGCCGCTGTGAAACTCCAGCGGTTAGAGCGATGAGAATGTCCGTTCGGCACCTCATGACGCATCTACTGAGTACCGGGCGGCTGTATATATATATATATGGATGTATAATAAGAACGGCGGGAGAGTGTTGAGTACTGGCACGGTGCATGAGTACCGGAGTACCGCCAGCATGCCGGTACTGAGCAAGAAGTGCCGGTACTCCATGGGTCAGAACCAGAAGTGCCGGTACTGCGTACTGGTGAGTACCGGCCCAATTCCAGCACTGCTTCTATGGACGCTCATGGAAGCACGGCATTCGTTTGTGTCGGCTGCCCTTAAAGGCAATGTGAGCGTCCATTCTCATTGGATAACGGAGAATTGTACACCCGGAAGTAAGTATTCCCCTTACTGTCGATTGATTTTACAGTGATATCTGCACTACTCATCGACTAAAAAACACCAGATTATCCTTGTTAATTACACAACATTGATTGGTTTAAATTGTGTGCAATGCTTTTGTATTTTTCCCCTTCGATTCGGAGAAACAAATATTTAGAGTAAAGGATGGCAGAAGACACTACACTACCCAGAATCCCCAGCTATCGTTTGGACTACACCATGTGCTCTGTTTGACGTCACGTGATCTTCAAATTTCTCCCTGCAGAAAAAAAAAACATGGCCGAACTTCGTTTTATTCTCGATGGAAAATGCCTATTTTAAAGTTAGTTTGGCCATTAAAATGCGTTTTGATGTCATTTGATGCGAGAAATATGAGTTGTTATTTCAGATTATGTGTGCAGTGGATGTACAGGATCTTTAGTTTGCTAGTTATTACGAAGATTACTTCAGGAAATTGCGTCCATAACGTTTTCATTGTTACCAAGGTGGTTGCTAGGGACGCTGCTATCGATATTATTTCTGTTATGTTGTGTAACTGTTTAATGGTGTTATCTTTATTGCTACCCCCTTCCCCGTCAATGTATAGTGTTGGTCCACAGCGCAAACATATTAGTTTAACAAAATCCGCATCTAAAGATAACCTACGTTATTTTCCCCTGTGCAATTCCAGTCTCACATCTCACAGCACATCGTCATTAACAAATAACGGAAACAGACCGAAAACATTTTAAAAAAATAAAATAATACTTTATTCCGAGTGTGCTTGCTTTTCTCTTTGGAAGTCATCACATAACGGCATTGTAATACACGGTTCGGCTGCATTAAATATTACATATCTGCCGTAGTTCTGTATTTATAGAGCCCTGATGAGAAGACTTCTAGACAAACATGAGGAACTGAAAACGTGACGTGGATCATAAATATATCAGCCATTAAACAACATCTTACATTTATTTTCACACAATACGTCTCCTTGCAGTATCAACACTAATTCGGCTGACTTTTATATTTGATCCAATTGGTAGATAGGCTGTATTTACACCATAACGGTGCACAGCTGATATAAAGGGACACCTAGTGGTTAAAGCATGTTATTGAATTTCATTATTTTTATCATTAGATATGAATAGGATCCCTATAAAGTATATTCATTACTCGTTATTCTCTACTAATAGTTCATTAAAGACTGTATATAATGACTATTTTGCACATCCCTTTCAAGATTTCAAGATTTTCTAAGGTTTATTGACATATCATATAGGCCTACACAACTATGGTGTAGTTCTGCATTGAATGAAAAACTTGGGTCGCAGGTTCCTCAATAGTGCATTACAAGACATCTATCAATATTTGTGCATACCTCCAGCAATGTTAACTATGTTGAAGCACTTATTTTAACTGATATTATACATAATGTATTATACTCTTATAAGATGTATGTAGATATTTCATCTCCGGCCTTGTCAGGTACAATCAATAAATAAAGAACACAGAATTTGTGTGATTATACTAAATGATTTACAAATAAACACCACTGCATACAACTGTTACACATGCTGATGTAACGCAAATGTTCCAACTTGGGATCAATAAAGTATATCTTATCTTAAGCTGATCGATGGCTACTGCCATATTTGCAAAATGTGCCTCTGAACCTTAACAAGTGCATGTTTCAGGCTTATCAATTAATGTAATGTAATGTAATGTTATCAATTAACAACAGGGGTCACAAACATAAGACCAGCTGTTAAATAAAGCTCTTCTGACCTTAGCTGGCATGTGTGTATATATATTAATGCTGCCCATTATGGGCACAAGCAATTTTCACCCATTTATTAATTATATGTTTTAAATTTGAGTGTTTCCTATCCCCTAAACCTCCAGGGATGTACACAGTTTAATACTGGCCATTTCTTATTATGGGAAATACGAAAACGTCTTTTAAAACTACAACTCCCAGTAGAGACGTGCCATAGATAGAGAGCATGTTGCGAAACAGAATAGCCAGCATGTGTAGTTCTGGGGACGGGGTGGGGGAGGGGGGGGACCCGTTCAAATCCAGTTTTGGACAGTCTGCCGTGATTCCATCCCATTTCAAGTGCTGTTCGAGGCTCGGCGTAACCCTCGGAGCACACTCTCCAATCACAGAGCTTGAGGACTATCACGGGGTTTGTCAAACAGAGTACATGGTGTAGTCCTAAACGATAGCTGGGGATTCTGGGTAGTGTAGTGTCTTCTGCCATCCTTTACTCCGAAAAAACATTTGTTTCTCCGAATCGAAGGGGAAAAATACAAAAGCATTGCACACAATTTAAACCAATCAATGTTGTGGAGGTTCCCCACCCCTGCTTTAATATAATAACATTAGTATTAATATCATAACCAAAATGTCGGTGATTAACATTTTGTTTACCTAATACAGACTGATCACTCAATGCTTCAAACTGTCCATCATCCTAAATAGACTAAAAGCAGTTTTTTGTTTTATATAGATCATTGGCTGTGTGGGAAAATACTGTGTTTGAAATTAGATGTTAGCTTTTTGTTATATATATATTTTGTATTCCAGTCTCCCTTCAGATATGTTAAGTGACATGTCATTCAACACAATGCTGCTCACCTCCTTCAGTTGGGAGAAAAGCTGGTTCAGGTTCAGCCTTATGGGGGGACAGGGCTGCTGAGCCTAAAGATGGATCTGTTGGTCCTGGCACCAGGGGGAGGGACAACTGATTTAGTATGAATAGGCGCTAAAAATGTGCCTGCATGTATTAAAGGTAGGGTAGGTAAGAATGGAGAAACCAGCTCGAGTGCGCTAGAATTTGAAAATACACAACCGAAAAAAATCGGCCCCTTCCTTCAGAGTTCCTCACAGAGCCCCTCCTCCAACACACACGAACGCGCACATGACCAATGAGGGCACGAGATCAGTTTGTGCACAGATGGAAGGCTGACAGGCAGGTAGGCCATCCAGTTACTTTAGCCGGGCCGGCTCAGATGATTGGTCGTGCTTTTTACAGCGCCACGGCTTCCACTGATGACATTTAAGCATTTAATGTATTCATTGCTATCGGGATGTTAAGAGCGTTCCATGGAATATAACAAAAAGTGTTTCTGAAGTGAATTACCTACCATACCTTTAAATATCAGCTAAAAGAGCAGTGAAATGAAAGACCTCTGAATTTTCTGTAAAGATATTAACAGTACTTAATGTCAGCTTAGTAAACAAAAAAACTAACAGACTAATTTCCACCACTCATGGACCACACCCACCTTTTCTTGTGAAAAACTGGGTGACATACTGTCGCCCTTTAGTCCCTCTCTCTTGTCTTTCTCTCCTTTTCTTAGAGCCTGACTTTGTTGGTCGTTGAAACATGGTACAACACAGTATGTAGGCTAGCATCCCTCCTCACATGCTTTCACTCTCTGCAAGTGCCGGTGTTACCAGTGCCGCACCACGTTTGGAGGCAGGACCAAACCATTACATGTAAATAGAAGGGGGTGTACAGAGGCTTTGGGTAATTAACTTTTGGAAGAAAATAAATTAAATGAATCGTAAGTTTAGTGAGTAATTTATCAATATAACGTTCTATTAATGTTAATTATTGAGGATTGATGAAAGGTTACTTACATTTTTTTTCTTAATGTTCTAAACATTTTGGGGCCCCTGTCAGTCACGTACCCTTAGAATCGTCCTAACTTTTCACCCCCTTACGGCGCCCCTGGTTGCAACACAAGGGTTAAAGATGTATTTTGCAGGAAATTATTGTAATGCAATACTATTTTTAGTGTTGAAGCTACTTTGTATTTGTTATAATGCTGCAGTGGAGTTGTATAATGTGAATGTGACTCCTGACAGTTTCTAAGAGAGAATCAAAACAACTCCATCAAACCAAACACGTTGCACAGCTCCAGTATGCCATGCTTTACCCCTCACATGTTTTCTGCTGAGTGTCCTTCATCAGGGTGGGAGCTTCTTTGTTTACAGCAGGTTCATCGTCACATGACTTCACACAAGCAAACAGATTTCATGAGTTTGGCATCTATGAATGTAAAGGTTAGAACAGATGTTTGAAGGGATGCAATGCAACAAATAAAAAGAGATTAGATCATTAAGATATTCAGATTATTTATTTTTTATTGTAAAGGTTTGTTGAACAATTGTCTTTCATCATTTATAGTCTCTGTAATTTGTCACATGGCTTTTTGACAGATGTACCAAAGAAACAGAAATCAACCTCAGAGACATTTCTGAATTAAACAGCTGGTTATTTAATCACAAGATATCTGAAGCAGCTTTACAAATACTACACTTAATTATACACAGCTGTTATTCCCTCTAGGTTGATTAGAAATTGATATTTTCAATTACCATGAATGTTATTGTCCATCTATAGAGGACTGAAAATGTCACGAAAGAACATTGTAAGAATGAAATAATGAATTCAAATAAATGTATTAAATGACTTGCTCCCTGCAGTAAAACAACATATCTCAAAATAATTCATCAAAAGACCCAAAGATATAAAAAAGTTAAACTGATAACGTATACTGCTATAACGTGATGTTTGACTAGAAACTAGATCAAAGGAGAACTGACAGCTTTGATTCTTAGTTTGGTTGATGTCATGAAGTTTCAGCACGATATACAGACTTCTTACATTTCTTCAAGAATTCACACAAAACTTAATCAAACATTCTCATTTCATCCATTACAAAGAAAAACAGAAAATAAATTCATCCATTTAAAGATTCTTGGATTAAAAATGTGAACATTCATCGATCATTAAATGAGTCAAATGAAAACTATAAACACACTGTAATAAAGTTTGATGCAAAATAAACTCAATAAACAATCAAGTTGTTTGTTTGTCTTTGACTGACTCTTTGATTATAATGCGTAAAAATGTCATGCAAAGATTAAATTCTCATCATCTGTTGATTATGTTCTTGAATGTTCCAAAGAGATGTAGACGGAGAGTGAAGTCAGAATAAAGTCTGAACCAACACTCCTGAGCATCACAGAGGAATCTCACTCACAGATTTTGATATCAGCAGTTTTAGCATCACCAGCTTCTCCAATACTGAAATATGGGAAGAGTTTCTCAGTGAAAGTGTCTCTGAGAGTGCAGATGGGAGTCATGTGTTCAGGGTCGTAGAAGCACACCTCCCCCCTGTCATAGTCCAGCTGGACTCTGATCCTCTGGGGATTCTTCTCCACTCTGACAGTCTCACCAGCACCATTAGAGTATCCTCCATCGCCATGCCATAAACACCAGATTCCATCTTCTGGTGAGACACCTGGTATCTCTCCCTTCCTGTCAGCTGACTCTTTAGTCAAACCTATATTCCAGGCAGGATGATCTCCCACCTCCACCTCCCAGCTGTGTTTCCCTGAGCTGAAGCCCTCAAAGCCCAGAACACTAGCATAGTGAGTGCATCTCTCTGGATTATCAGGAAGCTGCTGATATGTGTCTCCACATCTCACACTGGTCAGATCATCAGACAGAGAGAGCCGGTTGTGTGCAGTGTTTGGGTCCAGAAGGACAGGACTGAAGTGGACCTGGTCCTTCATCTTCTCCCAGACTCTGAAGGACAGGTTGCCCAGGTGTTTGGCCACATCTGTCAGCGCTCCTGAGAGCAGCTGTGGGTCTGACAGTGAGCTCTGGACTCTGGCTCTGCTCTGAGTGGCTTTATAACTGCTGAGGAAGGGCACGTTGAGTTTCTGCAGCTCTTCTTCAACAGCAGAGATACTGTGTGACAGAGAGGAGATGTGCTCCTGAATGCTCTTCATCTCTCTGCTGATAGTCTTCCCTTTCTGCTCCTCTTCCTCCCTCAGAGCTGCCAGTCTGGACTCCTCTTCCTCTTTCAGGAACTGATGGAGCTTGATGAACTCTGCTCTGATCTGCCTCTCTGTGGACAGCAGCTGCTTCTCGGACACTTGAATCACTTCCTTGTATGTTGTCTCCACTCCTTTGTATTTGTCCCTCTTGTCCTGCAGAGACTCTAAGTCAGATGTCAGCAGGTCCTTCAGCTCACTGACTGCTTGTTCTACAGGAACCACCTTGTGACCCTGGTGGAGAGAAAAGTCACAGACAGGACACACAGCTCTCTCTTCATCCATACAGAACAATCTAGGCTCTTCTGGATGTTTACTACACACCACCTCCACCTTCTTCTCTCCTTTCTCTGTCTCAGATGATCCAGCTTTCTGTCTCTCAGCAAAGGAGTCAGACAGTTCCTTCAGTGCAAAGTTCACCACAGGATCTTTGTAGGACTTTCTTTTACAAATGGGACAGTTGTTGTTCTTACTTTGTTCCCAGAATGTCTGCAGGCAGCTCGAACAGAAGCTGTGGTTACAGCCCAGAGACACAGGATCTCTGAAAGTCTCTGAACACACATGGCAGCTCAGGAAACTTTCAACAAGAGCGGTTTTCTCAGCCATTTGGTATTAAAGTTATTTCTAGAGCAGGACTCACCAACTTATTTTCTTTATTCTCTCCAAGTGTGTGTTTCCCAGCAGAGATCTCACCTCCTCTGATGGCGTCTTCAACAATCTCTAAATCTTCTTTGGTGTCCTCCTTTACACAGTCTCTGGTTTTCTCTCACCTCCGTCACAGGATGAATGATCAACAGCAGGAATGCAGTAATGTCATGTATTCACCAGCAGATGGAGTCAGGATGTCTTTCAGAGGGAAATGCTCTTTGGTTTCAGTTCAGGACGATGACTTTGTCCAGGTATCTGTTGAAGACAAACACAAGAGGTTAAATACATTCTTTTTCTTTTAAAGCTCATCTTTCTTGGTGTTTTATATCGTCAAAATCTAAAAGCTCATCAAATGCATTCAAGAAGGAAATGGTTGTTGTATTTGAGTCGAAGTAGGGTGGAACATATCAACAGGCTGTTCAGTCAAACCAGTTTGACATCATTTTCTTTCAACCGCTGTCACGTGAGTTTCCTTCAACTTTTATCCTGCCTCACGTCTTCATGTTCCTCCCTTCCCCCAAAGATTATTCACTTACAAAACTCACTTATGCATGCACAACTTTTCAACTACATTGTAGGATTTGATACATTTTTAACATTTAAGAATACCAAGTAAGGAACAGTACATGGCGTGGCACCAGGCATCACATATTCATATAGAGAGGCGAAGTCCCGCCCATCTGCTTCCGCCCCATGGGACCTTATTTCAGAAAAAGTATGTATTGAAGTCAATGGAGAGAGAAAGATTATCTTTCGATCCCGTTTGAATTGTGCCATGAATTCCACATATGATGTTTGTCAATCTTAACAAATAATTTCCGTGTCAAAAAAGTCTCAGTTTGTCGTAAAACTGTTGAAATATAAGACTATGAAAAATACGCAACTAGAAAGACTACAAATCCCAGAGTCCCGGTCCCGCATGCTGGCTCTTAGGAACCCACTAACTCCCCTTGTGTGTGTGCACAGCTCTCAACGTGCCCAGACTTGGAGTGATTTTCACCTCTTTTAATACTTTCCGTCTCATTCTGAGAGAAAGGAGTGAAATGTTTCAACGTGACGGCCGTCTTGGTGTTGGTGCGAGACGGGAGATGTAGTTCATTGAGCGGTTTCACACAAAGTGTTACTTCACAGTTTTACGACACATTTTTATTTTTTAACTTGCAAAATTATCTTTTAAATTGACAAACATCATATGTGTGATCATATGTGTTTGTGAATGTTATTCCCGCCACCTGTGTCGGAAAACATAGGTTTGGAATTGATGAGAATTAATTTGGTGAATGAAAGTTTGAATGTACTTTTTATTATCACCGGTCTTTTATGAGGAAATGCCTCTAAATTCTATCAGGAGATTTAAAAATCACAACTGAATTGGGCAGTTGAAATTAGAATTTAATGTAATGAATGTAAAACTGTGAATTAAGTTTCATATTAGAACATGATCACAGCATGATAGGTTTAGTATGATTATAATGTTGTAAAGAGAGAGAAGGTAAAAACCCTGTATTAGTTTGGACCTATTTTTCTTCAAATAAACTGATCCCACATTTTGGATTGGGATAACTTAAAAGACATCTGCGCTCTCTTCTCCTGCTTCAAAGGGAAGATTGCACCCTGCCACACTCACACTTAGGTAGGGCCACACCTCCTTTACTGATATCAAAATCCTTCGGGATCGCTTCAACAGATTTAAGAGAGTTGTCTGAATTGAAACAGCAGTTAATTGAACCTGGTTCTTCAGGAGTTAATAGAGGTGAGAGCTTGTTGGTGGATCTGAGCCAAGCAGTAAACTTACATACACTCAATAACTTCTGTCAGGTTAATTAGTAGGTCTGAGTAATTTGCCGGAATAAATTATCAGCTCCACCAAACTCTTACAACTGATAAATGATTAGAAATAAAAAAACTCTCATTGTTATATCTTCATTCCAATGGAAGGAGAATCGATGGCAGTGAGAGACAAATATAGCACTTATTGAACATTAGAGCATTTAAACATGTCACAGTAAAAGCACAACATCCAAATACGTGAAATGAGAATAATATGTCCTTTTTAAAACTACAATAAAGAGTCGAGCTTTTTCAACAATTTAAACTGAAATAATTCTAATAATATGATTAGTAAATAAAAATGGGCCTTGTGCTTTCTCCTTCCTTCACGGCCTGCAGTTGTGTGGATTTAGAGGACAGTCATCATAATGAAGTCACATGATCTATCCGCTAGGGAGGGCGGGACCTTAAAGGAGACAGGTGGAAAGTAAATATGAAAGATTCAAATGACCAAACAGAGAGAAATGGGATGGGTTGTTCTGTTGTTAGTATGTTACCTTTGTAAAAGTGACGCGTCAACCAATCAGCAAACGAGAAGGCTATCAGCTAAGACTGAGATAACCAATGAGAGGAGCTGAACACCAAGTGAGACTGCAAAGACCGGGGAGGGCGGGACCTTAAATGAGACAGGTGGAGACTGAGATAACCAATGAGAGGAGCTGAACACCAAGTGAGACTGCAAAGACCGGGGAGGGCGGGACCTTAAATGAGACAGGTGGAGACTGAGATAACCAATGGGAGGAGCTGAACACCAAGTGAGACTGCAAAGGCCGGGGAGGGCGGGACCTTCAATGAGACAGGTGGAGACTGAGATAACCAATGAGAGGAGCTGAACACCAAGTGAGACTGCAAAGGCCGGGGAGGGCGGGACCTTCAATGAGACAGGTGGAGACTGAGATAACCAATGAGAGGAGCTGAACGCCAAGTGAGACTGCAAAGACCGGGGAGGGCGGGACCTTCAATGAGACAGGTGGAGACTGAGATAACCAATGAGAGGAGCTGAACACCAAGTGAGACTGCAAAGGCCGGGGAGGGCGGGACCTTCAATGAGACAGGTGGAGACTGAGATAACCAATGGGAGGAGCTGAACACCAAGTGAGACTGCAAAGGCCGGGGAGGGCGGGACCTTCAATGAGACGGGTGGAAACTAAAGATAAACTCTCTCCATGTGAATTGTTAGGAACCAGAGCTGTTGTTCAGTTTTCATTTGTTTATCGTGTTTTATCGGTCAACAAAAGTCAAAGTGGCTCAAATATGTTCAATTCATTTTGTGAATACTTCTTCAAAGCATGAGAGCAAACTTCATTGTATGTTGAACATTTATCTCAGTTAATGTAGAAATCATAATCCTGATATAGTCTAAAGTCTATCAACTCGAGTGTATGTGTTTTTCTTCCTGACACGTTTTCACTCTCATTTATTCATGTGATCATATCTTCACCCTCTCCTTGGTATCAAGGATCAAACCATGAGTTCATTTCAACACTTTTTGGATTTCCTTTTTAGAGACAAACCCCTGCAAAATAAATAATGATCTAGTTGTTTTTTAACAACGCATGTTCAGTTAATGTCTTACATATATTTAGAATGTATAAATAGGAGAGTAAAAGGTTTTTAAAAACAGGATTTTCAGGAAATGAAAGTTAAATGTATTTAGCCTCAAATTCTTTAAAAAAAATACAGATGTCTCATTATCTTAGTTTAATTAATTAACCTCCATCCTGCTGGAAATCAAATTGTTTATTTCAATTCAAATCTGTTGATGTAGTTAAAAGAAACATAAAGATATTTCAGCACTCAGCAACTCACAGTCTCTCCACTTCTCTTCTTTATTCTCTCCAAGTGTGTGTTTCCCAGCAGAGATCTCACCTCCTCTGATGGCGTCTTCAACAATCTCTAAATCTTCTTTGGTGTCCTCCTTTATACAGTCTCTGGTTTTCTCTCACCTCTGTCACAGGATGAATGATAAACAGCAGGAATGCAGTAATGTCATGTATTCACCAGCAGATGGAGTCAGGATGTCTTTCAGAGGGAAATGCTCTTTGGTTTCAGTT
The DNA here is from genome assembly GCF_902827175.1 of Gymnodraco acuticeps. NCBI lineage: Eukaryota > Metazoa > Chordata > Actinopteri > Perciformes > Bathydraconidae > Gymnodraco > Gymnodraco acuticeps. The sequence continues at coordinate 19,849 of NW_022990879.1, read as the reverse complement.
CAGGACGATGACTTTGTCCAGGTATCTGTTGAAGACAAACACAAGAGGTTAAATACATTCTTTTCTTTTAAAGCTCATCTTTCTTGGTGTTTTATATCGTCAAAATCTAAAAGCTCATCAAATGCATTCAAGAAGGAAATGGTTGTTGTATTTGAGTCGAAGTAGGGTGGAACATATCAACAGGCTGTTCAGTCAAACCAGTTCTACATCATTTTCTTTCAACCGCTGTCACGTGAGTTTCCTTCAACTTTTATCCTGCCTCACGTCTTCATGTTCCTTTCAAATAAAATCTACTGATATTGTTGAAGAAACACATTATTAATAAACACAAGTTATTATTAAAGATATCAAGAAGTAAAACAGATGTGTCCATATATTATAAAGGTATCCATTCATCATGATCTAACATATCCTTGAAATCATAGATGTATAATCTTGCTTTATTCCTGGATGACATGATGTTTAAATAACTCGTGTATTTAACATTAGGAACAAACATGGAGACACTTTTCAACCTGACACCAACTCACCTCACCTGATGTGACCTGATGCAGTTATTTGAAGTGACAGAGGAAACTAGCAGTCACTCTCACACTCTGCCCTCTGGTGGATGATTCATGAAGAGCAGCTTAAACAGACCAACAGGTCCAACCGTCTTTAACCTCCTCTCACATTGAACTACTTTAACAGTGAACTCTTTTGCATCAGCAGCAGAACATCAACAGGAAACATGAAACCCTCCTGATGAAACCTGTCTCCACTGAACCTCCTCCTTGTTTTATGGTTCCAGCTTCACTTCAGGATGATCCAGGTGAGACCGCTGACACCGGCTGCTCCGCTCTCCTGGGTCAAACCACTAGGTCAACATGAAGATCCTCACCCAGCAGCTCCACTCCAGAGGTCCCAACATCCCAGAGATCCAGACCTAAACCAGCTGCTACATCAACGCAGAGTCCCATCACTACAATCCCCCTCCACCGTGTTACTGGAACTGATGCAAACAACATGAAGTATTTCACAACCAGGATGCTGCAGCTGGGTCAGAGCGTACTCTTCAACTTCATATTTCAAATATGGAGAGGAGTTGGAATTCGCAGTTGCCCATCACCATCGTATATGTTCCTTTACCAGACCATGCACTGACTAATGACATGAGTTAAGGTGCCATTTTGTTTTTGCATTGATATTACCAGTGGTGTAAAGTAACTAAGTACATTTACTCAAGTGCTGTACTGCTACAATTCTGAGGTTTGTGTACTTTACGAGAGTATCTCCATTTTCTGCTACTTTGTACTTTTACCCAACCACAATTCAGAGGTAAATATTGTACTTTTACTCCACTACATTTATTTAACACCTTAAGTTACTTCGCAGATCTGGATAAACGATATAAAACATAATCAGTCTTTAGTTTGGACCTGGACTATAACATATAATATATTTTATTCTGAAATGGTGCTTTTACTACTTTAAGTATATTTTGATGTTAATCATTTGTGCTTTTACCTGAGTAACATTTGTAATGCAGGACTTGTACTTGTAACAGAGTATTCCTATACTGTGGTATTTCTAATTTTTACTAAAGTACAATATCTGAGTACTTCTTCCACCTCTGGATATGACTTATGAATGAGATGAATATAAGAGAGCCTCACTACACCATTCGTCCCCCGTCACTTTGGTTCTAGCGTCCACTGTGAAGAGTTCCTTCAGGCAGCAGATATTTGGTTGATGAGAACTGACCTTTCTTTGAGGTCCCCTCGTCCCTCCATGCCCAACATTGTCTACAAGTTTCAGTTTGACCCTTCAGCATCTTGAGGACTTTATGGAGAATAGTTGTGTTATTACTGAGAGCTTGGGGACCATAGTGGTGTCTTCTCCTCAATGTAAAGGAATATCTTAATGAGCATTGTAATAAGAATCAAAGAAACTTGCAGGTAACCGACGTGATGTCTGACCCTGAAAGATTGTTGGATCTTTCACAAGGAGAAGAGGGGATAAACATTTACGTTATATTCCATCATCAATGCCGAAACACTGCCTCTCTCTTTCCAAATGTAAATGTAATTTGAGCTGGCGCCAAAGCCAGAGAATCGTACAATATAACATATAAAGATCAATAGAGTATCCAAGGAACACACAGTGGAATGGGGGGTGGACGTCACATCCTAGAGGGGTCCGGGGGTATGCCCCCCCGGGAAGAATTTTTTGGACATTTTAAAGTAAAATGCTTCAATCTGGTGCACTTTGAGCAGAATTACTACTAGATCTAGGGGGTACAACTCTAAACACCCATATGAAAAAGATCGGTTTACATTTTAATAATCAAATAAGTAGGTGAACATAACCAATAACCTATGTTGAGAGCTCTATAGTATGTTGAATACTTAAAACGAAAGTTATGATCAAATATAATCAATTATATTCTTGTATAACCCACAATGAAAATACTTCATATTTTAGGTTTTTCTATATTTACAGCATAAACAAAACACCAGTGGTTTGTTAAGTTGAGTGTAAGACCTATAAATGATTTATGCATTACTCTCTGATAAGAGAGTAGGCAGTTTTTTCCCTCTCCTCTCACAAGGGTGCACAGGGAGGGTGGCTCCTGACTTAAGGAGAAACACATTGAGGCCTCAAAAAGGTTGTTATGTCATAGCCATAGAAAATGTCTAGTCATGTTTTAGCTTTTTTTACACAAACATGGGAAGGTGTGTCTTAGGCCATAGCCAATAGAAGATGTTGGTTGGGAATAGAGGAGGTGTTTTTTGGGGTTTCGATCCGGTTTTGAGCATAAAGAGACTGTTTTTTTTGAGAGAGCGCGAGAGAGAGGGGGAAACCCCTGGTATACTCTCTCCCGGTAGGCTCTGGCCCTCAGGGCTGGGTAAATGGCTCTCGGTAAAGCTATCCTGGAAAGCGTTAATAGGACGTACGGGAATCTTAGACCTAATAGCTTTATTTAGATCTACCTGGAAGGCGTTATTAGGACGTACGGGAATCTTAGACCTAATAGCTTTATTTAGATCTATCCTGGAAGGCGTTATTAGGACGTACAGGAATTTTATAACTAATGGCTTTATTTAGATCTTGGATAGATAAGAAATATGAATTAAGGTTTTATATAAAAATATAACCACAGCATGATATGTTGCGTATGATTATAATGTGTTAAAAGGTAAAAACCCTGTATTAGTTTTGGACCTATTTTTCTTCAAATAAACTGATCTCACCTGTTGGATTGGGACAACTAAAAGAAAATCTGTGCTCTCCTCTCCTGCTTCAAAGGTAAGACTGCACCCTGCCACACACACTTAGGTAGGAACACACTCCATTTACTGATATCAAAATCCTTCGGGATCGCTTAAACAGATTAAAAAAGAGTTGTCTGAATTGAAACAGCAGTTAATTGAACCTGGTTCTTCGGGGAGTTAATAGAGGTGAGATCTTGCTGACGTTGGTGGATCTGAGCCAAGCAGCAACCTTACATAGCCTCAATAACTTCGGTCAGGTCAATTAGTAGGTCAGAGTAATTTACCGGAATAAATTATCAGGATCTCGCCGACTCTAAACACCTACCATAGCCAATAACAAATAAATGTAAGTTATTTTATTTTTGTTGTTCTTTCATATCTTATTTGACCTATTAACATTTATTTATTCGTGTATATTTTTTAATCTCTCCAGTTTAAAACGATAATTTTGGTTTACTGTCCTATAGTATACATTGAAATGATTTCAAACCTTTTTATCCCAATAATTATAAAGGAGTGCCTTGGAAATATTTGTTTACATAAATTGTGATCAAAACGTTTGAGACCCACTGAGACAACTTAGACTAAAGTGAACTATCTAAACACTGAGAGTCCTTTACCTCACTGAGCTGTAGTTATCAGCCTCTCAGTCTGACTGGAGAGGACTCTCCATGCACATTATTGTAGAAACATCTTCTTCTTATATCCATTAGAGCAGCTAGCACCAGAGTCTAATAACAACAGCGCTGGTACCGGTGCACCCTCCCTTTCTCCCTCGCTCGCTCCCACGCTCACTCGCTCTTTGGCTGTGAGCTAGGGGCACCAGATAAGCCAACATCCCCCATTTTCATCACTTACAGCGCCCATCGTACAGGGCAAATGAAAAGTGTAACCGGGGTGAAAAGGGTGTTACATTTACTTAATTATGAATATTGTTACATCAAGGCCGAAAATTAGGATGAGCGCCAATGGTCAAAAATGTTTTTCTACCAGCGCAGCGCCTCCACAGATCTGGCGCCCTAGGCGAACATCTATAACGCCAGTGCTACGGGCCAGGCCAGCCCTGTTAGTGAGGACTCGAGCAGCGGCGTTCTGAATCAGCTGCAGCTTTCTAATAGATTTATTAGTGAGACCTGTAAAGACACCATTACAGTAGTCGAGTCTACTGAAGATAAAAGCATGGACAAGTTTTTCCAAATCCTGCTGTGACATTAGTCTTTTAATCCTAGATATATTCTTTAGGTGATAGTAGGCTGATTTAGTAACTGTTTTAATGTGACTGTTGAAACTCAGGTCAGAGTCCATGACTACACCTAGATTTCTGGCTTTATCTGTTGTTTTGAACATTGCGGACTGAAGCTCAGCGCTAACTTTTATACGTTCTGCCTTGGCTCCAAAAACCATTACCTCAGTTTTATCTTTGTTTAATTGGAGAAAGTTCTGACACATCCAGTCATTGATTTGTTCAATGCACTTACTCAGTGTTTTAATTGGAGCATAGTCTCCTGGTGAAATTGTTACGTAAATTTGCGTGTCATCCGCATAGCTATGGTAACTTATTTTGTTGTTTTTCATTATCTGAGCCAGTGGTAGCATGTAGATGTTAAAGAGAAGAGGCCCCAAGATGGAGCCTTGAGGAACCCCACATGTCATATTTGTCAACTCAGATGTGTATTTACCTATAGAAACAAAGTATTCTCTGTCCTTTAAGTAGGATTCAAACCAATTCAGAACTGTTTCCGAAAGTCCCACCCAGTTTTCTAGTCGGTCTAGTAATATGTTGTGAAATGCAGACAGATGTAGACAGGGCAAGCAATACACTTCTTAATCTAAAGAGGCAAGACAGCCGTATGATCACTGTCTCTGATTTGAACCTGAAGACTTTCTATCTCCCCGTCATGGCAGAGGACACTGGGCCAGTCTTTCTGTATCTCCTCTCAGCTGTGGGCCCACACTTCTTCACGTCTACGTCACGTGACTATGTTTTGGAGAGAAAAATCTGACACAGGGAGAGATATGTAAACAAGGCGTACTTACATGTGTCCTAACATCAAGAGATTAAGATCAGAACATGTATAGACTCTAATGTTTGAATATACTTATATGTTTATAGTGTTGTGAGTTTTCATAGTATGTTTAATACTTAAAACGAAAGTTAGTTATAATCAAATATAATCAATTATATTTGTGTATAACCCACAATGAAAAATACTTCATATTTTAGGTTTTTCTATAGTCACAGTATAAACAAAACCAAGTGGTTTGTTAAGTTGAGTGTACAGCCTAAAAAGAGTTATGGGTGTTTCGGATAAGAGATAGGCCGTTTTCTCCCTCTCCTCTGGCAGCAGTTCACAGGGAGGGGGGCTCCAAGCTTAAGGAGAAACACATTAGAGGCCTAAAGGGGTCATGTCCTTTTTACACTAACATGGGAAGGTGTGTCTTATGCCATAAGATATGGAACATGTCGGGTCATGTTCAGCCTTGTACATTAGAGGGCATGCCCAGTTTTCCACAAATTGGGTGTAGAGGAGGAGTTTGTTTTTTTGGGGTTTCGATCCAGTTTTTTGAGCATAAAGAGACTGGTTTTTTGAGAGAGCGCGAGAGAGAGGGGGGGAAACCCCTGGTAGACTCTCTCCCGGTAGGCTGTGTCCTTGAGAGCTGGGTTAATAGCTCTCGGTAAGGTCCTCCCAGACGGGGTAAATATCTCTCGAATTTCTTGGTTGTTGGCTGAGTGGAATGATTTGATGAGAGATGTGTTTGTGAATATTATAACCCGCGACCTGTGAGGATCTTCCTCCGAAATCTTGGCGGATAGGAATGGGTTTTTGAATGTTATACCCGCCGTCTGTGTCGGAAAAAAGGTATGAAACTGATGTGAATTGATTTGGTGAATGAAAAGTTGAATGCGCTTTTTATTGTCACCGGTCTTTTTATGAGGAAATACCTCTAAATTCTATCGGGAGATTTTAAAATGTTACAACTGAATTGGGCAGTTGAAATTAAAACATTTTGGTAATAAATGTAAGACTGTGAATTAAAGTTTCATATTTGAACATGATCACAGCACCATTTTTTTTATTATGATTATAATGTTGTAAAGAGAGAAGGTAAAAACCCTGTATTAGTTTGGACCTATTTTTCTTCAAATAAACTGATCCCACCTGTTGGACTGGGATAATTTAAAAGACAACCTGTGCACTCCTCTCCTGCTTCAAAGGTAAGATTGCACCCTGCCACACACACTTAGGTAGGAGCACACTCCATTTACTGATATCAAAATCCTTCGGGATCGCTTAAACAGATTAAAAAAGAGTTGTCTGAATTGAAACAGCAGTTAATTGAACCTAGGTTCTTCGGGGAGTTATAGAGGTGAGATCTTGCTGACGTTGGTGGATCTGAGCCAAGCAGCAACCTTACATAGACTCAGAGCCATATAATAGAAGAGTTATGACAACGGAAGTCCAAAAACGGTTATCGTCACGTGGTTCATGTAGACGAGGATCGTTCCCCGGAAGTTCATGGCGGGCAATGTGAATGCATTGATAACAGGAGATAGAACTACGATTTTTGGTAATTATTAGTGAATAAAGGTTTTGATTTGCAATATTTATACAACAAATCGATATGTGTATGTATTTACATCAATATGTTTTAAAAAATAAAATAGAATTTGCTAATATTAAGTGATAATATTAGGATTAGTGTGAACAACTAGTTTACATGTTAGGCTAGCAGTGCCTTGGTTAAAGAGCCTGTTGCTGTTTATTTATAGCTTTGAATTCTTTAAAACCAATATTATCTTCTTAAACTTGTATGGTAGTCAGGAGCATCACTTTCTAATGTTTATTGATATATTTAGAGTGAGGGGATCTAAAGTAATGCTTTACAATTCAGATTAGATTAATGTCTACCATTTTCTTAAATTCATGGTAGTTTCAGTAATCCCATGGTAATTGAGGACACAAGTTATCTAAATGACTAATGTCATCTTTATGGCTTTCAGAAAGGACAGGAGACCGACAGGTGACTATCAAAGGACTAGCAGCAGCAGCATGATGATGATGATGTTAAATGTGTTGTTTTAGGAACATCCATTGCAAATACATGGAATTCAATAAACATTGAATAGCATATCATGCAGTTTGTCTGTGCCTTTTCCTCCTTGTTGTCCTGGTTTGCTGTGCTGCCTCCTAGTCGCCACCATGGTTTGCTGTGCTGCCTGGGGATGCTCAAATCGCTCCGAGAAAGGAGTACGAATGTACAGCTTCCCCACTGACACAGAGCGGAGGAAGCAGGAGCAATTTCACGACCAACAGCAAACAAATATGTGATTTATATACAAACACTGCATTTGCACTTTTTCACAAAACGAAAACCACACCATTGGGAAAGCTTAATGTTTTGTTTAATACAAAAAACAGGGAAAGGCTTGAAAAACACTGAGAGTTGAGACTCAGGGTGCAGGGTGAGGGTCTCAGTGCAGGTATTCAGGCTCCATTGAATCCCCCTCTGGTTCTTGTGCTGAAAGAGGGATAAACAGACAGGAGAAAGGGTTATACACACCTATATAGCACACCTATTGGATGGGAAATTGCCTTGGGGAGATAAGGTGTGGTCTTTGTTCCCAACTGAAGTTATGGAACTTTATTATTTGTGAGTTTAACAAAGTATGACAAATGGCATCAGTAACATATGTGATATGAATTTCTATAAAGTTGTCTCACATTCTTGGTCATATTGTATATACAGTATGTAATGAGTATAACATGTCCAGTAAGTATAAAGTGTTTCCTAATGCTGTGTATTCAACCACTATGGAATATGTATGTGGGCAGACAAGATTCAGACACAGTTGTTCTGTGTGTGAAGTAACCTCAAGTCACTCCGCAGGCACATTTTGATGCAGACCAGTTTGTCAAGACAAAAAAGGGCAAGACTAGGCTGAGAGCAGAGGCTATACCCACCATCTTCGTGCATCGCCCTGTGGTCAAAAAGAGAAGGGCCCCTGCACCACGATTCACCCCGGGACCTGTATCTACAAAGCCCATAGCTCATGATCACAGCGATAGTGTGAAAGGTGACACAGGTATAATAAGTATGAACTCTTAGTAACAAAAGTAATATTTCTTATTTTTAAGTGGTATAATATTTTAAATGTTCGAACATTTACAGTGCCATGTCTTCTACTTACATTAGTCTCAAAGATTGAGGGAAGAAGGGAAGGGATCACTGCCCTCCACCTGCCAGCACCCAGCCAGAGGAGCGCAAACAACAAAAACAAGCAAGGTGTCCCGTCATGTACCTGGAAGTTTGGGTTGGCAAAATGGAGTAAGAGAGGGACTTGAAAAACCTTGGTGGCTGTCTACTCATGTTGTTACAGTTGTCTTGGTTACAGCTCTCAAGTTTTTTTTTGTGCCATTTCCACATCTTTAGAAAATATGAAAAAATTGAAATGAAATCAACCTCATCTCTGGAGAACAAACTTCGATTTCTCTGTCTTGTGAGTTTGCAGTCTTGCAGTTTTGCTCCTCCACCTGTAACATCACTGCCCCTCCACCTGCCATACAGTAGGTTACTAACAAGATTACTTATATAATACAGTGATATAATACATGTTTAGTATGCTTACTTATATAAAACAGTAGTATTAAACTTACCTTGTGTGTTCACTCTCACTTAAGTCCCTCTCCCTTTGCCATCAATCCAAAATCAGCTGAGCTTCAACATTATACAGACAGGTAATAATCAACATAATCACAAGGACACAATATGGCTCTGCTAAAAACACTCACTCTTACACGCACCAAAGTTATATTTATCTAATATTTAACTCCCTCCACCCCCGCATACAATCCCGTTTAGAAGCCCCTCTTCTCTAATTCAACAACGTTGGACCAAATAGACATTAAGAGAACGGAATTTACAATTAAAAGGCTGTTCAACGTCTGTTGCTAACTTGCTTCGGTATCCTAGCTTGATCTGTTATCTGTAAACGTTCCGTAAATCTACTAATTTAGGGATAATCCACTGACATCCTTTAATGCACATGTTCAATTGAATCAGATGTACTGATAATATCCGCAATATAAATCTTTAAACTTCTTCTTACCTTTAAAAGTCCGTCACGAACGGTCTATTATGCTGCAACTCCACAGCTCTGATAGCCTTGGCGCTAACTTCCGGGGAACGATTGAGAGGCTCCACGATCCGCCATTGCTGTAAAAAAGTGGTCCATTGGAGTGAACGGAGATGTCATAACTCTTCTATTATATGGCTCTGGGCTCTGTGAAAAGTAATACTTTTACAGAGTCAAAATACAAGAACCAAAACGACCTAGTGAAAAAAAGTCGATGAGTACAAATCAGCGAAATACAGGCTGAAAGTCTTGTTAAAATACCTACCCCAAATCCTAGAAAATATAATTAAACCTAAAAGTGTAGTAATTTAAGTTGATACTATTGCACCGGACTGAGGGTTATATTATATCGGATATTGCTGTCTGTTAAAGAAGCTAAAGTAGGTTCTTCTTCCCCTAGCCAAATTGAGAAACCCCTGTGGTCCATTTAACACAGGTTTTGGTGGCTATTTAGTGAAGTCAGCCGTAGGAGCACTGCTCAGTACCTGTCCAATTACTTTGAAACTTATAGGTAGGACTTGACAAAGAGCTGCGGTTTGAACTTTTGCGTTAAAACATAACGTGGGGAAGAGTTAATAGGAGATGTAATAAGATAAACATAGGTCCTATGCTGTTGAAAAAACTCGAAGCTCGTGACATAACACTCTTAACTGAGGTATCCGCATGTACTAGCTGAATCCAGAAAGAGTAACCTAGAACCAAGTGACGGTATAGTCGGACTGATTCATCCGGTGTGAGTAATAGCCTAGGAACTTGCATGTGTATAAAAGAGTGAACGTAAACCCTTAAATACATTTTTGTTTTTTTAAAACAAACAAACAAAAATAAATAAATGGCGGACGAGGTTAGAACGCAGTTTGTAATGACTCGGAGCCAACCACACAGGGAGGGATACACAGAAGCAAAATCCGGAGCTTCTGCCCGCCCTGGTCAGTTTAGCCCAGACCCACGGGCGTACCGCGACCAAAATACGTTTCCTGTCAGACTACCGTTTTGGACAGAGAGAAACAAGCAGGTGGTATAATGTCTGAGACCCTATCTCTACCATACAGGGATAAAAGCTCAAAAATGCCATTTATGAGTATCTACTAATCCTAGAAAAAAAAAAAACATTATTAGACATGATATTCAGGAAAAAGGAATGTTGGAAATAAATAATGTCAAATATTGAAAATCCTAAAACTGGATCAACAAACCAGGTTAATGAACCCTGCTAATAGGAAGCTAAAACATGCAGGAGAAATAGCAGTAGCTCTGGCAAAGAGAATAGGTCCTAGCATGCAAGCAGGGGCGGACTGGCCATTGGGAATACCGGGAGTTTCCCCGGTGGGCCGGTGCTGTGTGTGGGCCGGAGGGCCAAAAAAAAAAAAAAAAAATCTTTTTTTTTTGCCTAAATCCTACCGGCCCACATTTGTAAGCGTTCCGGCCACTCCCTTTTTTTTGTTTGCTTACCTAAATCCTACCGGCCCACATTTGTAAGTGTTCCGGCCCAGCCCAGCCCAGTGGGGTGTGGCCAGGGTTGGGTTGTAACGGAATACATGTAACGGTGTTACGTAATCAGAATACAAAAATCAAGTAACTGTATTCAGCTCGCGTTACATTTGAAAAACGAGTAATCTGATTACAGTTACTTTCGTAAACCTGAAGTGAATACATTTTGGATTACTTATTGGAATTATTGGTGGAAAGATTTCCTCACAACATTTAATATTCATTACTAAAGGTACAGCCGAATCATCACAGCGCACAAAAACCGCGCAGATGGACCAAAAAGGGGAGCGTTTGAAAAAAATTGCGGGTCCGCTCAGTGAAACGATAACAACGTAACATGGAGGAACAAAAGTCTGCGTTTAAATCGTGTGTTGTGTGTGTGTGTGTGTGTGTGTTTGTGTGTGTGTGTGTGTGTGTGTGTGTGTGTGTGTGTGTGTGTGTGTGTGTGTGGTGTGTGTGTGTGTGTGTGGTTAAAACACATCAGCCACACCGCTCTTTAGCCTTTCTAATGATTCTGAAGGTAAACACAGTGAAGGCGGTGCGTGAAAGGCGGTGCGTGAAAGGCGGTGCGCGCTCCTCTTCTCAGAGGCTGAGTTAACCCTCTCGCTGCCTCCTGGTGTTGCAGAGATTTCATGAAGTGAAGGAGGTTTTCTTTCTATAAAACAGCTGAAGGCAGCAGATACTGTGAGAGTCACAGACATGAATACATAGATCAAGGCAGACTGGTGCACACACTCTCCTGTTTTGCCAATCCGGAGCTTAAACACATACTGTAGCTCTACACCCCTGGCCGAAATGTCCTTAAAATGAAGTCTGAGTTCGACATTTTAATTAATGTCCTGCCAACACTGGCAGGACAGAAGGCGACACGCCGTTTCTAAGCCATGTCCTCACATCCCAAGCTGCATCCCCAAAAAGTGTATTATGTTGTTACAACAGGGTTCAGGGGGAGTGGTTGTACGGCTGTACCCGCAGGATAGAAAAGGGGGAAGTGACGTCTGACTCAGAGGTCGCGCGGCTGTGGAGAAGAACGTGTTGCTCACATTCTGTTACTGAGTTTAGGCTAGTTAGCTAGCAGGTTTATTGTTTTGGGTTCAGTCACTTTTGCCTCCATTTGCTGTTCAAATAAATGTTGAAAGAAAAAGTTAATCTGTTTACAGTTCTGTTTCATATGGGTGAAGAAGAAGAAGAAGAAGAAGAAGAAGAAGAAGAGAAGAAGAAAAGAAAGAAGAAGAAGAAGAAGAAGAAGAAGAAGAGAAGAAAGAAGAGAAGAAGAAGAAGAAGAAGAAGAAGAAGAAGAAGAAGAAGAAGAAGAAGAATTGGGAGGGATGAAACCCTATTTAATGGTCACACATGCAGAGCACAGAGCACACACAGTGAAATGTGTTCTCTGCTTTTAACCCATCCTAGTACCAGGAGTCTAGTACTAGGAGCAGTGGGCAGCTATTGTACAGCGCCCGCGGAGCAATGGGAGTGAGGGGGGAAGGGGGATGTCTGGTGCCTTGCTCAAGGGCACCACGGCAGGAGGTGAACTGGGACCTCTCCAAGTAGAAGTCCCACTCCAAATAGGTCTGGTCGGAGACTTGAACCGGCGACCCTACGGCTCACAGTCCAAGCCCCTACTGACTGCCATAGATTTAGTCCCTAATTTGGCTCTCAAAATGGACCAGATTGATGCATTTAACTTCAACATTTAAAAATAAATCTTCCCGGGGGAGCTTGCCCCCGGACCCCCCTAGAGGAGGTGAGGTCCACCACCTGCCCACACCCCCCTGTTAAATTGTCTCACCCACATTGAGGATGCTTCCTACGCCCATGTTTTATTCCATGTGTCAAGTCAGGCAAATTGGGTCAAAATGTTATTGCATCAATGATCTGTTAACATTAAAATCACTAAATATATGCTGTAACTATTTTGCTCTAGGCAACTCAAGCGCTCAGGTAATGTGATTACTATATGAATAACGTGGGGAAGAGTTAATAGGAGATGTAATAAAGATAAACATAGGTCCTATGCTGTTGAAAAAACTCGAAGCTCGTGACATAACACTCTTAACTGAGGTAAGTAACCTGAGGTGAGTAACCTAGAACCAAGTGACGGTATAGTCGGACTGATTCATCCGGTGTGAGTAATAGCCTAGGAACTTGCATGTGTATAAAAGAGTGAACGTAAACCCTTAAATACATTTTTGTTTTTTTAAAACAAACAAACAAAAATAAATAAATGGCGGACGAGGTTAGAACGCAGTTTTTAATGACTCGGAGCCAACCACACAGGGAGGGATACACAGAAGCAAAATCCGGAGCTTCTGCCCGCCCTGGTCAGTTTAGCCCAGACCCACGGGCGTACCGCGACCAAAATACGTTTCCTGTCAGACTACCGTTTTGGACAGAGAGCAACAAGCAGGTGGTATAATGTCTGAGACCCTATCTCTACCATACAGGGATAAAAGCTCAAAAATGCCATTTATGAGTATCTACTAATCCTAGAAAAAAAAAACACATTGTTAGACATGATATTCAGGAAAAAGGAATGTTGGAAATAAATAATGTCAAATATTGAAAATCCTAAAACTGGATCAACAAACCAGGTTAATGAACCCTGCTAATAGGAAGCTAAAACATGCAGGAGAAATAGCAGTAGCTCTGGCAAAGAGAATAGGTCCTAGCATGCAAGCACAGAGTGATAATATGATAAGGACTATTAAAACTGTCAGAAGGCAATGTGGTGATCAGATGACCCACAAATACCGGTTGTTTTGAATGTACTTTTAAGAAAAAACCTATGTGGGAACTATCAGCAGATATCAAGCCCCAACAATATCTTCAAAACTAATATGAGAAAGTTTTTGCGAAGCTAAAGCTCAAATATTTTACCAAAATCAACTAAACTATTTACTTTTGACCCCTTTTTGGGAATGGGATTTTCCGTTACACAACAGAAAACTCAATTCAAGCCTTAAAGAACGCTTTAAAGACAAGTCAATGAGAGTTAAATGTGGTGCTATTTTGCTCATGAAGGAGAATACACTTTTGGAAAAAAAATCTCCTCTTTTCTCTGCTCCTGAGGTGCTGCAGAAACACGCAGCACACGGGGTCAGAGACAGGCGTGACCTCTGGAGGGGAAGAAAATCTGAGCAGGCCACGAAAGACCATTAAAAGTGTTATGGCCTCAGCACAGAGGAAGATCTGGAGATTTTAAGGAACTCTCCCAAAGCAGGCTAACCATCCCCCACCCCAGCACATGGGGAAGAGTTCCTCTCACCAAAGAACAAATCAACTCTTAACCAAGTCGGATCTAAAATAGACATAGCTCCAGTTGTTAAGAAAAGAGGGAGATTCAAAAAATTATCTTAACACCAGAACAATATCAAAAATAAAAGAGTATGTTGAGACCCATTCTCAGAAACTAACAATGCGAAATATGAAGAAAGCTTGGGAAGTTCATCTAGCCACGAATGATTTAGGAGGAGGTGTGGAGATAAGGAACCAGGGTGATAGAAAATCTGTGTTATTCATGTCCATGACTTGATCAGGAACAGAGGAAGAATTCTCTCCTGAAGAGAAGCATCTTGCACTTGCATTCAGATTGTATCCAGCCCTGAGGGAAATGTCTCAAGGTACCAAAATGTGCATATACACTCTTTATTTTTCAATATTTGAAGCTACTAAACAAACTGTTCAGGGAGCAGAAACAATGATGAGTAGATGGAGAAAATGGAAGATGATGATGTCTGATCCAGATGTGGTGTGTAGAGGACCTCAGGAAGTAAGCCACAAAGGGAAATAATGACACCTTTACAGGAAACCGCTACCCCAAAGATAACATTGTTTACAGAGGGGAGTTTGCGGAAAGGTGACCAAGCAGCCACTTGGGCCTTTATAATAAAAACGAATTCAGGTGAAGTACTTTGCAAGCAAAAGGGTGCAATACCAGGTACAGCCTGCTGAGGAAAAGGCCATTTGTTGAGGGACTTCCTTTTGCTAAAAAAGGTAAAATAACACACATCCGTATTGTTACTGATAGTGATTATTGTTAAAAAGCGGGTAAAGAAGAGCTTAATAATTGGGAACAAAGGCAGTTCAAAAATGTGAAAGGTGAAGCGCTGACACATGCCCATCTATTGAGGGTCTTATTGCAGAGTTAAAGGCAGGCATGTAGAATGGAATCATGTCCGTAGCCATACAGATAAGATATAATTTGACTATCAGGGTAATAGAGAAGTTTGACCTTGCTTAAAGCACGGGACGAGTTAACCACCTGACTGCCATATTCCCTAGAATATGGAAAAAGGGTGGAAGCATTCACGTACCACCTGAAGAAGCTCCTTAGGTTGTGCGTGAATTACACAGCAGTTTAGGCCATGTGGGCCTATTTCAGATGAGAAAATATTGTCTCCACAATAAAATCCTCTTACCAAAACTGCGATTGCACCTACAACACACATGGTCAACATGTCTTCAATGTGTAGAGGTGGATGGGTTTAAGAAAGTTCATCCTGAGCATCTTAAAATAATAGAGGAAGAACCACTAACCATTTTTAGTGCTGACATAGCAGGTCCTTTTCTGACCCGCACTCCCAGTGGGAATAAGTATTTCCTTGTGACCTTTGAAAATTGAAGGGAGTCATAAACATGTTTATCCTCTGACCAGAGTAACTGGAACACAGTGTCTGCTAAAATGGCGGAACATATAAGTATTTTTCCTAAAACTGAGAAAATAGGAATGGATAATGTCACTCACTTTAAAAATGAGAAAGTTTTGTCACCCTTGCAGGATAAAGGGAATCACACCTATCTGGTCTTTACCATAGAAGTATCAGGCGTTAGAGCAGCCAAAGAGTGGAGTATAAAAAATTGTAAAAATAAATTGGGACATTCCAATCAATTTGACAAGGCTGAATATATTCCTATATGTATGGAAAAGCTACCTAGGGCAAAGGTCAGGTCATATCTAACTATCACACCTTTTCCGTTTAAGTTCAGAAATCGTGTATGGGTGACCAGAAAGGGGCAAAGTCCAGAGAAGGGTTAGCTTAAAACTAAATCAGAAGGTTTGGATACAGTGAAGTCAATTTCTGGGAAAGTAGTTTCACTCCAGAAGAGAGAACCGATTCACCCAAGCCAACTGAGTTTAGAATCCAGATAGGAATATGACTGCGGCCTACCCATCCACTATTGATGCTATCAGTCTCACATCACATGACATGTTTTGCACACACACGTGGCAGTTAATGTGCTTTCTTCCACAGGAGAGGATGACTTTTTGTGGGATCTTCCCGCAATAAGTTAGAATTTGTCTTGGTAAATTCTGTACCAAGGGATATTCGATAGAGCAAAGAGGGAATTTAAATCTGAGTAACAAACAATAGCTCAAATACAAAGGATTTAGCAGTAGAACTGTTAGAATCTATAGTGAATTATGCAAAGGAAGATGGCAAGACGAAACTCTGTCTATTAGCATATGGATCATTAGAGCTTGAATGGAGAATACCTCAGTATCAAAGAGGAAATGGAAAATAACCTTTATATTATTTTTCTCATTGTTTTTTTAACTTTACACTATTAGTTTTCTTTTCAGTTATTTTTGGTTGTTATACGCTTACACCCTAAAAGAGTATTCATTTAAATTTGATGAGAATAATGAGAATGCTTCTTGACGGTTTTTGAATATGTAGCCTATGTATGCTTACAATTTTTTCTGTTGCTATTTGATAACTTTTTGCGTTTTGAAAAGAGGGTGTTGTGAGTTTTCATAGTATGTTTAATACTTAAAACAAAAGTTAGTTATAATCAAATATAATCAATTATATTTTTGTATAACCCACAATGAAAAATACTTCATATTTTAGGTTTTTCTATAGTCACAGTATAAACAAAACCAAGTGGTTTGTTAAGTTGAGTGTACAGCCTAAAAAGAGTTATGGGTGTTTCGGATAAGAGATAGGCCGTTTTCTCCCTCTCCTCTGGCAGCAGTTCACAGGGAGGGGGGCTCCAAGCTAAGGAGAAACACATTAGAGGCCTAAAGGGGTCATGTCCTTTTTACACTAACATGGGAAGGTGTGTCTTATGCCATAAGATATGGAACATGTCGGGTCATGTTCAGCCTTGTACATTAGAGGGCATGCCCAGTTTTCCACAAATTGGGTGTAGAGGAGGAGTTTTTTTTTGGGGGGTTTCGATCCAGTTTTTTGAGCATAAAGAGACTGTTTTTTTGAGAGAGCGCGAGAGAGAGGGGGGGAAACCCCTGGTAGACTCTCTCCCGGTAGGCTGTGTCCTTGAGAGCTGGGTTAATAGCTTTCGGTAAGGTCCTCCCAGACGGGGTAAATATCTCTCGAATTTCTTGGTTGTTGGCTGAGTGGAATGATTTGATGAGAGATGTGTTTGTGAATATTATAACCCGCGACCTGTGAGGATCTTCCTCCGAAATCTTGGCGGATAGGAATGGGTTTTTGAATGTTATACCTGCCGTCTGTGTCGGAAAAAAAGGTATGAAAACTGATGTGAATTGATTTGGTGAATGAAAGTTGAATGCGCTTTTTATTGTCACCGGTCTTTTTATGAGGAAATACCTCTAAAATTCTATCGGGAGATTTTAAAATGTCACAACTGAATTGGGCAGTTGAAATTAAAACATTTTGGTAATAAATGTAAGACTGTGAATTAAAGTTTCATATTTGAACATGATCACAGCACCATTTTTTTTAGTATGATTATAATGTTGTAAAGAGAGAAGCTAAAAACCCTGTATTAGTTTGGACCTATTTTTCTTCAAATAAACTGATCCCACCTGTTGGACTGGGATAATTTAAAAGACAACCTGTGCACTCCTCTCCTGCGTCAAAGGTAAGATTGCACCCTGCCACACACACTTAGGTAGGAGCACACTCCATTTACTGATATCAAAATCCTTCGGGATCGCTTAAACAGATTAAAAAAGAGTTGTCTGAATTGAAACAGCAGTTAATTGAACCTAGGTTCTTCGGGGAGTTATAGAGGTGAGATCTTGCTGACGTTGGTGGATCTGAGCCAAGCAGCAACCTTACATAGACTCAATAACTTCGGTCAGGTCAATTAGTAGGTCAGAGTAATTTACCGGAATAAATTATCAGGACCTCACCGACTCTAAACAATAGTGATGAATAAAGGAATTAGATGAACAATTATTTTACACTAAGGAGATAGCAGAGCTTGAGTGGTCACATCAGAAGGTCACCAGCACACTTCAAGAGGGAGTTCCCATCTTCAGCCTTCCTCGGACGTTTGACCGGAGGGTGACCTGTTCAGGATGAGAGGGGAAAGCCTAATTGGCTCATTAAACAGAGACTACTTCCTGGAGGCGGGGCTTCAAGAGAACGTGCAGGAGCTGACACTGATTTGTATTTTAACAGTAAATGTTTGTGGTGTAAAGTGTTTGGCATGAGGAAAGACAAACTGCACTCATACAGATACTTATGTTGCCCTGTAAGTAGGTTTGTAGCAGCTGAGTTGTTCTCTAACTCCGGTTAACAAAGGAAGGAATGAGATCACAGAACATGAAAAGATTGTTGCAAAAAATATTTTTAAAGTGCTCTGTTAATAACTTGTACAACCAGGTTTCATGATAGCAACTCAAAGCAACAGTTGGACTGTGAAGAGCTGAAAGACTTGTGTCTAAGATATAATGCAATCTGAAGAATGTGTTGGAGATGATTTGACCACTTTGTGCCTGATGAAGCCACAACGATAGCCACAGCAGAGATTCATTTCTTAGGTTCCCTGGACATACAGTATGTCTGTCAAACAGGATGGTGTTTCTGTGAAGGATATGCATTACAATAAAGATAGCTATTGGTCAACCTGTGCATGAAACAATAATATTCATGTGAATAAGTGAAAGAAATGACATGTTCAGTGTTCAAAATGATCCAGCAGTTAAACACATCTTGACTTTGTCTTCATCTTGTGGTGTTTACGGGAAGTGAGACGTGACCATGCAATCACATATTATGATGTGGAGCACATTTTGCACATTTGTACATGTTCTCCTTGAAGACTGGAGGTTACATAATGAATACATGTTATAGTGAAAGTAGTACATCTTGAGTGAAGACTCTCCTACAGAGAAAATCATTCAGACAGTCAGTCATCTGTGTGTATAAACCCTCAGTATGTCCTCTTCAATGAGGCTGTTTTATTACACCTTAAATAACACAGCTGATCAACAACTGGATCATTTGGGTTTGAAGTAAATTAAGACAAATTATCAAAGTGATTAACCCTTATGTTGTGTTCGGGTCTCCCGTGACCCGTTTCAAGCTAGAAAGATATAATAACATGCTCTAGTTTTTTTTACCGGAACAAAGCTTCATGATATCCTCCACAGCAGATATATAAACACTACAAAACTGATTTGGACAATTTTAGCCAAGTCTGAAGGTCTCTAAAAAAAAAAGTGTATAATTTGGTGTTGGGGTCTGGGGAGACCCAGCAGCATTGTTTTGGGTGACTGGAGGTCAAATTTGGCCCAATCAAGATTCATCTTTGACTTCAGACACCCCTCCCCCCCCCCTTCATCAACTGTAACAATAATTGTTCGCAACATGCACCTAGTCTCCCCTCCCTCTGCACCCCTCCCCCCCACGGGAACTCCACCTTTCTCAAAGAATATGTACACTAAACACTTGAACCTGAACACAACATGCACGTGTGCAATATGTGGTGTAATGTGTTTTGGGCCATAACATTAAATTACATCAGGATTGTACGGTTATGAATGCATAATAGTTAGTTATGATGTAGTTAAAGCAATATTGGATGATAGTCATTTTTTGTGTGTGTTTTGGACTGAAATAAATCATGGGTCAAAAAAATGGACCCCGACAACCATGAACGGTAACAGCTGTCGAACACAACACGAGGGTTAAGACGTATTTTGCAGGAAATGATTGTAATGCAATACTATTTTTAGTGTTGAAGCTACTTTGTA